>NW_027596283.1:0-444919 GCF_964194155.1 Cetorhinus maximus | reverse complement strand
GTTGTGACAGTGACTGCCCTTAAGGTCAAGGCAGCATTTGACCGAGTGTGGCATCAATGAGCCCCAGCAAAACTGAAGTCAATGGGAATCATGGGCAGAGCTCTCCACCGGCTGGGTTCATACCGAGCTCAAAGGATGATGCCTATGGTTGTTGGATGTCAGTCATCATAACACTAGGACATCACTGCAGGAGTTCCTCAGGGTACTGTCCTAAGCAAAAACATACTTAGCTGCTTCATCAATGACTTTCCTTCCATCACAAGATCCGAAGTGGGGATGTTCACTTATGCTTGCACAATGTTCAGCAACATTGGAGGCTCCTCAGATGCTGAAGCCGTCCATGTTCAGTGCAGAAAGTTCAGGACAACCTCCAGGCGTGTGCTGACAAGTGTAAAGCAACTCTTGCGCCAAACAAGTGTCAAGGAATGAACATCTGTAACAAGAGAAAATCCAACCATCGCCCCTTGATTTTCAATGGTATTTTCATTACTGATTCCCCCACTATCAAAATCCTGGGGTTACCATTGTCCAGAAACTGAACTGATTTATCCATATAAATGCTATGTCTACAAGCCCTGGTCAGGGTCCAGGAATCGTGCCATAATAACTCGCTCTTGGCTCACCAAAGTCTGTCCACCATCTACAAGGCACAAGTCAGGAGGGTGATAGAATATTCCTTGCTTGCCTGGATGAGTGTTGTTCCAACAACAATGAAGAAGCTGGACACCGTCCTGGACAAGGCAGTTCGCTTGATTGGCACCACATCCACAAACATTCACTCCCTCCACTACCGTCGCACTGTAGCAGCAGTGTGCACCATTTAAAAGATACAATGCAGGAATCTCTAAGGCTCCTTAGACAGCACCTTCCGAAACCACGACCACTAACACTATAAGGGAAAGAGCAGCAGATTGTTGGGCGCACCACCATCAGCAAGTTCTCCCTTAGCCACTCACGATCCTGACGTGGAGATACATCGCAATTCCTTCAATGTCGCTGTGCCAATATCCTGGCACTCCCTTCCTAAATGCATTGTGTGTGTGCCTATTCCACATGGGCTGCAGCCGTTCAAGGGGGAGGTTTACACAACACGTTCTCAAGGACAACTAGGGATAGGCAATAAGTGCTGCCTCAGCCAGCGAAGCCCACGCCCCATGAATGGGTAAAAGTTAAAATCAGTATTGTCATAGTAATTGGCACTGCAACATTGAAGGGCCAAAATGCATGCAGTTGCTTCTGTTCCTGATATTTGAATGTCTGCGATGTGCTTTGCTCTTCAAATCATCACGGTTTCTGTATCCTCTTATTTCTGATAGTCTGTTTCTTTAACTGATGCTGGATTTGTCATCATCATATTTCATGTCAAACATTTAGATAAAATATTAGCAATTCCTTCTGATCTGCTGCTCATCAATCGATAGCGAGAACTAATGCCTTGGGGAAGGCTGCATTATAGACAGGTTAATAAAATGAACATGTTTGTTTTCGAAACCGTAGCAAATATGGAATGGGCTCGAAAGTAAACAAGTTGACAAAGCAATGGAATAAATTATATTCAAATGATAATTATTATGTTGGATTTCAACTTCAACAATTACTCTGCCAAATTCAAATTGGGAAAAGTACCCAAGTGGCTATTTTATGTACGTTAAAGGACACAAACGTTACTCAGTTAATAGGAGACCCACCAAAATGTTGTTCAAGAACTTTCATTTCGAATATAAGCCACATGAGAAATAGATATAGATTTTAGATTTAAATGGGAACATCATCTATCAGAAATTTATCGCTTGTTGTAAAAAGTTTTCGGAAAAAAAGAAAGAGAAGCAAGAAAATTCAAAAAAAGAAAGATTGGGGGGGAAAAACTTATATTCTGGTAATGGGAAAGTAATTTGGGTAAATAAAGTGGAACAGAATACTCACGAACAGAACTGAAAACATTTTAAAAAGTGATCAGTAGGAGAATTAATCAGGAGAAATAAATTCAATTACAATAAAAACAAACTAGCCAATAATAAAATACATTGACGACTAAATCGAACAGAACAAAACTAAATTTAAGGCCTGATGCCTGCAGTTAGTACTATGACAATACATGAGAAAGTGGCGTAAAACAGGCCTCGCTCTCTCTCTCTCTTTCTTTTTCTACTGCCGAGCCTCTCGCACATGATTAATTTTGCAACAAATATCATCACACAATTCCAGCAAAAAGACTGAACAGATTTAACGCAAATACCTCAGCAATTACATCCCCGGCAAAATTATTTTTTCTATCATTTTAGACGAGGAAAGTTTCATTTTGCTTTGAACCTCTGGCGCAGATCAGACTCAACATTTCACCCACTTCCATTCCTGAGCTCGTTTTGTTATAATTCCTCTTAAAGTGATATACATGTACTCGCTTATTTATAAATGTTTTTAGGGTAGAGATACGGAACAAGGGTCAGCCTTTTATGAGTAAGATGCAAAGATTTTTTTTTTCACTCAAAGCGTTGTGAATGTTTCGACTTTTCTGCCGCAGAAAACAACAGATTTCTCAGTCTTTATGTATAATCAGGGCATGATTTAATCAAACATTTTAACGTGATTGGTATGAAAGGCTATATGGAGATTGTTAATGTTTGAAGAACAACGAAATATTAGATGCAACTGAATTGAACGGGGGCTTCAAGCTGAGATGACAAATTGACCATCTCCTGCACTGTCGGCCCCGATGATTATATGCGTTCAATGTGTTTCACTCTGGTTATCTCCTATGCTTTTGCCCATTTATTCTTCACAGTCTGTCTCTGTAACTGAAGCGATTTCGTCAGTTTACAAATTTGCCTGCAACATATAAATAATTGGCAAGAAATTCGTTCCTGCTGCAAACAGTATTACCAGGTAGGGGACAGACTGTTCGACGAATGGAGGATTAAAGACGGTTTAAATAATGCAATGGTCATTCTAAAGACCAATTAATTTTTTGAGGAAATTTACAGTGTGGTATTTATCTTGTACTACAGGAACCAGTGCTTGCCCCGCACATGGGAATCTACCAAAGCAGTGGTCGTGAACCGAGATTTAAAAAATCACTGAGGCAAATGTAAGAAATTCTTTCAGGTTGAAATAGAGGCTCTGCCAATCAGATAAAAATTGGAAATTTCTGGCAAAGATTGAGAAAGATGTAAGGGAAAAAAAAACCCTAAAACAAAACTAGATATTAAGGAGCTTATATTGTGGCAATGAAAATGCAAATTGTGCAGATAAACTGGAATGGAGTGTTAGTGATATATAGAGAGAATAACACTTGTAATTATGTATTTATTAAACATTATTAGGCGTCTGGATTAATATGTTCAATTACAATTAAACAAAAACAAATCTGACAATAACTTTTAATGGATGAATAAAGGGAGCAGAGCCAGAAATTGAAATCAAAGAGAAAAATATGCAGTAACTGCAATGTCAATCAAGGAGAAGACGACGAAAAGCAAATCAAGGCTTTTGAGATGAAATAAATCAAAAGGAATACAAAGGAAATCTGGAGATTAAATCATGAACAAATACAAGACAGAAGTATTAATATATTCTAAAGGCCAAATTAACAATGGGTAATTCAGAATATGAACAGGAATAATAAGGATGCATGTAGTAAATATAAGCCCGAAAGAAATGCAAGAGTTATTTTCAATCTCTCTATCTGCCTATCTTTCTCTCTCTTTCTTTCCCTCTCTCCCTCTTTCTCTCCCTGAATCACAAGCTCCCTCTCTCATATTCCGGAGGCAATTTTATTTCACTCCAACTTAAATAAATCTATCAAGCCATTTATGTACACACGTTTTTTGCGAAGGGAGGGTGTTGGCGACGGATTGTGGTGAGGGGGTTGGGGGGGGCGGGGGTGGGGTGGGGCGGGGGGGTGGGGCGGGGGGTGTGGGGAGTGTGGGACTGTGTTTGGCGGTGTGTTCGCAGAATGGGGGGACAAATTCTGATAATCAAAGTTGCCATTTTGGGATTAGATATGGAGCATTTTCTTCTCAAAATAGTGGCGAATCCTACCTCAAACCTTCAGCTGCTGCGTATATCTAGGGCTAAAATTATTGGCTTTAGCTAATTAATGATTGCAAAATTCAGCAAGATAGTTGATAAAAGTCATAGATCAGTTATCATTGTGTTAAGAAACAGTGTAATATCAAATGCCGAATGGCCTTGTGTTCGTTTTATTTCTTATGTCATTTGCGTGTGTGGCACTTTGTTCTTATACACATGTTATTCATGCATTTCTGGTAGCCAGTCAGTGGAACTGAAACATTATCTCCGAATTGCAAATATACTTTAAATATTTGAATAAGTTGTAAGCATTTGCTGCTGTTCATGAAGCGCATTTACATACCAGGAAGAAATGCTTCGGGGGAGGTCGTACCATAGCCGGTTGAACAGCATCAAGAATGACATTTTACATTTCCAAATTTGCCTTCAACTTATAAGTAATTGGCAAGCAATTCGTTCCTGCTGCAAACAGTATTACCATGTAGGGGACAGACTGTTCGACGAATGGAGGATCAAAGACAGTTTAATTAATGCAATGGTCCTTTCAAAGCCCAATTAATGTTGGACGAAATTTAAAGTGAGGTATTTAATGTATACTACAGCACCCAATGCTTGTCCCGCAGATGGGAAATCCAACAAAGCAGTGGTCGTGAACCTAGATTTAGGAAATCACTGAGGAAAATATAAGAAATCCTTTCAGGTTGAAATACAGGCACTGCCAATCCGATAAAAATTAGAAAGATGTAAGGAAAAAAAAAACTCTAAAACAAAACTCGATGGTAAGGAGCTTATATTGTCAATGAAAATGCCAAGTTTGCAGATAAACTGGAATGGAATGTTGATGATATATAGAGAGATTAACACTTGCAAATGTCTATTTATAGAACATTAATAGGCGTCTGGATTAGTATGTTCTATTAAAATAAACAAAACAAAGATGGCAATTACATTTCATGGATGAATAAAGGGAGGAGAGCCAGAAATAGAAATTAAGGTGAACAACATGCATAAAGTGCAATAACAATCAAGGAGAAGACGACGAAAAGCAAATCAAGGGTTTAGAGAAGAAGGAAAACAAAAAGAAGACAAAGTAAACCTTGGAGATTAAATCATGAACAAATACAAGACAGGAGTGTTAAAATATTCTAAAGGCCAAATTCACAAATGGTAATTGAGAATAGGAGCTGTAATAATAAGGATGCATGCAGTAAATATAAGCTCGAAAGCAATGCAAGACTTATTTTCAATCTATCTGCCTATGTGTCTATCTCTTCATTTCTCTCTCTCTCCCTCTCTGTCTCCCTGCATCACAAGATTTCTCTATCTCTCTCTCTCTCTCTCTCATATTTCTGAGGCAATTTTGTTTCACTCCAACATAAAGGAATATATCAACCCATTTATCTAAACGTGTTTTTTTCGAGGGGCGGGGAGTGGAGACAGGTGGCGGTGCAGCGTGGAGGGGGGTGGATGGTGGGAGCGGGGTTGGGGATGAGTTCCCAGAATGAGGGGACAAGCTCTGAGAATCAGAGTGGCCATTTTGTGATAAGATGTGGAGTATATTCTTCTCAAAATAGTTTTGAATCCCGCCTCAAATCTTCAGCTGCTGGGGATATGCAGTGCTAAAAAATATTTGCTTGAGCTAATAAATGATTCGAAAATTCAGCAAGATAGTTGATGAAAGTCATAGATAAGTTATCATCATGTTAAGAAGCAGTGCAATATCAAAAGCCGAATAGCCGTGTTTTCGTTTTATTTCTTATGTCAGATGCGTTTGTTGCACTTTGTACTTATACACATCTTATTCATGCATTTCTGGTAGCCATTCAGTTTAACTGAAACGTTTTCTTCTAATTGGAATATTATTTGAATACGTTGTAAGAATTTGCTGCTGTTTGCGAAGCGCATTTACAGACCAGGAAGAAATGCCTCGGGGGAGGTCGTATTATAGCCGGTTGAACAGCATGAAGTTTGACATTATACATAGCAGAAATATTGGAAAGGGATTAGAGGAAAATAGATTAATTAAAGCTATGAAATGAATAATATTCATGGACAGCAATCATATAAATTACAAACACAACAATCAGTCATGGGCGGAGCGGTGGAGAAAGGTGAAAATGAAATGGGGTCTTTACTGAGCGAAGGGCACAATCCTTAGCCAGTGGTCAACATTTGCATCAAAGCAGTGGCTATGGATCTAGACATTGATACCAAACCAGTGCAGACATGAGAACATTGTTTGTTGAAACTCGAGACATGATCCTCAACCCAAACACAACTATTTGTATGCAACAATATCGAAAGGTATGAGAAACAACTAAGATAGGGAGAGAGAGAGGCATTGGGAAAATATGTCCCAAAAAAGAGAAACAAAATAGTCTACAAAAAAAAACACAGATAAATAATGTAATCAGCAGCAATAAACTGAAGGTAAAAATAATTCAGTAAGTAGAATGACGATAATAGAGAGTATGGCAAACAGCAGGTCAAGAGATGCGGGACCAATTTTAAGACATGAGCTGCGGCGGTAAATCATGAATGTATAAATCAAATAAATACCATAAACATCACGTAAAAATATTTAAAAAAACACATATCCAAATAGGACACCGACAATAAGGTGCATTAGACAGAATAAATTGTGAGGTCTGGCAGGTGTTTTATATGTATCTCTGTCTCTCTCTCTCTTTCTCTCTCTCTCTTCTCAGTCAGTTTTATCTCTGTTCCATCCCATCCTTAGATAAGCGTGTTTACGGCAACCGAAGAAGCACACGAAGCATATTTAATATAAGGAACTTAGCTTTACAACCGCATTTTAAAAATCACATTGTCTGGTTGTGTCGGACTGCAGCAGTGACACTGGTTCCTGCATGACTCTACGATTGAACAAGAGGAATGTTGACTGATTGCGATTAACGTCTGCCTCAGATCTTCCACTCCATCTAAACAACCGTCATCCCTAAAATCATTATATAAACTTTGATCCTGCACGAATGCATCTATTGGCTGGATAATTGACAACTTGTAGTCACAGAATACCTGTCAGCGATTTAGGTGTAACTTATGAAGAAATTTCATCATTCCAAGGATTGTGAATCTTTGAAATTCTTTGACTCAGAGAGATGCAGGTGTTCATCCGTTGAGTAATATAAACACGTAAATTAATAGTTGTTTTGGGTACAAGGTGGATTAAAGATGTTTGAAAAATTTTAGAAGTGGAGCTAAGGTAAAAGATCAGGCATATTTAAAGCGAGTGGGTAAATAAAATGCAAGGAACAAATAACCATCCCGAGCTCTGACAACTGACTTTCATATGACCACATGTCTAGCAAGCCTTTAGCTCTGCTAACCTTCTCCGTGTTTTTAGGTCATTCTTCTACAGCCTGTCTCTCTCTTTCTGTCCAAATGAAGCTGTCTGAACTGTGTCGTGCCGCGGAAAAGCGTAACGCGCAGACGGATGCGGTCAGGGTCTTATTGAAGGAGCAGGGAAATGGAACAGGTGGGGAATTTTCAACTTGTCAGGCTGGGACTCGTGGAGCGCAGCATTGCTGGCGACTCCACTATTTATAACTTGTATTAACGACGATCTGTATTCACATTTGTTGTAGAGACAAACCACGGTGAGAATTTTAAATTTTACGGAGGGCGCATATTGGCTGCAAAGAGATAAGTAATTGAAGAGGAATAAAGAGGCCACTCGCAGACTGATAGTATGAATCTATAAACGCTGTTACTAAACATAGAAAACAGCAGATTTTTCAAGTTTTGAATTTCTGAATTTTGGTCTTCAGAAGAATTTTAGTTTACAAATACAGGAACATGGAACGCAGAATGTTTGCATGGAGCTAAAGAAAGCCCCTGGGAAGGGAAACAGCATGTGTGTGTAGACTGAAAGTATAAGACCACCTATCCACTTTAATTTAGGGCTTTTATGAGGCGTGTTCTGGAGCATTTTGTGTGATATTGATCTCCTTTATAAGTAGAAGTAAGCTGGGAAGTGCGACAGCAAAACCTCGATTGGTTCCCGGGAAGAAAGGATTATCTAACGATGAAAAGGTGACTCAATTTGCCCTCCCTGCAGTATAGAAATATGAGGGGTGGTCTTAGTGAAACATGCACGGTTTATACAGCGATTATGAAGAGCAGACAGTGAGAGTTTTGCCAGCCTCGATAGGAAACTAGAGCTTGTGGGCACAGTCACAGCATAAGGGGTTCATCATTATGGGCTGAGCTGAGTTGACATTTCTGCATTCAGGCGTTTGTGGATAATGAGAATTCCCGAGGCCAGTAGGTTTTGTCAGCTCTATCGCTCTGCACATTCAAGGGTCAGATATAGACGGTCTTCGCTCTTTCAGGGAATCAAGGAGATATGGGGCGTGGATGTGAAATTGAATTTTAATGTCGTAGATCTGCCATGAATGTACTGAAAGCGGTTGAAGCTCGATGGATTACAGGATCCATTCTAGCTCCTATGTCTCAGTCCTTGTGGTTAGAAATCACTGTTCCCTACATTGTAATCCATTTTTCCCTGTTTTTTTTTCCATTCACTTTACCCATGAAAGCCTCTTTGAAATGCTATGCTTCGATTAAAAATGCTTGTAATGATGCCTATATTTATGCTGTTGTCGATTTTATATTCGTGGTCTTCTAATCATCATCTAAGTTATTAATAACTACATTGAATAGTTGAGATCTTTCTGAGCACTGGTCGTCACAGCCTGCCAAACATAATCACAGCCCATTGCCTCTAGCCTCTGGTTTCTTCCCATCGAACTCTAGCCAAAGTATTAACTTGTATTCAATTCTATCAGTATGATATTTAGCTAGCAATCTCTCATGCAGAACTTTATCAGATGTCCCATGGATGTTGATACAGATAAAGTCCTTAGGCATTCCACTGTCAAGTACGTGAGTTAACACTTCAATAAATTCGACGAATTCTTCAGTCATACTGTACCATTTAAAAACCAAAAATGGTTTTCTCTGATTAGTAGAGACACCTCAATGTGATCACACGCGCTATATATTAGAGTTCCCTGTCGTCATTTCCCTTTAACGAAGGGGAACTAGCCCAACTGGCCGATAACTCGATGGTTTCCTTCTGACATATTACTGAAATGGCGAAGAGACAGGCATTACTTTCCAAAATTAAGGACTGGTAGCCAAGTGTAGAAAAGTGTGCAAATTTATGTTCAGAGACATCTACAACGAGCCTGACCACATCCTTAAATATCCTGCAATGCAATTAACCGGTCTTGAAAAATTTTCAGTGTTTAGAGCTATTAATTTCTCCATTACTGTTATGCTGCTTACAATCACTTTGTTGAGCCTTTATTCTTATTCACTAATAATTGCCTTGTGATGCCTACTATGTTTGCCTTCACGGTAAGTATTTAAGGAAGGTAATTATTCAGCATGTCGGCCACCTCCTTATTTTCTTGAACAATGGCGCCATTATCAGATATAACTTGCCTCGCATTGCTTCTGACTATTCATTTCCTAGAAACATGGAATATCGGAACAGGAGTAGGCCATTTGGCTCTCCGAACCTGTTCCGCCATTTATTGTCATCATGGCTGATCCACCAAATTAACGCCACACTCTCGCGCTCTTCCCACATCCCTTCAAACTTTAGCTTCCAGGAATCTATCTATTTTCTCCCTAAACGTATTCAGTTTCCTGACCTGTACAGACTCCTTTAGTTGAGAATTCCATCCGTCCACAAGCCTCTGAGTGCAGATTATGTTTCCTCATCTCAGTCCTAAGTGGCCAATCCCGCATCCTGAGACAGTGGCCACATTATTTTCGATGCTTCAGCCGGAGGAATCATCATCACTTCATCCAGTCTGTGCATCCCTGTCAGAATGTTATATGTTCAAATGTGACCCAATCTCATTCATCTCAACTCCAGAAAATTTAGATCTAAGGGGACAAATTATTCTTCATACGACAAACCTGCTATGACAGGAGTCATTCTGTGGACCCTTCCCTGCACTCCCTCTGTGGCAGTACATCTTGACTTAGGGACGGAGGGCAAAACTGCACATGATACTCCCAGCTCTGGTCTCAGCAACGGCCTGCAGAGATACAGCAAAACATCCTTGCTCGCGGGATCAAGCCCTCTGACAGTGAAGGCCAATGTACCATTTGCCTTCTAAACTGCTTCCTGAACCTGCATTTTGCTTTTCAGCGATAGGTGTACAAGGGCTCTCATGTCAGTTTTTAAAATCAACATAACCATATCTATCGTCATTTAAAAAAATCTCTCCACTCTTTTTTCACTACCAATGTCGATAACTTCACACTTCTAGACGTTATCCTGCATCTGCCATCAATGTCCCACTCCGTTCACCTGTCTAAAACGTCTTGAAGCCTCTTCACACCCTCCTCACCTTTACTTCCCCAATCACACGTGTTTTTATTTTTCACACTAAACGCTTATTTGGAGCTTCATCAAAAGCTTTCTGAAAATTCAAATACAGCTCTTCCACTGGTTCTCCCTTATCCTTTCTGCTAGATACATAACACTGCATGGTGATTTTGGTGTTAATGGCACGTTTCTTTAAATGTTTCTCTTTTTAAAATTCTTCCTTTCTGTTCTGTCACCATTTGATGCTCTTTGTGTATTTCCCATGAACCAGGGTCTGTGCTTTCTGCATTTATTTAAGTAATTATTGCATTCTCCATTCATATTTTTTTCTTGACCCCTTACTTGTTCTTGTATGTTATTTTGGAAAGTAAGTGTGTTGTAGGTTTGGATATAAGTTGGTGTCTGTAAAGAATTAAATTTTCCTTGAAAATTTTCCAACATCGTTTCTCCTTCTCATTCACAGATTTGTCCCTCGTTGTTTGTCAAAGAGGAATTTACCTCAGACACATTGAAGAATCTTGCCAATTTTCTTACATATGCTGGTCTGCTTATCACAAAGTTCCTGGAAGTTGCATTGACAAAGATGTGAGTGAGGCAAAGATAAAATGTATAGCTAAGAATCAGCTGATATTCAGGGAACGGCAATGGATCTCAGGAAGGAATGCGACGGAAAGAAATGAGATGCAAAATATTAGAATAACAAATAAAAACATATACATAGAAAATAGGAGCGGGAATAGGCCATTCGGCCCTTCCAGCCTCATGAGCCATTCATTACGGTTATGCTGATCAATCATCTGAATAGGCTGCTCCCACTTTCTCGCCATATCCTTTGATCCCTTTCGCTCAAAGAGCTAACTCCAACTACCTCTTAAAAAAAATGTTTTGGCCTCAACTGCTTTCTGTGGTAGCAAAGTCCATAGGGCTACCATTATCTGGGTGAAGAAATGTCTTCTCATGTCATTCCTAATTTCTCAAACTCGTACACGCAGTCTCTGACTCCTGGTTGTGGAGGTCCCCAACATCGGGAACATCCTTCCTGCATTTTCCCCGTCTCGTCCTGTGAGAATGTTCCAGGTTTCTAAGAGAATCCCCCTCATTATTCTGATCTTTAGCGAATGGAATCCTCACCGACTCAATCTCTTCTCAAATGAGAGTCCCGCAATCCCGGGAATCAGTCTGGTAAACATTCGCTGCACTCCCTCAACAGAAAGAGCATCCTTCCCCAGATAAGGAGACTAAAACTGCACACAATATTCCAGATGTGTTCTTACCAAGGCCCTTTAAAATTGCAGCATGTCATCCCTGCTACTGTACACGGTACCTCTCTCTCTATGATGGCCATCATACCATTAGCATTCTTTACCACCAGCTGCACATTCAACGACTGGTGTACAAGGTCACCCAGGTCTCATTGCACATTCAACTCTCTCTGTTTATAGCCATTCAGAAAATAATATTCCTTCCTGTTTTTGCTACCAAAGTGAATAACCTCACATTTGTCCACATTATGCTGCATCTGCCATGTATGTGCAAATTCTTTCAGGGGCTCCAAATGACACTGAAGCATCTCTGCATCATCCCCAGAGCTCACCCTCCCGCTCAGTTATGTGTCAAGTGTACGTTTGGAGATATTGCATTTAATTCCCTCATTAAAATCATGAGTATAAATTGTGACAAGCTGGGGACCCATCACCGAATCCTACTGTACCCCCCTAGTCACAGCCGGCCATTCGGAAATGAAACCCGCTTATTCCTACTCTTTGTTTAATGTCTGCCAACGAGTTCTCTATCCAGCTCAAGACACGACCCCAGACTCATTTACTTTAATTTTACACGCCAATCTCTGATGTGGGACTTTGTTGAAAGCCTGCTGAATGTCAAAATAAACCACGTTAACTGGCTCCCCCTCATCAACTCTACCATTTACATCCCTGAAAACTTCCAGTAGACTTGTGAAGCATGAATTCCTTTTCGCAAACCCATGCTGACTCTATCCGATTCTGCCACAATTTTTCCACACTGCTGAAATTTCAAATTTTTCATAATTAACTCTGTAAATTTCCCCCTACCTACGTCAGACTGCCTGATCTATAATTCCCTGTTTTCACTCTACCTCCGCTTTAAAATAGTGGGGTTGCATTAGCTAACCTCCATTCTGTCCGAACTGTCCCAGTGTCTATAGGATATCGAAGGATGACCACCAATGCATCCACTATTTTTAGGGCCACTTCCTTAATTACTCTGGGGTGTAGATTATAAGGCCCGCGGGATTTATTGGCCTTCAATCCCATCAATTTCCCCAACACAATTTCTCTACTAATACTGATTTCTTTCAGTTCCCCAACATTTCTGGTATGTCGTTTGTTTCCTCCATTGTGAAGACAAAGCCAAAGTATGTAGGTAGTTGTTCAGTCATTTCTTTGTTCCCCTTCATAAATTCCCCTGTTTCTGACGGTAAGGTTGTGTTCACCAATCTTCTCATGTCCACACACTTATATAAAAAAAATACTGTCAAGTTTTCTTTCCTTTGCACGATTACTCTCGGACTCAATTTTCCCCTCCTTAATCAAACCCATGGTCCTCCTTTGCTGAATTATAAACTTTTAACATTCCTCAGGTCTGTTGTTTTTTCCCTTCCAATTTGTATGCTCCTTCCTTGCATCTAATGGTATCCCTAATTGCCCAAGTAAGCCATGATTTGCCCACCTTTCCTGTTTTACAACATGCATTATTTTCAATTTTGCACACTAGCCTTCAGAACGATACATTGCTGAAGAGAATTGAGAACATACCAATCACAATAACGCACAATGAGCAAAAGGAACACTTTTCTACAGAATTGAAAGCAACGAGAAATGTACACAAGAAAGAATAATGAAAAAAGAGGAACGAGAAGACTTTAGAATCAATGTCGGATCTAAAACTTTGGAAGGAAAAGAAAGACTACAGAATTTACTTTTTGCTTAACATAACAAAATAATGATAAAACATGGCACAGAGAAGCTATTATCAAAATGGAATCAGCAACAAATCAGGTTCATTAAAGGACAAACAAGATCAACTCAGATAATGACATTAAATAGGAGAAATACCTGACGCTTATTTTGCCTCATTTTTAGCAGTCAATTTAACATTACACCATTACAGCCACAACATAAAACTCATTCTCTCTTTTCGACGCTGAAAAACCTCTCACTCCGGGTCTCCCTCTCCTTCTGTCTCATTTATATTCTTCTGTAGGTGTCCTCTTTATTTGCTGCTGAATGTCTGCCCCTCTTGCTCTACCTGTGTCAACGTTCTACATTACGACTGCTCCTGTATAGTTTCTGTGCAAACACGAAAAGTTATTGTTTTGTCTTAGCTGTTTGTCGGTGCCACCGGCAAGGCCAGCATTTGTTGCCCATCCTTAATTGCCAATGAACTGAGTGACTTGCTTGAACATTTGAAAGTGTAATTAAGGGTCAACCACTTTGTTGTGGATCTGGAGTCACATGTTCGCCATGCCACCAACGGATTTCATATTTCCTTTACTAAAGGACATGAGTAAACCCCATAGAATTTTTGCGACACACGTTTCATTGTGGCCATTATTGAGAATCAGTTCCTGATTATTAATTGAGTTACAAATTACAACAGCTACCGTTGTAAAACCTGAGCCCTGGCCGCCTGGGTTACTAGTCCAGTGACAATACCGCAATGCCACTGTCTCCGTGTCTCCGTCCCTGTAAGAACGTAACTCCGCTTCTACAGCCCCAGTTTTAGACAGATCTGCCATGGATGTGCGAAAATGGCTTTGAGTCTTGCACGATATTCCTGTAAATCTGAAGGAATTTTATGTTTGAATTTAAATTCTGCTGTAGATCTGCCTCTCCCTTCACTCAGAAAAAAATCCACCACAATTTTATTCCGATGTCATTTGAAATGAATATATTCAACCGTTCATCTCCACTTGCTTGCCCGGTAGTCGAGAATGAGCTCACAGCGTCTGAAAATGAGACTCCATTACCGAGTGTTAATGTTTGGAGCAATATCTTCAGACAAAGGTTTGTCATCTTTGAAATTCCCACCACAAAGGGCTGTGGATGTTCAGCTGTTTGTGCAGATTTAGCACTGAAATTGCTAGGTTTTGGACTATGAATCCTGTAAAGATCCTGCAGGAAGGGAATGTTAAATATATGTCAGCGTTATAATATTAATTGGCACTGCAACATCGAAGCGCCAAATGGCATAACGCTGCTTCAATTTCTGATATTTGCTCTATAATTCTCCCTGCTTCATTTTTTCCCTTATTGCTGACACTCTGTCTTTGTAACTGAAGCTGTTTTATCGACTTCAAAATTTGCCTAACACATTTGAATAAACCGTTAGCAATTGCTGCTGATCAACTGCTCATAACCAGATAGGGAGAACTAATGCTTCGGGGAAGACAGCATCATAGGCAGGTTAAATAACACGGAACAGGCTTTTCTAGAAACCATCACATAGTGGCAGAGGAATAGAAAGGAACAGGTTAGAAAAACTTGCAAAGGATAACATTCATAAGTTCATTGTAATGTTGGTTTTCATCTTCAAAAAATAAGGTGGCAAGGGGGGGTTGGGAAATGGGGGGAATCTGGAATTATATGTTAGTTAGAGGGCACAATCCTTACCCAGTTATTATGAAAGCCAGCAAAATTCTGCTGACGGAATTAGACTTCGAAAATAAACCACAGAAGAAATGAACAATTGTTTTACTTGTAAATGGGAACACCATCTATCATAAATTAATAGCTCGTTCTGACAAGGATTCGGGAAAAAATAGGAGCAAGAAAATCCAAAAGAAAATAAAAGATTATGTTTGGGAAGGTAGTGGTTTGGGGCGGGTGAACTCGTATTCGGGCAACGGGAATGTAATTTGTGTTATTTAACTGTAATGGAATGTAGACGAGGAACATTGAAAGTACTTTAAAAGTGATCAGTAGTATTCAGGTTAAAATGTTCAACTAAAATAAGAAAAAAAATTGTCATTTAAGAAACACACCAGATAATTTAATGGAGCAGAATAAAACTAATTTTAAAGTCTTAAGCCTGCATTGTACAATGACAATAAAGGAGATGATGCCGAAAAGCAGATCTTTCTCCCTCTCTATCTCTCTCTCTCTCTATCTATCTCTATCTCTTTCTCTCTCTCTCTTTCTTTCTGTCCCTCTTTCTCCGGGCCGACCTTCTAAGACAAGATTAATCTTGAATCATTTAACTTCACACAAGCCAAGAAAGCACATTCAAAATGGTTCACGCCATGAATTCAGCTTTTACATCCCCGGAAATATATTTTTTCCTGTCATTATAATTCGAGGGAAGCTTTTGCTTTGAACCTCAGCCGTAGATCTGCCTCACCATCTCACCCACTTCCATTCCAGCCACCGTTTTGTTCTATTTAATCTTACAAGTATACACATCTGGTCGCTGATATATAAATAGTTGTAGGATTATCTAAAGCCTGGCGTTACGGAGCGAGGGGCAACCATTTATGAGTAAGATGTGAAACATGTTATTTTCACTCAAAGCGTTGTGATGCTTTCTACTTTTCTGACACAGAAAGCAGCAGATTGATCGGCGTTGAATCTCAACAGGGCATGATTTAATCAAACATTATGAGGTGATTGGGATGAAAGCAATTATGGAAACTATTAGCGATTGCTGAAAAGCAAAATAGTAGATGAAACTATAGTGAAAGGGGCTGCAAGATGAAATGACAAAATGAGCTAATCCTGTTTCTATATCATAAATCCTGATGACCACATGTGTTCAATGTGTTTCGCTATGGTCAACTTCTGTGCTTGTTTTCTCCATATTTTTCACAGCCTGCTCTGTAACAGAAACGATTTCGTCAGTATACAAATTTACCTTCAACATTCAAATGTTTGGCATGCAATTTGTTCATGTTGAGCACAGTATTTACATATGGGATTCAGGTTCTTCAAAGAATGGAGGATCAGAGAAATGTTAAAAAACGCCAAGGTCATTCTAAAACCCAGATAATCATGGAGGGAATTTACACCAGAGGCATTATCTCTGTGTTACAGGGCGAGATGCTTCACCCTTAGGAAAATCTACCAAACTAGAGTTCGAAAAATCACCGACAAAGATATGAGAACCATATTAGGTTGAAATACAGGCACTGCCAATCAGAAAACAATTAGAAATTTCTGAGAAAGATTGATAAATACGCAAGGGGGAACACAACTCCAAAATATGACTAGCTAGTAATGAGTTTATATTGTAGCAGTGAGAATGCAAATTGTGCAAGTAAACTCGAATCGAGTATTGATGACATAGCGAGAGAATAGCACTAGGAAATATATGTTTATCAGTGATTAAGAGGCGTCTGGAATAATATGTTACACTAAAACAAGCAATAGACATAAATAGATAAGAATAAAAGGAGACATCAAGAAATAAAGAAATAGTGAAAATCATGCAATAACTGCAATGACAAGGAAGAAGAAGACGGCAAGAAGCAAATCAAGGGTTTTGGGAAGAAAACAAAAAATAAAAAGTAAGGCAAAGGATAACTTTGAAATTAAATATTCAATGAATAAATTACAGAATCAATAAAATACCCGAAAGACATAATTGACAAAGGGCAAATCAGAATAGGAACAGCGATAATAATGATACATTCAGTAAATATAAGCTCGTAAGAAATGAAACAATTATCCTCTCCCCGCTCTGTCTCTATCTGATTCATTCCATCGCTCTCTCTCTCCCTGCATCACAACCTCACTCTCTCGCTCTCATTCTTTAAATCATTTTATGATACTACAGCATAAATGACTCTATCCGCCCATTTTTGTGCACATTTTTTTGCGGGGAATGGTGGGTGTGTGGTTGTGGGGTTATGTGGCGGGGTGGCTGAGGGGCGTATGGTCAGAATGACGGGACACTCTCTGAGAATACGTGTGGCTATTTTGGGCTAAGGTGTGGGGCGTTTTCTTCTGAAAAAGAGTTTTGAATCATTGGAACTCTCTTCCCCGAAGGTCTGTGGCTGCTCAGCCGCTTAGTATATTCAAGGCTGGAATGTAGGGATTTTGGTAATAAAGGATAGGAAGCTGTAGCAGGAAAGTTTATGAACGTCATAGATAAGGCATCATCATATGTAAAATGAATGGAATGTCAAAGGGCGAATTGCTTCATTTTCGTTTATTTTTTTAAGTCATTATGCATGCAAAGCACTTTGCATTTATATACATGTTATACATGTATTTCTGGCAGCCTGTCAGCGTAACTGCAACGTTCTCTCCAAAATGAAAATGGACCTTAAACACTTTGAATAAGTTGTAAATATTTTCTGCTGTTGGAGGAGCGCATTTACATAACAGGGACAAGTGCCTCGGGAAGGGCACTTGATGGCCGGCTTGAACAGAATGAATAATGACATTCCAGGCAGCAGACATATTGGATGGTATTAAATGTAAATGTAAAGGTAAAGGTAAAGATATTAACAAAGCTATGAAATGAGCAATATTCATGGTTAGTAATCATATAAACTTCAACCAGAGCAATCAGTCAGGGATGGAGTTTTAGGGAAAGGGGGAAATGCAATGGGGCCTTTAGTGAGTACAGGGCACACCCTTTACCATTATACAGCGAGTCCACCAAAGCAGTGGCGATGGATTTAGACATTGGAAGCAAACCAGGGCAGTTAGGAGCAATCATGTTAGCTGAAAATCGACGCATCATCATCAACTTAAACCTTGCTATTTGTTTCCACATTCGGCATAGACATTCCTCTGCAAAACCTTTGAGTAAACACTTAAAACATTAAATGCAATTCTTCAGGCAGAACTTGCCCTTTAAAAACAATGTTGGCTTTCTCTGATCAGCAGAAACATTTCAAGACGTTCACACGTGCTTTATATCATAGTGGCCTGTCGTAACTTCCCTACTACAAAGCTTAGTATAGCTGAACTAGGATTTCCTGGTTTCCTGCTGATATATTTCTTAAACGACGGAACGCAATGCAAGATGTTCTAAACTTAAGGGGTGGTAGCCACGGGTATAGAATTGTATAAGCTTATAGTTGCAGACATTTGTAGCGCTTGACTACATCCCTTAATATCCTGCAATAAAACAATCTGGTCCTGAAAACTTTTAAGTGTTTTGTGTCAATAATTTCTCCAATTCATTTCTCCTGCTGACGTGAACATTGTTGAGCATTTTATTTCTGATATACTATTAATTTCCTTGGGATGGCTGGCATGTTGGCCTCTCCCTTCAAATCCAATACAACAGGAATGCAGTTATTCAGAATATAAGCAAAAAAACTGTTTATGCTGGAAATCCACGACAAAAATAAAAATAAAAATACCTCGAAATATTCAGCAGGACTTGTAGAATTGTTCAGAATTGTTCCAAATGGCTGTCATTTCGTTATTTTCATTGGCAATGGCGTCATTATCAGCTGCAACTTGCCTCACATCGCTTCTGTCTATTCCAATCTTAGAAACATGGAACATCAGAGCAGGAGTAGGTCATTTAGTCGTTATAAACTGCTCCGCAATTCAATCTCATTACGGTGATGCTTTATCGTAATTCTGCGCTCTCTTGCTCTCCCCAGGTTTCTTAACACCTTGCGCATCCATAAATGTATCTATTTTCTTATTAAATATATTCAGTGACCTGGCCAACACAGCCTTCTGTAGAGGAGAATGCCATATGTCTTCCTGAACCTGACTGAATAAGTTTCGCCTTATCTCAGTCCCAAGTGCATATCCGTTTCCCTGAGACTGTGGCCACATTATATCTAGCTACCGCAAGAGGAAACATCATCACTTCGTGTTGTATGTCCACCCCTGTTAGAATGTTCTGCATTCAATGGGACCGTCTCCCATTCACCGAAACTCCAGCAAATACAGGCTTAAGCGGCCCAATTTATCTTAATGCGGCAATGCTGCCATCCCAGGAACCATTCTGCTAAACATTCGTTGCATAATTCCCTCGAGAGGGAGAACAAAACTGCCCACAATACTCCACGTGTGGTCTCACCGAGCGCCAGTAATGCTGCAGGAAGCCATCGAACTCCTCTGATCAAGTCCTCACGCAATGGATTCAAAATCAACCATTCCAAAGGTTCTCCCTTAACTTTTCTGCTGGTTGGATACCATTGTCCAAGGTTTACATGGTTATTGTGGCATTAAGTGCAAGTTTCTTTAAATATTGTACTTTTGTGAACCTCCTTTTCTGATCTCTCACCTTTTTTTTGCTCTTTGTAACTTTCCCATGAGGCTGGATCTGTGCTTATGCATTTATGTAAACCTGTATTTTATTTTCCTGCCTTGTTTCTTCTTGACTCCTAGTTGACCGTGAAGTTCTTCTTTCCAAGTAGATGTATTGCATGTTTGTATATCATATGGTTCCTGCAACCGATTAAATTTTCTTGCAGCAACCACAAAATATCGTGTGTCCTTCTCATTCACAGCTTGGTCCCCTCGGTGTTTGCCAGAGAGGAAACATTCCCAGACAACTCAAGAATCTCTCCACTTCTCTTGCATGTGATGGTCTGCTTAACACAAATTTCATGGAAGCTGCATTGATAAAGATGTAAGTAAGGCAAATATAAAGTTAATAAATAGTACACAGCTGGTATTCAGGGAATGGGAATGGATCTCAGGAAGAAATGCTCAGAAGAAAATAATGAAATGCAGAGGGATAAAATAACAACGTGTATTTTTTAATAACGTGAACAATGGGCTTCAGAATAATATATATTCTGCTGAAAATCAATACGAAGCTGATCACAATAAAGCACCATGGTAAAAGGCACCTTTCAACAAAATTGAAAGTAACGTGATAGGTAATCGCGAAGTTCAGTGAACAGAAAGAAGAATACAACAAAGAGGAGACGGTAGCGTTTAAATTTGAGGTCAGGATAAAAAGTTAGAATGGCAATTTGGAACTATGACATTTACTTTTCGCCTTACATAACAAGAAACAGTACAGCAGACCATAGGGAAGCTAATATCAAAAAGGATCCAGCATTATAGGAAGGAATGTGATTGCACTGGAGTGGTTGCAGAAGTGATGAAGGGAGGCTGTAAAGACTTGGTTTGTTTTCTTTGGAGTAGCGAAGGCTGAGGGGCGACCAGATCGAGGTGTACATGATTATGTGAAGCATGGACAGAGTGGAGAAGGAGCAGCTGTTCCCCTTATTTGAAGGGCCAGTCACGAGGGGACACATGTTCAAGGTGAGAGGCAGGAGGTTCAGGGGGGTATGAGGAAAAACCTTACGGTCTGGAATGGACGGCCTGGGAGTGTGGCGAAGGCGGGTTGCACACATCCAATATAAACACCTGAATGAGCACATGGCACGTGAGAACATCCAAGGCTCTGACCAAGTGCAGATAAATGGGATTACGTAGTAGGTCAGGTGTTTCTCACGTGTTGGTTTCGGACACGATGGGCTGAAGAGCCTCTTCTGCGCTGCGTGATTCTGTGATTAATTGAGGTTCATTAAAGGGCGGACAGGGTAACTCAGGTCATGTGCTGAGAAATAAGATGTAAGTAAGGCAAATATAAAGTTACGAGTTACGAGTTACGAAATATAAAATTACTTCCCCTCACGCTTAGACATCAATGTGACTTTAGACATTTACACTCACAACATTCTCCTCAATCTCCCTTGTGGACGCTTCAAAACCCATCACGCTAGATATCTCTCCCTTTCTGTCTCATTCGAATTGATCATGGCGTTTCCACTTTATTTGCTGCTCTATCTCTGCCGCTCTCCCATAGCTGTGCCAACTTGCAAGTCCGACATTTATTGCCCAACCCTAATTGCTCTTGAACCGAATGGTTTGCAAATCGTTTTCAGTGGGTAGTTAAGGGTTAAACATTTTGTAGAAGACCTGAAGTCACGTGCAGGCCAGGCCACGTAAGGATGGCAGGTTTACTTTACTGAAGGGCATTAGTGGACCAGATGGATTTTTACGACAACCGTTTCATTGAGACCGTTGCTGGGACGATCTCCCCAATTCCTGTTTATCAATTGAATTTAAATTTCACCAGCTGCCGCGGTTGAATTTGAGTTTGTTCATCTGGATCACTGGGCCCTTGACGTTATCGGTATGCCAACGTGCTCCGCCCCTCCACCGCCGCAACCCTGCCCAACTCCCACCCTCCACCCCCCGCACCCCAAACCCCGCACGCTGCGTGAGCCAGCCTCGGCTGCTGCTTCCACAATTTTAAAACGAACTTTCATGCATGTGTCGAAGTGGCGTTGAGTCTTGCACGATATTGTTCTTAACCTGAGGGAAGTTAATGTTTGGATTTAAATTATCCTGCAGTTCAGCCTCCCTTCCATCGCTCAGCTGAATTCCAGAACTCATTTCTTCCAATTCAATTTGCAATGCATATATTCAAGGTTTGTCCACAGTTGCTAGCTGGGAAATCGAAATTGTGACACATCCTCTGCGATTAAGAC
Organism: Cetorhinus maximus; assembly: GCF_964194155.1. Taxonomy (NCBI): domain Eukaryota; kingdom Metazoa; phylum Chordata; class Chondrichthyes; order Lamniformes; family Cetorhinidae; genus Cetorhinus; species Cetorhinus maximus. The sequence goes on along the minus strand of NW_027596283.1, from coordinate 423,056 downwards.
TCCATAACCTAGTGGTAATTTTAGGAGGAATGACTTCACACATTTTTTGTGAAATTTGGAATCATCCACCGCAAAGAGTTATTGATGTTCAGCCGTTGTGCATGTTTGGGCTGACTTTTGTAGATTTCGGATAATAAGTCATATGAAGATACTGCAGGAATGTAGTGTTAATGATATATCAGCATTATCACAATGTTTGGTTTGCATCATCAGCGAGCCGAATATCAAACCCTGCTTCTATTTCTGATGTCTGTATCCCTGCGTTGTGCGTTGCTCTTTAAATCTTCTTGTTATTTTTTGCCATTATTTCTGACAGTCTGTCTATGTAACTGAAGCTGTTTTTGCCAACTACCAAATTTATCACAAACATTTGAATAATTTGTATGCAATTGTTGCTGACCTACTGATCAGAATTCCAAATCGAGAACATAGTCCTGAGTGAAGGCTGCGTCAGAGCCAGGTTAAATAACATGAACAATTCCATTCTAGAAACCATCAAAATAATAGGATATTCACCCAAATTGTGCTGACAGGTCTAGATATTGTATACAATCCCCAGGAGAAAGGCATTATCACTTTAGGTGAAAATGGGAACATAAGCTGTCAGAAATTCATAGCTTGTTGTGAAAACTATTCGGAAAAACAATAAAAGTTAAAAAAGCCCAAAAATAATTGATTGGGGGTTGTGGGAAACTAATATTCTGTCAGTGGGAATGTCATTTGAGTAAATCAACTGGAATAGAAAATTGTCGAACATCACAGAAAATATTTTAGAAGTTTCAAACTGATCAGGAGGAAGATATTCCCTAAAATAAAAACAATAAAGGCAGTAACAATACAGCCTGGTTGAACAAATGAAACAAAACAACACTAAATTTAAACCGATAAGACTGCAGTAAGTGTAGAGACAATAAAGGCAATGACGAAAAGAAAATGTCTCTCTCTTTTTCTGATTTTCTTTGGTCATATTTATTGTAAAGCTTCATTTTGCTTTTAACTTCTGCCTCAGACCTGTCTCAACATCATACCCGAGCTCCATTTGTTATATTTCATTTGCTGGGATATGCATCTGCTCGCTTATCTATGCGTGTTGGGTGGATATTCTAAGCTCTGGAGAATCGGGACAAGGGTCAGCTATTTATGAGTAAGATTGAAATAAATTTATTTACTCAAAGCGTTGTGAATCTTGCAGCGTTTATGCCACAGAAAGAAGCAGATTGCTCGGTCGTTCAGCATAATCAGAAATGTTCTAATCAAACATTTTGTTGCTGTTGGGATGAAAAAATCTATGGAGAGTTCAGCGTTTGAAGGCAATAAATCTACCAGATACAACTGCATTGAATGCGGCTGCAAGCTAAGATAACAAAATAAAATATCCTTATGTCTATGACTCATATCCTGATGAATACATGCGTTCAAGTTATTTCGCTCTGGTCATCTTCTGTGCTTTCCCTCCCCCTCCACCCACCCTTATTTTCCACAGCCTGTATCTGTAACTGAAGCGATTTCGTCAGTTTCCAAACGTACTTTCAGCATTTAAATAATTGGCAGCAGTTGGTTCTTGCTGCAAATGGTCTTCACACGTGGGAAACAGGCTGGTCGACGAAGGGAGGATCAAAGATAGTTTAAATAACGCGAAGTGCATTCTGCAGCCCATCGAACATTGGAAAAAAAATGGATGAAAATATGTGACCAAAGTTATGAAATGTTTAAATGCCCCACGTAAGGAATGAGTTCAGGTATAATTTGAAGCAATACAAGCCAGATATAGGAAGATGAAAATAAGAATCTTTACAATGATAATAATAATAAATTATCCAAATAGATTGGAAAAATTGATATTAGCGATTGTGGTTGGTTGATTTAATGATATGATGGAACAGGTATATTTTGACGAAATCCCACATGGCTGACTCGTTAAAAATTATAGAAGCCCTTGACTTCCAGGAGAATGTAAAAAGCTGGATATGAAATTTACTTAGTGGCAGGAAACAAATAATAATTTTTGACGAGCGCTTTTGTTATTAGAGGGCTCTTTCCATTGAGGTTCCTGTGGACTTACTAATAGTTACTTTGCTTTGTGTGGCGTTTATTAATGATTTTAAATCTAAAGGCAGGGGGATTGGTCAAGAAGTAGCAGACCACGTTGAATTTGATGGAGTGATTGATAGCGAGGGGGGTCTCTGTAGATTACTAGTCTACACCAAGATATCCAGGGTCTGGACAGGTGGACAGAAATGTTTCGAGTTGAATTCAACCCACAGCAGTGTGAGAAGATGCATTTAAGAAGGCCAAATACGTAAAGGGTTGCACAATAAATGGGAGGCTAATGGATGCTATAGAGGATGTCAGGGCCTTGAGTGAATGCCCCGTTTGCCTGAAGGTAGCAGGACAAGTTGGTATGGTGGCTGAGATGTGATATGGAATTCTTCCATTTTTTTTTAGTCGAAACATAGAATATAAGAACTGGGAGGTTATGCTGGTACTTTCTAAAACAGTACTTAGAAGAAAATGTTAAAGCTGTGCGCAGGCCTGGTCACCATTTTACAGAAAGAATGCAATTGCATTAGAGAGGGTACAGAAATATTTGCAAGGAGGTTCCTAGAACTGGAACTTTGAGGTAAGTATGGATCGGCTAGGGATTTTCCTTTCTTTGGAATACAGGAAAATGAGGTGAGATTTAAATGAGATAACAAAACTGTGAGGCGGCAGGACAATGTTCTAGCTATCATACTGAAGACCTGTGGTCGAGTAATTGCCGTGCCCATCGCCAAGCTGTTCCAGTGCAGCGACAACACTGGCATGTACGCCAAAACATGGGAAATTGCCCAGGTACATCATATGCACAAAATGACGTACAAATCCACCGCAGCCAATTGTTGTCCGCTCTCCATATAAAGTGAACTAATGGAAGGGGTCATCAATATACAATGAAGCGGCATTTAAGTAGCAATAACATGTTCGCTGATATTCTGTCTTATGTTCTGCCAGGAACACTCAGCTCTTGACCTCAGGACAGCCATACTCCAAACATCGATAAATGATCTGAAATTCAGAGGTGAGGTGATAATTTCTGTCTCTGTCATCAAGGCAGCTTTTGAAACAGTGAGGCATTAAGAAGCCGGATAATATTTTGAGTCAATCGTGATCGGAGAGGTTTTGAGTCACAAAACAATGTATTTGTGTTATTTGGACGTTAATTATTTCTGTCCAAGTACATCATTGCTGCAATTCCACATTGGAGTGTCCTCGGCCGACCAACCCGGCTTCTTCCTCAATGGCCTTATTTCCATCATAAGGTTACAAGTGGGGATTTTCACTGATCAATGTTTAGTGCCATTTGTGAGTGCTCAGACACTGAAGTAGTCCAAGTGCAAAGATAGCATGGCTTGCGCAATATTCGTGCTTGGACTTTCAAGTCCAAGACTATTGACGCCACACAAGTGCCAGGCAATGACCCGAATCTAAACAATGCCCTTGACATTCAATGGCACTGTCATTGCTGAATCCCCGACAAATAACATTATGGGATTTACCATTGATCAGAGAATGAACTGGGCAGCCATATAAATACTGCGGCTACAATTACACGTCAGAGGCACGGATTCCTGCGCCGAACAATTCCGAGATGCACGTCCACAATCCTGAAGGCACAGGAGAGGAGTTTTATGGAATGCTTTGAACTTGCCTGGAGGTGTGCAGCTCCAACACGTAAGAAGCTCGACACCATCCAGGACAAAGCAGCCGCTTGATTGGCACCAAATCGATAAATATAATCTCCCCCCAGCACCAGCCCATAGTGACAGAATTGTGTACCATCGACAAGATGGATTGCAGGAACGCACCAAGATCCTTTTACAGCAGCTTCTAATCGCACAGCCGCTAGAATCTGGAAGGAAAAGGGCTGCAGATGCGTGGTTACACCACCACCTGGCAGTTTCGCTTCAATCCACACACCATCATGTGCTGCAAAAATAAGGAAGCATATAACAAATATGGACAGGTTGTGCTTTGAAACAAATCGAAAAAAATACAAACAGGGCTAAGAATAACTATTGAGAGTTATTTTTCAATGGCAGATTAACAAGAAATAGCAAAGAATTGCCTAGGAACACCTAGGAAGCAAAATAAAAAAAACAGTCAGCTTTAGGGCAGACTCATGTAAGGGTGGATATGGTAAAAGCTCTCCTCTCTCTCTCTCTCTCTCTCTCTCACTCGCTCACTCAATCTCTCTCTCTCGCATTCTCTGTCTCTCTCTCTTTCTGTCTCCCTCGCTCCATTTCTCTCTCCCTCTCTCTCTCTCCCTCTCTCTCTAACCCTGTGTCGTTTATTTCCCAATATATGTCTCATTTTCCGCACTGACGTATGACCCTCAGATGCTGCCCGACCTGCTGAGTTTTTTTTTCTCAGAATTTTCTGCTTTTAATTCAGATTTCCAGCCTCCGAAATATTCTGTTTCGAAGTTTGCTTGTTTGTTTTTGCTGCATCTGAGCTTCTCTCTCTCTCTCTCGCTCTTACTGTACTAACTTCCTTCGTTAAAATTATTCATTTTTCATGTCTTTACCAACAGAAACGCTTCAGTTGAAGCTCAGCACCACATTGAGTACAGGACATGAACTGAACTGAGCTTCTCCCCCTCGCCCAGGTTTTTTAATGAGTATCCTCGACATGAGAGTCAGTAGCTTCGAGCCCTGTAAGAATATAATAGTAATACAAATATGTGAACAAAGAGCAGGAGTAAGCCTTTAAGCCCATCGGGTCTACTCTTTCACTTAACAGGGTCACAGCTCAGTTAATAGTTACCTGAAATCTACATCACCCCTACCCTCCATAACGTCTCTCACCCTTGCTTGTCAAGAATCTAGTATATATACATAGAGGCAAATCCGGAGAATGCTGGGTGTCAAGGGGCATTAAAGATGGATAAAGAAAAAGAAAAAAAGCTTCGGTAAGATACCAGAGCTCAGTACGGCAGAGTCCCTAGGGGAGTATCAAAAGTGAAATGGGGATCTTACAATGGAAATTAGGAAAGGCAATACAGTGCAGGAGAAAGCATCAGTGGGGATAATATTGGAAAACCAAACGGGTTGTTTTAAAGTAGACAAAGAACAAAATAATAACTAGGGAAAGTGTGGAGCTAAATAGAGGCCATAGTGGCCGAAGATTCCTTGGTTTTCGTCTAACACCTTTCTTATTTGGCGGAGTGACAGGTAATATTTGCAATTGAAAGAAGTGGCAAAGAAGTGTCGAAATCGCGGCACGTTTTTGATTAGGGCACCTGCAATGTTCCCAAATACTTCCTTTAAACAGCTGGAAGTAAACAATCCGGTCTTGGAGATTCGTCCCTCCCGCTTGACAATAATTTCTCCATAACTATTATTTGTGTTAAAATTAAATTTGCTGAACCCCTGTTCCTAATGCAATGTTAGTTTCATTGGGATGCTTGAAGTGCTGAGCTCTTCCTCCACTACAAACGCTGAAACAATGTTACTATTTATCATGCCTGGTACTTTCTTATTTTAATTGACAGTAACAGATTATCAGTTTTCAATTGCGCTGCATTGCTTATGTCAACCGTGTTTGTCCTAATGTAATTGTACAATATGTACGTGCTTATTCGAATAGCACATGCAACTTTATTTCCATACTCTCACTTTGTGCATGTTCTCCTTTTCTGGGTGTTTTGGCCAAGATCTACTGAGGGATGAGGATGGGGTAGGGTGTAGGGAGCATGGGAAGAATAACTAATTGATCCAGCAATCGGCAATGACCGGGATCTCGCTGCCTTTGATGGTGGAAGCAGAGATAGGCAATGATTCCAAAAAAGGATATTGTTTGAGCACTAGATGGAAATAAACATGGAGGGGCATGGGGGATAGTGCAGCTGAACTGGGCTAACCGGGATTGTACAATAACGAGAATGGACTGGATGGGCCGCTTTGCGTCGTTCTGTGTCCTAATGACTCTACGATGTAACATCAGCCCGGGCAACACTTTTTTCAGCTCGTCGAATTGATAGTCTCGGAACTGAGCTCCCTGGCTGCCTGCAACCATTCACTTCTGATGATTATTTTAGGCTGCTCCGCACCACCCACCACAGAGAAGTGGCCTCACTCCCCCTGCCGAGACCAGGACAAAAGGACCACAGCGTGGCCTTGGGAACCCTCACTCATCTAAATTGCTCAATTTATTTTTATAGGCAACCCCTATAGGGACACTCATTTTCAACCTCCTTAGAATAAGTGCAGGTCCAGTTTCTTCTGGACGGCATCTATTAACTGCAGCTCAGCGTTCCCTTCCCTATGTTTAGCAAGCGATCACCGAGTGGAGCTCTTTGCTTGAAGGCTTCACTCAGGCAAATGAGATGGACCAGGAAGGGAAACGCCTTCCGACCTAATAAGTTCAGTGAGTGACGTCACTACCCGTGTGTGTGTGATTATAAAAGCAGCACAATCTCGGAGATTCGATACAGAAAACATCAACTCAAGCATCCTGATACTAACTCTGAGGAAATCCACCGAAGATGGAGAAAACTCTGATCTTGCTTATAGCAGTTCTAATGATGGCACAGCATAGTCCTATTGATGGACAGGCAAGAATAGGAATTTCTTCGACCAGTGGTATATGCTTTTAAATTTCTCCGATCATTCAGAAGCCAGTGCTCGGATATTTTTTATTTTTAAACTGAGTTATTCGATTTGAGAATCATGTTTTAATCTGCTGTATTAAGAAGATTGTTTGTGAGACTGAAAGTTTTAACATTAACTAGTTCTACAGGTTAGTTCCCCTAATGTTCAGTCACTAGCTTAGAAGCTAGACGGAATTGTCCGTGTTGGGAGCTGTTCTAAGCAGAGCAGCAATAAAAGCGCTGCGCCGATTCTGTGGATCACATCCGCACGAGTCATTTGATTGGGAAACTCTGCAGTTGATCTCAGTCCCAACGCACAACACAGGGGTAACCGCCAGTAGCTGCTCACGATCACTGCTACCCGCTGAAAAGTGTGGGAGCATATACTGTGTGTGAGGACAGGATCGGAAGTTCCCTCAGTACAGCTCCCTCAGTCAATTTCAAGAACACTCACTGTCCGTATCCCAGGTGAAAAATGAGGAAATCGGAGGATAACTGGAAATGATTCTGATAACACTCCAGAGAGATCAGTCAGCTTTCCATAACGAGGACAGAGAGGGAGATTAAAATGGTTTCAGACAGGTTTATTTAATTCGATGATTACTGCAGCGTTCACAGGGTTTGGTGTCTGGGAAAACACATTATGTCTGCAAGACAAGTGGTTAAGTTAACCTTTTTCACTCTGCAGCTGCCGGGAACTGAGCGAACAAATAGTGGGTTGATTTCTCACTAAGCTGATCCATCCCACCACTGGAGGAGTGCTGCACTGTCGAATGTGTAATGCTTTGGGTTAAACATTAAACAGAGCTCCTGCTTATCTCTTCATGGGACAGAGCATATTGAAAACCTGGCAGTTCTCAGTGTCCCTTCGATCAGCATCACCCTCCCAACATGATCAGAAACTTGTCAGCCTATCAAATCTCCTGCTTTATTTCAGAGAGTTTGCTGAAAGCTGATTGACCAAGTTATTTCATATATAACAGTCTCGTTGTTACAGATACAATCCATGGTCTATGAAACACTTTGGACTCTTCGCCTGACAGGAAAAGGTTTAGATATAAATGCCAGACCTTTTATTTCACTATCTCTGGTCTCAGATTGTGGGTGTAATGGTATCCACTTTGAGAAACACCCTTGGACTGCCCTTCAGGTCGAAACTTGAGCCTGTAGATGTCGATGGGAGGGAGGGAAGTGTGGGTTTTAATTAAATATAAAAGTGTTCAGTTTGGCGTTTGATTCAAAGTCATTCCCAATAACACTGAGAAACTCAGCATTCTGTTTTCCCATCGGTCTCGCTCTCTCTCGGTTCACAACGATCACTCAATTAATTATTCATTTTTGATTATCGCATCGAGGTTGGCTTGCAATAAGAGAGGGGGAACACTTGAAACATTTCCGTGTGCACCATACCAGGAGGTCCTCTTTAAAACCAGATTGTTTAATTGCTGCTCAAAAGGAAAGTAATATCTGGTGATGAACTGCCGGCAGCCTGAGCTCTCGATGTTCTTTCTGAATGAAATCTTCGTCCCTGGGAAGCAGGCTCTGTTTGATTGTTTCAGTCCGCCGACCCCAGACCCTGTATTGCTGCTTTCTGAATAATGGGCTGTACGCCAAAATAAAACCTACTGCATTGATCACTGTTTCATTTCCTGTCTTGTTTCTCTTTTGGACCAACGTGTGCAAGGAGAAGGTGCTTGGGAAAGAAAATGGCGCTGGTGGAAATGGTGTGAATGATACGGGATGGGCTGTAGAAGTCAATAGGGGAATCTGTGAAAGTTCTAAATAACACTTCCAGAAGGGTACGGATATAAGGCAGGTGCCTCAGAATTTCAGCACTATGACCATTTACGGAGCAAGATACCTCCAGCATATCAGGGTTTAGAGTAGGAGTTCAGGCATAGAAGGGGACATGGAAAGTAGACCGGGGTTTGGGAATTTCTTCAGGAGGTGGGTAACTTTGTGAGCGGGGATTTCATCGGCTGAACGAATTGTGAAGGATCTAGTGGCTTGGTAATTCGGAGCAGGATAAGGACATTCACCCCTTAAGCCTGCTGCTCGATTTGATGACATCATGGTTGATCTGATTCTGGCCTCAGGTTCTCATTCTGCCTATCCTGATAATCTTTGACCCCGTTGTTATTCAAGAATAACAACGGTCGTGGCTGCTGAAATTTCGGTAGGGTGCACATTATTTGCAGCTTATAATAACATCTCATTTAGTTCCATTGAAGGAGCAGGGAAATTGAGCGGACATTCCTCACTTTTAATGGTTTCATGGGAATTGACCGAGTTTTGCCGAAGGCAGCACTCAGACAGAACTTCGAACACTGGGCCTTCAGTTTGCAAATCCGAGTATCTACCAGCTGAGCGATCCACGCTCCGTGCAGACTAAAGTTCTAGACACTTTCGAGAAGAAACCTTGCTCGTGTCAGGAAATCTAGATAACCACTACAGTACAGATACGGGTTCTGCAGATGGGAAAGAGTTTCAGGGATGAGGATGTTCGTTAAAGTGTGGTGAATGGTCAAAAGTATGGGAAGGTCGATTCAGTTTGTGGGGAATCGTGTCAGTAGGAGGTGAAGTGGGATCAGAGTGTTAGAATTAGATTGCGTGAGTGGCGAAGTGTTATCAGAGGGTTTGGACGAGTTTCAGTGGGTGCGGAAGAACGATCCGATGGTTGGGAATAATGTCAATGAGTGGGGAAGGATGATCAGGGTATTTGGAAGATTAACAGTGTGTGGGGATGAGGGATCGGAGGGTTGTGATGAGTTTTAGTGGGTGGTGAAAGGCGTTCAGACGGTTAGGAAAAGTTTCAGTGGTTGGAGAAAAACAATCCAATTGTTAGAATGGATTTTAAAGGGCGCCAAGGGGCGATCAGAGGTTTGGGAAGAGTTTCAGTGCCTGGGGAAGAACAATAGAACAATCCAATTGTTTGGATGGATTATAGAGGGCGCCACCGGGCGGTCAGAGGATTGGGAAGAGCTTCAATGCGTGGGGAAAGGCGGCCTGAGCGTTCGCAACAGTTTTTGGTGGTGGAGAAGGGCGAGCAGAGGGATGGGTAGTTATTCACTGGGTGGCAAAGGGTGATCAAATATTTGCAAATAGTTTCAATGGGTGTGGAACGGGGATAAGGGGGAATGACGAGCTTTAGCGGATGCAGAGTTGTTAACAGTAGGTGGAGAGGAGGGACAGAAGTAATGGAAGGGTTGTGACCTTGTTACGTGGTGCCGGGCTGCAGGAGTGTTTCATGGAGTTTGGAAATCAAAGAAACAACGTGGTATATCGCCTCCTCCTACGTTTTTGATTCCCGCTACTACTTTTCAAAGAAAGAAAAAAATCTTATCCCACGAACAAAGCAGCCAAATACGTTAAGGCGACGGCGTCATCTTGAAGCGTATTCGCTGTTTTCGGAAATTCAGCAAATACATTTCACTGATTCATTTAAAGCAGCAAGAGGGCTGCGGGAAGTTACAGGGTGAAGAGGAAGAAGCCGGGGGTGAACCTCCAGCTCTGGAAAAACACTGACAATCATTCAAATCTATTAGTGTAGTGAGAGGCCGCCGGATCTGTAAACATACTGACAGTCCCTCCTCGCTACTAAGCTACTGACAGGCCCACAGCTCGATGAGCACATTGACAATTCCCCCACCCCCCAAGTATGCAACTATAATACGAGGCTCCCTGCTCTGTAAAGATACTGAAAGACCCTCCTCGCTACTAAGTCAGTGACAGGCCCACAGCTCGATAAGTAGAGTGACATTCTCCCCGGTATGTAACTAAATTAAGAGGATCCCTGCTCTGTAAACTTACTGACAGTCAGCCCAACCTATTACAATAGTGTGAGGGCCCCGGCCATGTAAAAACACCGACAGTCATCCCAATCTATTACTATAGTGAGAGTGCCCCGGCCCTGTAAAAATACCGACAGTCATCCCAATCTATTAATATAGCGAGAGGCCCCTGGATCTTTAAGCATGCTGATTGTCTCCCAGTCTATAAATATAGAGACAGCCTCCCGGCTCTGTAAACACACTGACAGTCTCCCAGTCTATAAATATAGAGACAGCCTCCCGGCTCTGTAAACACACTGACAATCTCCCGGTCTATTAATATAGAGACAGCCTCCCTGCTCTGTAAACACACTGACAGTCTCCCAGTCTATAAATATAGAGACAGCCTCCCGGCTCTGTAAACACACTGACAATCTCCCGGTCTATAAATATAGAGACAGCCTCCCGGCTCTGTAAACACACTGACAATCTCCCAGTCTATAAATATAGAGACAGCCTCCCGGTACTGTAAACACATTGACAGTCTGCCCAGTCTATTGCTCCTTTGATGGGTCACTCTCTCTGTAAATATAATGACACTCTCTCCAAGATCTTACTATAGTGACAGAATAGGCGTTCTGTAAAAATAGTGACAGTCTATCCTCGCTCTTAATATATTGACAGCCCCTCAGCTCTTTAAACACACAGAGAGGCTCCCCCATCTATTACTATCGTGACAGAACCCCGGCACTCCAAAGAAACTTACAGTGTCCCCATGCGATTACTTTGATCAGAGGTTTGGGAAGAGTTTCAGTGCCTGGTGAAGAACAATAGAACAATCCAATTCTATGGATGGCTTATAGAGGGCGCCAACGGGCGGTTAGAGGATTGGGAAAAGATTCACGGCGTGGGGAAAGGCGACCAGAGCGTTGGAAACAGGTTTTGGTGGTGGAGAAGGGCGAGCAGAGGGATGGGTAGTTATTCAATGGGTGGCAAAGGGTGATCAAATGTTGGCAAAGAGTTACAATGGGTGAGGAACGGGGATAAGGGGGAATGACGAGCTTTAGTGGATGCAGAGTTGTTAACAGTAGGTGGAGAGGAGGGACAGAAGTAATGGAAGGGTTGTGACCTTGTTACGTGGTGCCGGGCTGCAGGAGTGTTTCATGGAGTTTGGATATCAATGAAACAACGGGGTATATCGCCTCCTACTAGGTTTTTGATTCCCGCTACTACTTTTCAAGGATAAAAATCTTCACCCACAAACAAAGCAGCCAAATACATTAAGGCGACGGCGTCATCTTGAAGCGTAGTCGCTGTTGTCGGAAATACAGCAAATACATTTCACTGATGTCAATTAAAGCAGCAAGAGGGCTGCGGGAAGTTGCAGGGTGAAGAGGAAGAAGACAGGGGCGAACCTCCAGCTCTGTAAACACACTGACATTCATTCAAATCTATTAGTATAGTGAGTGGCCGCCGGCTCTGTAAACATACTGACAGTCCCTCCTCGCTACTAAGCTACTGACAGGCCCACAGCTCGATAAGCACATTGACAATTCCTCAACCCCCCAAGTATGCAACTATAATACGAGGCTCCCTGCTCTGTAAGGAGACTGAGAGACCCTCCTCGCTACTAAGCTAGTGACAGGCCCTCAGCTCGATAAGCATAGTGACATTTTCCACAGTATGTAACTATATTAAGAGGCTCCCTGCTCTGTAAACTTATTGACAGTCAGCCCAACCTATTACATTAGTGAGAGGGCCCCGGCCATGTAAAAACACCGACAGTCATCCCAATCTATTACTATAGTGAGAGGGCACCGGCCCTGTAAACATACCGACAGTCATCCCAATCTATTACTATAGCGAGAGGCCCCCGGTTCTTTAAGCATGCTGATTGTCTCCCAGTCTATAAATATAGAGACAGCCTCCCGGCTCTGTAAACATACTGACAGTCTGGCAAGTCTATTGCTCCTTTGATGGGTCACTCTCTTTGTAAATATAATGACACTCTCTCCAAGATATTACATTAGTGACAGAATATGGGTTCTGTAAAAATAGTGACAGTCTATCCTCTCTCTTAATATATTGACATCCCCTCAGCTCTTTAAACATACAGAGAGGCTCCCCAATCTATTACTATAGTGACAGAACCCCGGCACTCTAAAGAAACTTACAGTGTCCCCATGCGATTACTTTCGGGCAGGCCACTGACCTGTAAACATACAGATAACCTCCACAATCTATTCATATAATGACAGACGCTCTACCCTGAAAACGCACTGTCAGTCTCCGAAATCTATTACTATGGCGACAGGACCCTGGCTCTGTTAAAATGATGAGAGTGCACCACTGTATTCCGATAGAGACACGCCCCACGTTCTGTCAACGTACTGGCAGTCTACCCACGCTTTAAAATGGTGACAAGCCCCTAGCTCTGTAAAGACAGTGAGGGCTATCCTACTTCGCCCCTAACCCCACGCCTTCCCCCAAGCTATTGCTATAGTGAGAGGGCCGCAGGTCTTTCAAAACATTAACAATCTGTCCACGCTATTACTATACTGACAGGCAGCAGGCGCTTTAAACATACTGACAGTCACCCCAGTATATCACAATAGTGAGAGGCTGCTGGCTCTCTAAACATTCCGTTTCCCAACACTATTAGGGAAGTGACAGTCCCTCGGTTCTGTGAACATACTGACAATCTCGCCCCTCTATTACTTTCCTGACACCCACTGGCTCTCGGAAATTATTGAAAGTGTCCCAATTTATTGCTATAAAGACAGGCCACGGCTCTGTAATCATACTGACAGTCTCCCCACTCTATTACTGAAGTGAAAGGACCGCCTTTCTATCAAAGTACCGACAAGCCAGTCTCTCTATTAGTATATTGACAGGCTAGCAGCTCTTTAACAATGCTGACTTTCTCCCCACTCTCTTAATATGGTGACGGCCCCCGGGTCTGTAAACATACTGAGGGTCTCCCCACTCTATTACTGCAATAACTTGCGACCAGCTCTGTAAAAATACTGACTGTTTCCCCAACTCTATATTTATTGCGGCAGGCTCAGGTTCTGTAAACATTCTAACAGACTGCCCATTCTATTACTGTAGAGCAAGAAGCCCAGTTCTCTCAAATTACCGATAGTCCAGCCTCTCTATTAGTATATTGACAGGTCCCCGGCTCTTTAATCATACTGAAAGTCTCCCCTCTCTATTACAATCGTGACAGCCTCCCAGCTCTATGAACATACTGACATTCTCCCCACTCTCTTAGTATAGTGACAAGTCCCCGGGTCTGCAAACATAATAACAGCCAACGCAGCCTGTCCGTTTAGATTGACCCTGGTTCTGTAAATAGACTGACAGTCTCCCTGCTATATTAATATAGTGACAATTCCCGGCTCTGTAAACACACGACAGTCTACCAACTTTGTCCCTATCGTGATAGCCCCCGACACTGTAAAAGTATTGGGCATCTTCCCACTCTATGAATATACTGGCAGACAAATGGTACTGTAGATAATATGGCAATCTCCGCAGGCTATTACTATAGTGACAGGCCCCCAGGTTTGTAAATGTATTGGCGGTGTCTTTACTTTATTCCTACAGTGACAGGCCCTCGGCTCTGTAAACATTCTCAGAGTCTGCCCACTCTATTGATTTAGTGGCAAGCCCCCTGCTCTGTACACATTTTGACATTCGGCCCTGTCTCTGACAACATTGAGAGGCCCCCTGCTCTGTAAACATTCTGACAGTCCCAACATTCAATTACTGTGCTGACAGGCGCCCGTATCTGTAAAATTACTGACAGTCTATTCAATCTATTCCAACAGTGGCAGAACCCGGGTCTGTAAACATCCGGACTGGCTCCCCAGTCTATTATCACAGTGACAGTCCCCTGGAGCTGTGATATCTGATAGTTTCCCCATTCAATTATTTTGCAAGCCCCGGGCACTCCATTGAGTCTTATGGTCTGCCCTCTCCATTATGTTAGTGATAGGGCCCTGGCTTTGTCAGAATACAGTCAGTCTCCCCACTCTGTTGCTATGGTGATAGTCCCCGGGCTCTGTAAACACCCTGATAGTCTCCCCATTCTGTTAATATAGTGTCAAAAGCCAGCTCTGTAAACATTCTGGCAGTCTCTCCACTCTATTACGATTGTCAGAGACCCCGTGTTCTAAATATGCTGAGTGTCTCTCCACTCTTTTAAAATAGTGACAGGATCATGTCTCTGCAAAGGTGCTGACAATCACAACTCTCTATTACGATATTACTGTCTCATCAATCAATTCCTAGAGTCTGAGGCCCTGGCACTGTAACCTCTGTGACAGTCTCCCTAATTTCATTACTATACTGACAGGCCTCTGGTTCTGTAACCTGAATGACAGTCTCCCCAATCAGTTACTACACTGAGTGGCCTGGGCTCTGTATCCTGAGTGACCGCCTCGTCAGTCAATTAAATACTGACTGTCCCCTGGTCCTGTAACCTGAGTGAGAACCTTCTCAACCAAATAATATGCCGATTGGCCCCAGGCTCTGCAACTTGAGTGACTGTCTCCCCAACTGTTTGTTGCACTAATAGGGCCACTGGTTATGCAGCCTCAGTGATAGACTCCCAATAAATTATTCTATTGACTCGCCCAGGCTCTGATACCTGAGTGACCGTCTCCCTAACCAATTAGTCTAGTGACTCGCCCAGGCTCTGATACCTGAGTGGCCGTCTCCCTAATCAATTATTCTACTGACTCGCCCCGACTCTATTACCTGAGTGACCTTCTCCCCAATCAATTAGTCTGCTGACTCGCCTCAGCTCAGTTACCTGAGTGACCGTGCCCCCAATCAATTACTATATTTGCAGGCAGCAGGCTCTGTAACCTGAGTAACAATCTCCAAAAACCATTGCTGTACTGACTGGCCACTGCCTCTGTAATCGGAGTGACATTCTCCTCAATCAATTCCTATAGAGACTGACCCCGGCTCCGTAGTCTGGGTTATAGTCTCCTCAATCAATGGCTACATATGACTGGCCACAGGCTTTGCAGCCTGAGTGACAATCTCCCCAAACCATTCCAATAGTGACTGCTCCACCAGCTCTGATACCTCAGTGACAGTTCTCCAATTATTTACCTAATATAAATGGTCCATGGCTCTGTAACCTAGGTACAGTCTCTCGGGTTGCTTTACCGACAACTGTAGCACGAGCGATATAATGATACAGACAGAAAACTCAGCGAGTGCCGTAATATTATATTCTGGTCCCTGTCAAATATTGCACCTTCCTGAGTTCAATGGGAGTGCTAATCTTCATCGTGTGTTTTTGATTATGATTAATAATTTGTTTTGTGCTACTGATTTTTTGAAAAAGGCATAAAGTCACGGCACTCAGCAGAGAGTGTACCGAGCTCCCTCTGTGTGTTACACAGACTCCGAGGGGGGCTTTCTCACTGTCTGACCCATGGCCCAGTGGGCTCTCCCGCCCCCTCCATGCGATCAGCAACACCAGCTTTTTCTATCTCTCCCTATTTTTCCTCCTCTCTCTCTGTCTCTCTCTCTCTTTCTCCGTGTTTGTCCCTCTTTCGCTGTCTCTCTGTCTCCGTTTGACTATCTTTATCTTTATTAAACATGCAACATTTGTCATTTTCCTGTTTTCTATAACCGATCATGTATCTGAGGAATATTGGGAGATTCGCGTCAGCGCCATCACAATATTCGCCCTCCGTTTTCTCAATCTATTCGGCTGCAAATACTCTGGTCCCCGTGATTAGTCATCTACATACAACTTATCGAATATGTCACCTGTAAAAATCTGCATCAACTTTATTAAATTAAATGCTACAACGGCATTCTCCTTCGCTTTGCTTGTTGCGATATACTCATCCTTGGCAAAGCCAAATGCAGGGAAGTTATTCTGCTTTCTGCCTTCTGCTTCTATGCGTGTAACCTATCTTCCAAAATTGTTGAAAGCGAAGCTATGTATCAACATCAGACTTAGGATTTGAATTCGGCGATTGTACCCTTCGATCCTGCTCCGTCATTTGAGAAGATCATGGCTGAATATTGATTAAAAATAGTTACAAATTGCCAGTTGAAATCAGGATGCACTGTTTGTGTCGCTAGCATCAAAACCCAGTTCCGGAATAGTAGAGTAAAGATTGACACAAACATATCCATTGGGGATTTCAGAAGTGTCCTCTTTATTAATAAAGCATTGATGAAATGAGCCTTGCTCTTTGGGTGTGAGGCTGATAGGAGAGTAATATTACGATAAATAATATTATTTTTCTTTATTTGGCAAGGCAGTTTATTAATTGGGTTTGTATAGTTTGTGTGTGTGTGTTTTTGTGTTTCCCTGTGTGTGTTTGTATGTGAGTTCATGTGTGTGTATTTGTGTCTGTGTCTGTATGTGTATGTGTTTTTGTATGTGTGTGTGTTTCTGTATGTGTGTGTGTTTTTGCATGTGTGTTTGAGTATGTGAGTGAATTAATGAATTGGAGACGGCTGCTATCGAGGTTTGGAAGCATGAAAACAAGATAGGGAGGTGTTTGAAATGCCACATATGTAAACATGTCTGAGGAATCAGAATGTAAGGTTTGAGGAGAATTTGTATTTTAAGATACACCACTGTAGTTGTAATTTCAAAGACGTAGCAGGATGTTCACACCTAACTAGGTGAGCCCTAGAAGTGTAGTTATTTATCACAAAGGTTTATGACAACATTAATACCATGAAGTGTTTATATTCTGGAAAAGGACATTTTCAAAGACATATGGGCCATTGAAATTTACAGATTCAAAAGAGAGAAAAGGTATAGAATGGAGAGTGAAAGGCTTTGTTGCGAGAGGCGCTGGGACATCCAGCCGAAGCTTACGAAACAGCCTCGAGCCCTGTCTTCATGATTCTGCTGCGCACAGACCTTAATGGTGATAACTGAGTTGGCCCGTCTTTCCACTTTTAAAATCTATTTTGGACTGTTGCCTTACAAGACGGCGGGCCCGGCAGTCAGGTTACAAAGGAATTTTAGTATTTACTACAGTATTAAGCATCTGCATGTGTTTGACATATTTTCTTTTGTTTTCATTTAAATTGAAAACGTTAAAAGTCTAAAGTTATTAATGGATTCATTATCTATCATTTCAGTGTTCAGTCTTCTCGTTACAAATACAAATAACAAAACAGTTTTATTCACGGAACCAAGTTTCCCCTCGTGGATTTGGGCCCGCCTGGCACAGAACCTCTGTCCTGTCATAACAAGGTCAGCAGCATAGAATGATTTACGAGGAGTTAGATGAGTTAATTTGGGAAGCCGGGAATATTTCCAATGCCCGCAGCCTGCATGTGTGTGGGAAGTGTCTCCAAATGCAGCCGCTGGAAGCCTGGGTTCTGAAGCTGGAATTGCGGCTGGGGACACTGCGGAACACACGCGCGGTGCGGAGTATAGTGGATAGCACGTATAGAGAGGTGGTCACACCGCAGCCTAAAATGTCCACATGCAGGAATTGAATGGGTGATCACCAGGCAGAGAAAGAGGACTAGCCGGGCAGTGCAGGAATCTTCTGTGGCTATTCCCCTGTAAAACAGATATATCGCTTTGGATACTGTTAAGAGGAACGGCCTCTCTGGTGAAAGCAGCAACAGCCAAATTCGTTGTACTGTGCTTGGCTCTGCTCCACAAGGGAGAAGTAAACATTATTGGGAGTGCGATATTTATAAGGGATTCTATTGTAAGGGTAATAGATCATCGTTTCTGTGGCCGCAAACGAGACTCCAAGATGGTATGTTGCCTCTCTGGTGCTCGGGCGAAAGATATCTCAGAGCAGCTTCAGGACATTCTGAAAAGTGAGGGTGAAAAGCCAGTGGTCGTGATACACATTGGTACAAACGACACAGGTAAAAAGGATCGTGTTTCTAAAAAGAGAATATAGGAAGTAATGTGAAAAGTAGGACCTCAATGGTATTGATCGCAGTGTTACTGCCAGTGTCACGTGCTAGCCAGAGTAGAATTAGTAGGATATATCGGATGAACAGGAGGCTGAAGCGATTATGTGAGGGGGAGAGCTCCAGATTCCTGGGACATGGGGAACTTTTCTGGTGGAGATGGGACCAGTACAAACAGAAAGGGTAACACGTGGGCAGGAACGGGACCATTGTCCAAAGGGGAATATTTGCTTGAGTGGTTGGGGAAGCTTTAAGCTAAAATGGCAGGGGAATGGGAACCTATGCAAAAGCCAGAGCAGGGGAATCAAGGATAAAAACAAAATACATAAAGAGGAATAAAGAAATCGATAGTCTTTGGAAATGAAGGACAAATTCAAACAGAGCTTCAGCGAAATGGTGTTGGGGAAATTGATGGGATTGAAGGCTGCTAAATCTCCAGGGCCTGATTATCTCCATCCCAGACTACAGAAGGGAGTGTCAACAGAAATAGCGTGTTCATTGGTTATATAGATACAGGGACAGTTCCTAAAGATTGGAGTGTAGCGAATGTAAACCTGCTATTTAAAAATGGAGGTAGAGCGCAAACAGGTGATTAAAGGTCATTTAGCCTGACATCGGTCGTGGGGAAATTCGAGAGCCCATTTTCAAATAATTAGTAGAAGGCACTTGGAAAGCAGTTGCAGAATCGGACAGAGACAGCATGCATTTACGAAATGGAAATCATGCTTTGAATTTTTCGAGGATTTCACTAAAGAAATGATGAAGTGGATCGAGGGATGTGGTTTATATGGACTATGTACCAAGCAATACACAAGAATATGCTGCTAAATCACACCAGCTTGAATGTTGCTAGTATTATTACAGATTGAAAGGAGTCCCTTGTCAATTTCCTGCAGTACTGTTGAGCAGAATCATTTATTCCACACTGAGTGACTTTCTTGCTCGTCCTCCAGAGAGCGCAGTTATAATTCAGCGCGAACTCTAACGCCCTTTCTGATGGTTGGCATTGCACAGCCCAGCAGATTCTTTTTAGAAGTTAATATTTATGAAAGGGTACATATTATATGATCTCTCCGTGCTGAACTCACTCCCTCACACAATATTGTCTTCTTAATATGTTTGCTTCTCAGTTATGTTTTCCGTCCCTGTGAGGATACTTCGCTTCATCAGCCTCTTTATATGACGCTGACTAAAACGATGCAAATCTTGCCCCTTGGGGTGGACAAAGCTAACGGTCCCGGTCCAGGTTTTAACACCCATTGTCAGTGTTGCTCTATTTACCTAATTTTGAAATGACCCAAATGGAGAAGATTTTGAAGAAAGAAAAAAAGGCGTTGGTGCAGAATCGCCTGGGAGAACCTGTTCAGACTTATCTCGTTAACTTAATGTAAAATTGATGTATGTCTGTAACTTTTGCAACAAGACGAACCAATGCACTGTGTAATGAATGATGTCCTCTTTTTTTCTGGGAATTTGGTCTGTGAATGTTTCTGTTTCATATTCTTGCTCTGCCGCTCACTGTGGCTCCACTTCTCTTTAAGTGACGTCTTCTGTATCAGTTCTCTCCTCTTCTCACTCCCTTTCTGTTAGTTAATTTACTGTCTCCCCGAATACTCCACCTGTTTAATCATCTTCACTCAACCTTCCCCGGATTTCACTTCTGTTTCCTTTCCCAACCTGTCAAATTTACCCCTTTTGCATACCTGTGACACAAATGTTCCGTTTAACTAACTGTTTCTCTGCAATCAGTTAATTTCTTCATCTTTGTTCCCTTCTCAGTTTTCCCAAACGTTGATAATATATTCCTAATTTATATTCTATTTCTATGTTTAATGAATCTATAACTCGAACCTGAGTATGTTCTCCTTCTCCTTGCCTTCCTTCATCTTGTTTACTTTTGGGTTCAAGTCCTTTCCTTTTCACTGTCCCCCCAGTTCATGTTCATTTTGGATTTTCTCTGTATCTTTCACTCTCGGTGACTTTCCTTAATATTTTAGTTTTCTTCATCCTGTCTCTTCTGTTCTTCTTAAATTGCTGTTTCCATATCACTTCCTGACGTTTCCTGGCACTCTGCGATTTGTCTTGATCGACAACTTCTGTCCTGTCTGTCTTTAGCTTTCTGGGTGCCATCCCTGTGTCTATTCGTTTCTTTCCTTTCCTGGCTCCATCTGGACTCTCTTTTTAATGCACCTTTCACGAGCAGCTCCATTGCTTGTTAAAGGCAACATATCGACATTCTTCATTTACTGTATTGACCTGCCTTGTTGCTCTCCGGTTGGATTGATCCACCCAGTCCACTGGGATCAGTATTCAAATGACAGGGTAGACAAAAGCCAAACTCGCCGAAATCCTTGGTCCACCCGTCGAAGCAGCTGACCATGTTGTGGCCACTGGCGCGTGTCAACAGCAACCTCATGCAACAGCTGAGAGTTTTGCGAATGTGAGGACCATAAATTATTAGCCACCCCAAAGGGAGCAGCGAATCGGGCCATCCTCAATGGCCAAGGTCCTGAATGTGGATCATCGCCGGTTGGGAATGCTTAGAGCTCACAAAGGCCCTGAGACATCCTGAGCACCCTTTTAGCTCTGGAGCGGCCTCCAGCCGCTCAGGCCGCACTTTTTATTGCATCCACATATTCCTGGAGGAGAGTTTGAGGCTGACGATCAGCTATTCTTACTCACTGCATTCCAAATCATCAACAAAGCATGCTCATCATTTTTATTATTATTATTTGTGATACAAGATCTCTCAATGACAAAATCTAGTGACAATGGGATGGGGATGAAGCAGCAGTTCACGATGCAGTGGGTGCTATAACGGAAGTAGGTTATTAGTTATTAAATCAATAAAATGTGACACGGATCTTAAGATGAATTGCACAGGCGCACTCTCAAGTTAAACATCAGAGCCGTCACATTGCAGCAAGAGTTTATTTGCTAAGTTGTTAGCTAGTTAGATGCACTTACAGATCGAAAGAATCAGGGAACTTCACCCACCTGAGGAGGGTCCAAAGAAGGAAATCTCAGGCCACACATGATGTTAAAGACCATGGATAAGTACAATTGCGGGAAGCTTGTACAGTGCTTGTTATCATGAACAATCAAGCCAATAAGTTGTCTTGCCTTCCCAACCGTGTTAATGATGGTCTGTTGGCGCTTGAAGTGCCGCTGCAGTACAGCATGCAAACAACTCTCGTCAGAGTGCATATCCAGTCCAAGAACAGCACTGAAGGGTTAAAGCACGCATTTTAAAATGACAGGCTTAACGTGGGTTTCTTCTACCCAATATCAGTCAAGTTAATCATTTTTGGTGATTTCATCACATGGGTTGCTGCAGATCACCAGGCATAGGCGCTGCCCAAAATTGACTGGGAGATGAGCCTAGCAGGAAAAACAGTGGAACAGCAATGGCAAGAGTTTCTAGGAGTAATTTGGGAGACACAGCAACAATTCATCCCTTGGAAGAAGAATCATACTAAAGAGAGGACGAGGCAACCATGGCTGACAAGGGAAGTCAGGGACAGAAAAAAAGCGAAAGTGAAAGCATACAATGCGGCGAAGAGCAGTGGGAAACCAGGGGATTGGGAAGCCTACAAAGACCAACAGAGGACAACTTAAAAATAAATAAAGAGGGAGTAGATTAAATATGAGTGTAAACTAGCTAGTAATAAAAAATAAATTGCAAGAGGTTTATTTTAGATATATAAAGGGTAAGAAATAGGCAAAAGTGGACATTGGTCCGCTGGAAAATGACGCTGGAGAAATACTAGTGGGGAACAAATAAATGTCGGAGGAACTGAATAGGTGCTTTGCGCCAGTCTTCACAGTGGAAGAAACGAGTGACATCCCCAAAGTTCAAGAGAGTTGGGTGGCAGAGGTGAGTGTGGTGGCCATTACCAAGGAGAAGGTGCTAGGAAAACTGAAATGTCTGATGTTGGATAAATCACCTGGAGCAGATGATTACAACGCAAGAGTTCTGCAGGAGATAGCTGAAGAGTGGAGGCGTTAGTGGTGATCTTTCAGAAATCACTGGAGTCAGGGAGGGTCCCAGAGGACTGGAAAATCTCGAATGTAACTCCCCTGTTTAAGAAGGGAGTGAAGTAAAAGATGGGAAAT
The DNA here is from genome assembly GCF_964194155.1 of Cetorhinus maximus. Taxonomy (NCBI): domain Eukaryota; kingdom Metazoa; phylum Chordata; class Chondrichthyes; order Lamniformes; family Cetorhinidae; genus Cetorhinus; species Cetorhinus maximus. The sequence continues at coordinate 400,607 of NW_027596283.1, read as the reverse complement.
TACAGGCCGATTAGCCTGACGTCGGTCGTTGGTAAGATTTTAAAGTCAATTATTAAGGATGAGATTTCAGAATACTTGGAAGTGCATGGTAAAATCGGGCAAAGTCAGCATGGTTTCATCAAGGGGAGGTCATGCCTGACAAATCTGTTAGAATTCTTTGAGGAGTTAACGAGTAGGTTAGGCAAAGGAGAGCCAATGGATGTTATCTACTTGGACTTTCAGAAGGCCTTTGACAAGGTGCCGCACAGGAGGCTGCTCAGTAAGATAGGAGCCCATGGCGTTAAAGGCAAGATGTTATCATGGATAGAAGATTGGCTGTCTGGCAGGAGGCACAGGGTGGGGTTAATGGGGTCCTTCTCAGCATGGCGGCCGGTGACCAGTAGAGTTCCGCAGGGGTCAGTGTTGGGACCACAACTTTTCACTTTATACATTAATGATCTAGATGACGGAGCTGATGGCATTCTGGCTAGGTTTGCAGATGATACAAAGATAGGTGGAGGGAGAGGTGGTATTGAGGAGGCGGGGAGGCTGCAGAAGGATTTGGACATGTTAGGAGAATGGGCAAAGTAGTGGCAGATGGAAAACAACGTGGGGAAGTGTGAGGTCATGCACTTTGGTAGGAAGAATAGAGGTATGGACTATTTTCTAAATGGGGAGGGAATTCGGAAACCTGGAGTGCAAAGGGATTTCGGAGTCCTAGTCCCGGATTCTCTTAAGGTTAAATTGCAGGTTGAGTCGATATTTTCGAAGGCAAATGCAATGTTGGCATTTATTTCGAGAGGAATAGAATATGAAAGGAGGGATGTGCTGCTTAGGCTTTATAAGGCTCTGGCCAGATCCCATTTAGAATATTGTGAGCAATTCTGGGCCCCGTATCTCAGGAAGGATGTTCTGGCCCTGGACAGGGTCCAGAGGAGTATCACGAGAATGATCCCAGGATTGAAAGTCGTAACATATGACGAACGTTTAAGGACTCTGTGTCTCGATGGACTGCAGAAGCATGAGGGGGGATCTGATTGATACTTGCAGAATCCTGAAAGGCCTTGATAGAGTGGACGTGGGGAAGATGTTTCCGTTAGTAGGAGATACTAGCACCCGAGGGCACAACCTCAGAGAAAAGGGAAGACCTTTTAGAACAGAGATTTGGAGAAACCTCCTTAGTCAGAGAGTGGTGACTCTATGGAATTCCTTGCCACAGAAGGCTGTGGAGGCCAGGTCATTGAGTGTATTTAAGACAGAGATAGATGGGTTCTTCATTGCTAAGGTTATAAAAGGTTACGGGGAGAAGGCGGGAGAAAGGGTTTAGAAACATATCAGCCATGATTGAATGGCGGAGCGGACTCGATAGGCCGATTGGCCTAATTTCTTCTCCTATGTCTTATGGTCTTTCTGCTACTAGGTCTTATCGGAAGTGCTCACAAGAAACTTGCCATTGGAAGTTTGCCGTGCTGCAGATGGGTGAAGAACATGGCCTTTTAATCACCAACATGATTTTCCGCCACTCCAATTGGAACACTGGACATTGTGTGCACCCCAGCTCTGAGCACTGGCTTTTAATTGACCATGTCATCACCAGGCACATGGCAGGTAGGGTGTTCGGATAATGAAGCCATGTGAGGCGTTGGTTGCTGGGCTGACCACTGTCATATCCTTTCAAACATAGACATTTTTGGCTCACACCTTGACATTGCCAGATCTTAAAGTGCACAAGGTTCGAAAAGTCTCAAGTTTGAAACAGGCAGGCAAGATGGAATATTTCTCAGAGAACTCCGGAGTCGCAAATAACAGTGAAAATGTGACAGTTAATTGAGGAGAAGTGAGCGACATTCAGGACTGCAGTGTTTCCAGTGCTGTACATGACCTTTGTCTTACCGTTCGTATGAATCTACATGTATTGAATGAAAATTATGAGCGGATCCAATAACTAATGGAAGAGAATCACTACCTTTACTGGGATTTGCACAATCACATGTCCACTATATCTAAGCACGTTGCCTTCTCAAACCTCTGCAGGATTGAAGGATGCAGGCTCAGAAAGATGTAAGACGAATGATTCAATCAGAAGAGCGAATAAATTTCCTAATTTGCCGACAATACAAGATAGAAGTGTTCATATGATGCTCGAAAACTGCTTGAAGGAACAAGCTTTGGTTGATTTGTCAACAGCCCTCGGCGCCTATGTGCCAGAACCATAGGAAGAACAAAAACACAATCTACAAAGATGGGCGGAACCCAATAATAAACATTCTCATTCAGCTTTCATACAGCAATGAAGAGATAGGTTTTCCATTAACCGTTCTCTTGATAAAGCTTCCACAAAACAGAAAACGAATAAAACTGTCAGTCTTCTGTCCATAGTTAAACGTAAAGAAGCTGATGATGTCCCAACGTTTGTCTAAATGGCTGGATGCAAATGCCTCTTTAAATAGCCTAATTAAAATATTTCCCCCCATGAGGAGGACAGGGAATGCTCCAGAAAAATACAAGGTACCTCATTGCCAAGCTGCACTAATGGAATGTAACCCGCCAACCATCAAACAATCATAGTGAAATCTCACGCCACTTCCTCTGTCCGAAAACCTTCGCCATAATCGTTCTGATCTTCTTAGTGCAACACGTCGACCAGGATCTGCTGCCAGTGGAGACTGCAGTTCAATCAATAGTCCTGGAATCACGGACATGGCTCTTGCAGTAAGGCAGCTTAAACTCTTCCGGTTAGTCATGTCAAGAACAAGGTCCTGGCTTCTAAGCCACTTATGATTAGCTGACACAGGTCAGCCTTGAGAGGCTTTAGAAGGTCAGGAAAACATTCTGGTGCCTGAGAAATTCATCACACTGGTTCAACCGTTCCACGACGCCAAGCTCACACCTTCCCTGGATGACTGTGAGTCTTCTCACCCTTTTCCGGTCACTAATGGAGTTAAACAGGGCTGTGTGCTGGAATCGACTCTCATCAGCATGTTTTCTTTTTTCTCCCCATTCTCTTCAATGCCCTCCATTATGGCGATGCTGACATTGGAATGAAATATCGCACAAGCAGAAATCTCACCATCCTGCGACTACTGCAGGCAACGAACAACGTGTCTAAGAACATTCTTCGTCACGTTGTGTTTTCAGATGACTGTGCGCGTGTTACCAGTTCAGAGCTGGGAATGCAGGTAGCACAGACTTGCCCACCAATCATGCAACAACTTGTACCTCATGATCGTCAGGACGAAAAATGAAGTAATGTATCAGTCTGTACCAGGGCGCAATGTTTCAGTCTATGCTCACAAGGTGTTTGCAATGGAGGGCTTCACTTATCTCGGCAGCGCACTCAATCGCACTGTCGATAATGAGGCACGTGCAAGAATGTAAAGCACATATAAAAGGTGTAAACTTCGGATTTCTCCTGAAATCAACCTGGAAATGTAGAAAAATCTGCCCGCTTACCTAAGTGAAAGTCCACACTGCAATAGGACTGTCAACTTTGCAAAAAGTTTGAAAATCTGATTGTGCACAAACACCATGCCATAAAGCGCAATCATTTTTAGTTGAGCTGCCTGAGGAAATCTCAGCAGCTCAGATGGCAGGGCAGAATACAAGACATTGAACTGACACGTCAAACATTCAGTCTTTCACCAGAGACACATCTGTCCTACCCAGTTTATGCAACCAAAATGCTTTAAAATAGTTAACCAAATGAAATTTCTACGGAGGATTTGAGACAGGGGTGCGCTCTCATTGAAGACAAAGGAAGCGCTGCAGGGACACTTTGAAGACTTCTCTTCGGAGTTTTAAAATTCAACAAGAGTCTTAGGATAAGCTCAACGACGATGTTTGCGCCTTTGCAATGCCAATTTAAAAATGAAGGCTGAAGGCGTTAGTGTTTCAAATGGCATTTATTTCTCAAGCTTGAAATCCAAGGTCTCGGTCATATATTTAAATAATCTAACAAGCAGTTTGAATGGGTATATCAACAGTTTCTTAAACTCCTCTCTGAATTTCGCCTGTGTCACAGCATAAATACACGTGTTGGTGCATGTACTGAGAAGCTGCAGCATCATTGCTGTTCTTTCTGTGATATAAAGGGGGTCAGTGGCTGAAAAATTATGTTGTTCTGTAATTAGCTGATAAACATAAAATACAAACTGTGTCACCCATTACATTAAAAAACTGCCTGTTATGCTGAACAGTAAAATGATAGCTGTTCTTCTATGATCCATCTCTGGATCCTTGCGGTTCTCGCCACTGCTGAGGGCCTGGAGACCCCTCCGGACTCTGCTGGTCTCTAAAATGCATCTGACAGTCAGAAGGTTGAGGAGGAAAATTAGAAAGAACGGGACACAAGGAGATAAAATGCGGTGAAACAACTCATATGCTGCCCAAGCAGGCGAATTAACGAGGCTAGATTTAAGGGTACAATACCAGGGAACGTTATCAATTATAATTACAGCTTCAAGGGCGAAGTACCAAGGGATACACTCTAAGAGTCCTAGCACAGTCACCGTTGCTAGAACCACAGCTGCCGTTTTCGGGGTGCAATATTTTCTTTTCAGCTTCTCATAACAAATTGCCACAAAACGATCAAAGGTGAACGCCACTGTTAGCCATACAGAAACAGTCGTGGCTGCAAAAACCAGGAAGTTATTGAGGCAGCACACGGGAGTAATCTCCATAATTGTACCTGGGAAGTATATTGGAAATATCCCTCTTAATACAGCATCAGTGATGATGACGAGCAGATCGGCCATTGCCATGCCCAACAGGTAGCGGTTGATACATTTGGAGAGGCCACAATTTCCTCTGAATAATATCAGAATCGTTAGCACGTTAACTGGAAGAGAGAATGATAATGAAACACATAAACAATGATCAGCCATGGAAGTAAAACCGCAGTCTGTCAGGTTATAGGATGCCTTTGCTATTGCATCCAAAAAGGAATGTTTATGGAATGGATTTGACGGTGTTTATGAGCAGATGATTTTTTTTTTAATTAAAATCGTAATGGAGATCGATTAGTCATTAATTTGAATACATTGCAAACTGGAGGCAGTGAAAGGGACAAGGGAGGACGTCGAACCATAGCCTAGGAGTGAATGTCATTGAGGAAGCAGGCACATTGTTTGTTTAAACCAGCTTTGTTTTCCACGCTGATGAAGAAAATTTGTGTACATGCTGAAAGCAACTGATTAGTTGTTCAGGGTAATGCAAGCTAACCATGGTTCACACAAAGCAGGGGGGTAATAATCAATACGAATTGGGAGGAGTCATTGAGCGTGGTAATTGCTTGGGAGATTCATCTAAAAACTGAACCCATGCCTGAAATTGGGAGGGAGCCATCTAACATCAGAATGGGAGGCCTGAGCAAGTGGTTTGGGAAAGTGGGTCAACCTAAGTGTTGGATGAGAAGATAGTGGATCAGTGCAATGCAATAAGAGACTGAGATTCCAAGATTGATATGGAAGCAAAACCTGAGGCGACGTCTAACACAGGGATCACCTTTATACACAACTCAATTATTAGGTTTAACCATTGATAACTAATATAATTGGTGTTGGGGAACAGCTTGATGGTCCTGAAATACATTCAAGAAAATTATGTTTCACGTTCCATTGCGTATAAATGAACCACAAACACAATGAAGGTAATGCACATCGTCCTTGATTAAATTGAGCAAATACATATTTTCAAAGCATTATGTAATAATATCACACCATTAGTGAAAAAGAAATACATTTTTCAATAATGCCTGTTTAATCTGTTCATATATCCAGAAAAGGAACATTCAACGAATGAGGTAAGCACATAACAAATCAGTGTAGAAGTGAAACTAAACGAACCTGCAACATATTCCACATGACCTCATCTCAGTTTACCTCACAAATCGTTCAAGAAACTTTATCAGTACATCACCATGAATTACTCACACCGTATTTTATCTCACTTACACCCCAAACGTCTTCCCCACCCCACCCCCCACCCGCAGCATCTCTCTCCCTCTCTCTCCGTAACTCTCTCTCTCTCTCTACTCTCCCTCTCTAACTCTCCCTCTCTTTCAATTGCACCCTCTGTTTCTCTCTCTCTCTTTCATCTCCCTCATTACTTTTCATTTGTCATCTTCCGTTGTCCCCTCTATACCTCTAACAGCATTCTTGCATTGCTCCGTTTCACATCTGACTCAATGTTATTATCCTGAGCGAGTATCCTAGACATAAACGCTACTTGCCTGTATTTAAATTTTGGCGAGTTTTTTTATGTTCATTTTGAAACGTTTGTGAAAAACTTAATATTTCCACAAATGATCACAGTCTCTATTTTTTAATTGGATTTTCTATCTTGTTCAAATCCTTTTCATTACTTAAAGGAACAAAAATTACAGAGCACATATGTTTCAAGTGAAAGTCCACAGAATCGAACAATTAATGAAGAAACCAAGCACTCATTTACTATTTGCGCAGACTTAACCAACATTATCTAATGATACGCGGCATATCGCGATTTCTCATGAAAATCACACTCCACATTCCAGCTTAAGTAAGAGTTTCTTCAAGCCTCTTAAAATATGTCAACTTTTCAACTCTAGATTTCATGCAAAATATATTAAGGTAATAGTGCGTCAAAAATACTAAAAAAATGTACATCAGAGGCACGGAAAGAAGATTCACTTATATATTCTCTTTACCTCCCTGAATCTCTGAGACGTGGCTATAGCATCAATTTAATTTCCTTAATTTAGCAGCCAGTAACTCATCATAAATTAGTAAGAAAGTGAAAAACACTGTTGAGTGACATGACTTATCTCATCTGCTCCCCATCTTTTCCTCCATCTCTCTTATTGAAGGCATCCAATTTTCAGAAGAATGCTGCATCCTCTCTTAAGTTACATTAAAAGTAGTGTGGATGCTGGAAATCATAGCTAAAAACTGAAGACACTGGATAAACTCAGCAGGTCGAGCAGCACCTATAGAAAAAGGAACGGAATTAGCGTTTTGTGTTTGTATGACTCTTCTTCCAGAGCTGAAGGAGGGCTGTATGGACGGGAAACGTTAAATCGGTTCCACTCTCCACAGATCCTGCCAGTCACGCTGAATTTTTCCAGCATTTTCTGTTTTTATTTATGTTTCATCTCACCTTGTGCTGACCCGCAAATATCCCAGGAGGGAAATAATGTCAGCGGTCATTCCCACGTCATGCACTGTTCAATCTGTCTGCGAAACAAGGAAAAAGCAAAACATGATTCTTTTGTCAGAGAACCCTAAATATAACTGGAACTCCATTTGTTTTAATTGTAAAATTCAGATTTAGCAGTGGGATAGTTTAACAAATCATTGATACTGCTCATCCTTGATTACAACTAACATGAATGTTTTGTTAGTCCCTCAGGGTCACTGTAAACGTATGCAATATAACAGCAATATCTTCCATTTCACAATGAGATCCGGTAACAGCCTGTAAATTCCTTCACATTCATTCAAGGAAGATTTGGTGAAAGAAACAGGAACAGACTCAGTTCGGCAGCAAGGCATACAACGTGGCAGAATGGAATAATATTTTAGATCAGTGAAAAGCAAAACAGTGATTGAAGTTGTGGCAAAACGGGTTAATGTTGTTTATTTTTAAATGTCTGACATTGTGCAGTCTCCTGTGGCAGTTTGCTGCCTCGTTATGAATAACTGAGAAGATTGAGCAGTGATATTCCAGGACAGGTTCGGCCCGCAAAGCGATACTGGCAGGAACAATCGATCGTCTTCTGCGTGTTGTTACGACGCTGGTGAGAGCCAATCTGCAATATCACACGCAGTATTGATGTACTGAGATAACCGGTTATATTATTGAAATGGAGGTAGTTCAGGCAAGAATTATTGGCTTTAGCCCTGCGCTGATGGAGTTATCATATGAGGAAATTTTGAGCTGTTTGCGTCCACAATCAAAGGAGTTGATACGAATAAGAGCTGGTATTAGTACAAGTATATCTTGTATTAGTGGTATTAGTGGTATTCACCTCATGAAATAATAAAGGCCATAAGGGCACTGTTTCATAATCACCTTCAGCACATTCAAATTGGGGATGATTAAGGCTATTTTCACTCCGAGAGTCGGAAATCTCTGAAATCGTCTTGGAAACAGAAATATGGATATTGAAAATGCTCAAGGTTTGGTTAAACGGAGATTTACAACATAGCAGAGTAATGGATTATTAGGAAATCAATGGCAAATGGAGCTGAGGGCGCCTTCAAATGAGTCACGAACTGATCGTAATGCTGCACTGGCTCCTCGTGCTCTACGCCATACTTCGCCTACTGTTTCCAATGTCCTTGTGTTCTTACCCGAACAGCTGATAGCAATTTACCCAGTACAACAAATAAACTTTTTAGAATTGCCAGGATTGCATCCAAAATGGTGAATGCAGATACATGAAATTCACAAAAGTTCGAGGAAGCAAATGTTTAAGAAATTTCATACCTCACCGTATAAAACTTTTCAGTCAGCTTTAAACATATATTTACAGAAACATTGTCGATTCGAGCAGTTGTGTCAAATCGCGAGTTACAATATTAAGAACTGGACGCAATGGCTCACCGAATATTCCAACTGGCGCAAGAACAAGAAAGTAAATATCTTCTATTTGATAGATGACTGGATATTCCATTACTGTGAGGGAGACTTGCACCCACAGCTCCGGCACGCAATCTGAGCTCACCCATTCTGATGGTAATTGATATATCAAGGGTATGTTATTCCACTGAGACGGTTGTATTCCTGATTAATGTTATTAGTCACACTATGTAAACAAACACATTACATCAGCAGCTTTGACTCCGATGTAAATTGCATTGTGAAATAATTATTCTGTAGCACAATCGCATCAAAAAACAGGGCATGGTGTTATCCCTGTAAATCCCGATAATAAGGATGCAAACTATGATTGTCGAGCTGCAAGCTAACAATAAACATAGATTGAAAATTAAATTGCTGATGGTAATGTTGGCTTCGGCCGTTTAACTTAGATCGTTAATTGAGTGGTATTGGCAGAACTGGTTCAGCGTCAGAAAGCGAGAGAGAGAGCGAGAGAAACAGACAGAGAGAGACAGAGAGCGAGACAGAAAGATAGGAGGAAGAGAGCAGGATGGGAGTGGAGAGAGTTGAGGGTTGGGGAGATTGGTAGAGAGCCAGAATTTATTTGCGTGTGTTTACAATACGCCCGCCAAAGGTCTCTCAATTTCCTGTCCCGGCTACCTCTATATTAACATAATTTATGAGGTTCTCGAGAATGGAGAAAGCTCAAACCTTTATCATTCGCCTCATCAGCAACATCGTTCGCTTTTCAATGACCACGTTCACCTCCCTGTCTGGTGCTTCAAGATGATTATGGATTTCTTTTTCATCGATTCCAAATTCCTCTTTCGCCCGAGCTTCCAGTATCATTGCTCCTGCATCACATTTCTGAATCCGTGAAATGACCAGTTGCTTGTCCTGCTTGGGCTCATTTTCCGAATGCGAAATGTATTTGTCACATAGACTCTCTAACCCTCTCCTACAATCCATGGCCATTTTCTATCTCTGACACCCGTCTCTTAGTTGGGCTTCCATTACTGGATTCCACTCTTACCCACCCTAACTGAAGCGGAGAACCTCCAGCACTGGCTTCTCCCCCGACTTTGTAATATCATGGTCTTTGATGGGTCTCCACTTTCTCATCTAATATTTATTACCGGGGATCTCATCAGCAGGAGTGTGGCTGGATTTCGTTGTACTCTAATGACATCAGCTTTTTCACTCGATGTTATTTCTCGTCAATTCGTCCCACTATCGCGGTGTAATCTGTACAACTATCAAATGTCATGCTTGTAAGGGTCACATGTTTGTCTTTTCATCCATTGACAAGGCGGAATGCGCCACCGTCAACTCAAACGAAGCAAACCATGTATTAAAGTCACTAAGTGAAATCCACATCATGTTCATTTGCTGCTAGTGATTATCAACACAATATTTGACTCCTGGTTATCTACCAAGCCCATGGGCCGCAGTTTGAAAAATGCTGCCTTCAGTGGGTTTGCTGCGTTGGCTCTCAGCTCAGCCCTGCTACCGTTATGCTGTTCGTCCATGTCTTTATCTGGTGCAGACTCAGCTATGAAAATATGCACCTCGGCGACATTCATCGTTCTTTCCGTTATTGATCCAAAGCCCTGATTCCCTTACCAAGTCTTTTTTTCAGGAAATTACTGATCTCCTTAATCATCTACATTGTACGGAGCATTCTGAAAGGCACCATTTTTTCCAACTCCTTCCCTGAATTGAAAACACAGGAGGTACTATCCCTTCCTACATAAAGTGCCTATTTCTCTTGATGATGTAATCCTTCACATTATTGCTTCCTGATCAGTCTCAGTGTTGCAATTCTCAGTTGATGCCAGAGATTTCTGTACAGTACCTGACAACCTCTCTGCGAATCTACAGTTTCTAACTTCTGATTATTTAGGAAATACTCTGATCAGTCTATTTTCAGTGGAAAGTAGATGACATTACACATTTACAAAATCATCCCCTGTAAGTGTCGCTGGCCAGGTCATGATAACTTGTCATTTATGAAGACAATATAAAATAAAATTGCAATTCAAAAGAACGTGCAGCTACACCGTGACCTTTGAGTATATATGCACTTGTTCGTGGGGGTTTTGGAAAGGGGTTGAAAAGCCTTAATAGGTCATGATGTTTAAACTAAAGGGAAACGTGCGACCATTCTTCATGAAATAATTGCCGGTCTCATATGGGGTTTTGCATCCAAATCCTCTCCAAACTTATAAAAGAGTAGAAGTGAAAGCAGATTGAAACCATTTGAACTGAGATCAATACCTGCGGATCAAAAGGTGCAATCTCTTTTGGTCCCGACAGATATAGTTCCCAACATGAATATTTCGAGCTTTATTTAATTCTCTTTGCCTGATTTCAGCAAATATTCTGTTCAAGCCCGCATCTCAGCGGGCGATCTCGTCCATCGATAGATCCCAAAGCATTTTGCCCGGTGAAATTAATCATTGCACTGAATGTTTTATTGAGATTCTCAATGTAATTATTATTTTTTTACTGTATAAATCCACGCTTTGCTAATATTGTTCCCTGTTAATTGTTGATTGATTTGTGTGTTTTTTTCTCTCACCAGGTTTTAAACCTTTTCTGATACTTGCATTTTTTGGCCACGATTAAAGATTTAATCGCTATTCTTTACGAAATCACCTTTGCCAAAGCTGTATTTGAACAGCGATAGGCCACAACATTTGTCAAGCATGGAAGCATGTCAAGATGTGGACGTGGCTAAAACATGCACGTGAATAATTATTTACCAGCACTTTCGCAGACAATGAACATATCTGCTCTTCTCTATGTGCACGTTTTCTCATATTAACGTTTAATTTATTTTGAATTAGAGTCACGACTCACAGTGGAGAATGTGCTGTAATGCCCAACACCATTGTTCCCGAGCAGCGATAAATGTGATTAATTTGAACGAACCACCAGGATTCCTCAATTCTAATAAACTCTTAATTTTAGGTTAACAGAGTACGAACACTAGGCTTGTAAACTTAATAAATAAAAAATAAACCGTTTAGCGACCAAACTGTCGTTGACCAGTGGCAAAAGAATGAAATATGAGCTACCAATTCATAGCTCTGGAACCTTAAATCAAACTCCTTTAAAGTCCTTATACAATCACATACAGGGAAAAGAAGATACACACAAAAAACATGGGATGTAAACGTGTATAAAACAGCTAGTCCATGCAGTCTATGGGGTGTAGCTACATCCACAGTTATGATAAGAATGGGGTTCCATGATTTGATTCAGATAAACTGAAGGAAAGGTGGCATATTTGTAAGCGAAAACAAAATGCTGCGGATGCTGGAAATCTGAAACAAAAACACAAATTGCTCGATGAAACTGAGCATGTCTGACAGCATCTGTGGAGAGGAAGACCTTGCTAACGTTTTGAGTCCGTTTGAAGTTGAGTCATACGGAATCGACACGTTAATGCTGTCTTTATTTCCATATCAGGCTGCTGAGTGACTTGGAGGGGAATTTCCACGTGCTGGTGTCCCCATCTTATCTGCTGCCCTTCTCCTTGCAGATGGTAGTGCTCATGTGTTTTGATGGTGTTGTCTAACGAGACCTGGTGAATTCCTGCTGTGCACCATGTTGGTGGTACACACAGCTACTAATGTGCGTGGGCCGGGGAGTGAAAGAATATTTGTTGTTGCAATGCTAATCAAGCGGGTTGTATTGAGCTGGACTATGTGATGCTGCTTGAGTTGAGGGCAGAAGGACAGCTCACTGTTCAGTCAGTGCGAGGGAGTGGGACGAATTACATGCGGCCCAGCCAATGAGAAGAGAGAAATGTCAGTGTCGGGGACTTTCTTACCTAACCTGTTCTAGGCAGGAGGGATTGGCAAATGGAGACGAGTGATGCCATTGTGGGAGGCTGAGATCTCTGTCCAAATAACGCAAGGGGACAGCTTGATTGGCAGGGGGACCAGGGACAGATGTGAGGACAGGCGGATCAATGGCAATCAGTATCATGGTGTGGGAAACTGTCCATATCATATTGGCCAAAGGTAGGGAGCGACACTTGTCGATGCCAGGGGACAGTATGATGAAGACGGTTTAGACTAAGGCGGTGTGCTGGTTCACGGGAATGCGAAGCTTTTTCTGCAATGAGAGCAAGGGAGCAAACTGATCGTGACACTTACCCAGCCAAATGGAGAGGGGTGATGCTGCCGAGGGTGATGGTGGGGTTGGGGGAGACAAATTAACACCGTTGTGATTGAACGCAGAGAGGTGGAAATACCCGTTCAAAGGCAGCAATTCTGCGGCCTGACGTCTCAACGTCCGTGGGGTTTTTATAGAGCAAGAAATGGGCGGGTGGAACGGCCAATGGGTGATGAATGCTGCAAGTGGTTGGGCATATTGCTCTCCACTAGGAGAGAGCTTAATAGTTGACTGGCAGCCAGGCCGGCCAATAGTTGGGCGCGATATCGGGGGTGGCCCTACGGCTAACTTTCCAATCGTTGTTAGAGAGCGGAATGATAGACAGATTGATCAGCTAATGAGAGAGGAGTGATAACAGGGAGGGCAGCTTGTTGTCCAATCGCTGCAAGGGATATGAATTTCTGAATGCCGATTTTTTTATATAATAAATTGCTAAAGTGCCATGTGCCCCCCTGTATCTGCTGCCATAATGACATCTCCTGCTGTGTTACCAAAGTAAGGTCAGCACCAGCTCTATTATCGTCATCATGCACTGCAAACTCTGCTCTTGCCATATTGGCACCACGCCAATCTGATGGCATAGTGACATCCCCAGCTCCTCCTTGAAACCACAGCATACACCATATGTTTCCGGAGCAGAGCACAGCTCTGTTAACAAAGCGATAGTCCACCTCAAGCCCTGTGTTCAAATAACGAGCCCGGTTGTAAGCTTTGATACTTTAGCGAAAGTTTCCACCTTGTTTTTAAGGTGACAGCCGCATCTGGCGCCTGTAATTGATTGTAGAAAATGCTGGAAACTTCCAGCTACTTACTTCTTCGGATCATTGAATGACCTAAAGGATTGGGGTAAAGGTGTATTTCAGCCCTATCTTCAACTGCTCTCCGAGATTTTCAGGGACAAGGCATAATTACACGTGTTTGTGCAGCAAGTCAAGAGCTGCAGCATGAAACCCAATACCCGCACAGAATATCCCATCCATGCGTTCAGATACGCCAAATGCCACGTCCGGAACAAAATGCAATAAACTATTAATATTGACAACAACGAATGAAATTGGCCGAAATGATAAATAGCAAAATGAGAGATTTCCTTCGACTCTCCGTGTCTGGGTCCGTTCACTCTCGCCACTGCTATGAGTCCGCGATCTGGTGTGGGCTTTGTTTTCAGTGAAATGTGTCTGACGGTGAAAATATTGTGCAGCACAATCAGGAAAAATGGGATCAACGGAGTCAGAATGTGATGGAGCAACTCGATTGTTCCACAGGCTGGAGAAAGTGGAACATCGACTGTTACGGCCCAATGCCAGGGTCCGTTCGACAGTGAATAGAGACCTGATAACATAAAATACCAGAAAATGTCGTTTCAAAAGCTCAGCACAGCACCTTATCCCAGAGACACAGTTGCAGTTTTCTCTGTGAAATATTTACATTTCAGGTTCTGGCAATAAATGGCCATAAATCAATCAAAGGTGAAAGAAATAGTGAACCAGACAGAACAGTCCGTGGTTGCATAAAGCAGGACAAAATGGATAACACGCACAGAAATGGAATAAAGGAAATAAAAAATGTTCATAATAAACAACCGGAATATGCCTCAGCATCGGGTCGAGGATAACAACTAGGAGATCCGCTGCTGCCATGGTCAAAATGTAACGTCCCAAACAATTACAGAGACATTTTTCGCGACTGAGGATCACAATCGTTAACCAGTTTACTGCAAGAAAGTTAAATAAAAATTATACATCGGGCTTCAGTGAATATGTTATTTTGATTAAATATATATCCGGGTTTTAAAAATGTTACTCTTTCCAGTGATAAAATGAGATAATTGCAAATGAAAGAAACAATGAGACGACTTTGATATGGTGTAAAGCAGAGTCCATCAAATGGCAAAAGCTGGGGGTGATGAGCGTGGGGATGCAGTTCTCCTGGGGAGCAGGGTATCACCGGATACGTGAATAATGGATGTAATGGGAAAGGAGGGAATTAGAAGAGTTGAAATGATTACATGGAGCCCCGGGTTAAGGGATTTATGAGGGGATCCTGCGATGAAGGAGGGAAGCGAGGCGTTGGGCCTGGATCCTGTGAAAGGGAAGCTGAGTGGGGTGTAGGGGAGAGATCGAGATGCCATGGAAGCTTTGGTGAAGGATAGAGTGTGAACCAGGTCGCTATGGTAGCAGCAAGTGATGGGGAGCCACTGGGAATAATGAGGAGTGGGTATGAGGCGTTGACGCAGGGTCTGGGGAATGGTGGGAGAGTGCTTCTGACGTCGGGAGCATATGGGTGGGTTGGGCCAAGGGTGAAGAACGAGCCTGCGAGGCAACAGTGGCGATGACAGTGGGGATGGAGTAGAAGGGGGCCTGGAGCGCTCGATGTGGGAGTGCTGGTAGGGATGGGTGGGACAGTTGAGTGGTGGGGTGTGCAGCGATGCCAAGTCTGACGGGTGGGCCAGTAGTGCATGTGGATAAACGAAGGTCACACTCGGACAAGGCGTTGATGGTAATTGTAAGTAATGTAGAGCGGGAGCTTGTGCTGATTGGGGTGATGGATACTGGTCTTGTTTGGGGCAGGAGTGTTGTCATTGGGGTCGTTTCGTGCGTGGGGTGACGAGTTGAGCAGGGTTTGACAAAGTAGGAAGGCTGGAGTCAGGCAGTTGCAGCTGGTTGTGCTGGATGGACACAGGATTGATGAGGCAGTGTGCATTGACGAAGGAGGAACTGAGTAAGCATGGGGGATGGAGTCGGTGGTCCATGGATGCAGGGAGGGTGCTCATTCTCTCGTTGGTGAAAAGGGCCGTGTTCCAGTGAAGCATCTCCTCCTGCTATTAAAAGACCAAAATGAAGTAGCAGAGACAAATTGTTTAAGTTTTCGGGCATGCAGCTAAATTTCCTGTCCAGCAGTTCTTGGAGGAACTGACTCAAGCTGTCGGAGGGATGAATGTGGGAGAGTAATTGCATTTAGAGTTGTTAAGTGAATGCATGGGGTCTCCGGGAATGGCTGCTGAGGTAGCGGCGAAGACAGGCAATATTAAGAAGGTTCAGTTATGTGGTTTCAGTGATGGTGCGAATGTATGATAACTAGCCAGTGAAGAGTCTGGCTCAGGCTGAGACTGTTCTCAGTGACAAGGACAGAGCTCAGAGCTGGTGAAGCCGGATTGATGCGGGAACTACAAAAAATAACTTCATCCTTCCCACTTTGGAATGATCGGTGTGGAGAGCCAATGCCAGATTAAATGGTGGATTTTTTAGAAGGGCTGGGTGCATTGGCGGGGGAGGGGCGTTTGGCGGAGTTGGGCTTTGGTGTTATATTAGAGAGAAAGAGCGAGAGCGAAAGAGAGGCACGGAGTACCGAAGCCAGGGCGTTATTGTAAACAGTTAGGGACAGGAAACAACATGCGGCAGATGCCGGGAAGGGAGGAAGGACACGATCAGGACCATTTTAAAGCGGCTTAACCTGTCAACGCCTCCAACAGTGACTCAGCATAGCCCCAAATCACGGCCAGAGGGTTTTACCGAGAGAAACATGTTTACTTTCTGTAGGGAATTTGAAATAATTAATTGGAATTACTAGCAGGATTATCAGAAATTGGCAGAGCAGTGGGTTGAATTGGAACAGTGAGGCCATGTAGGGATACAATCATACGAATCGCAAGATGGATTGAGATGCTGCCAAAGAGAGAACCAAACTAGGCCAATGAGTACAGGAGTGATGGAGGAACGGGATTTGGTGTGAGGTCGGATACTGGCATCAGAGTTTTGGATGAGCTGTGACTGATTAAAACTTGTAAAGGATGTGAGCAGATAAGTTAGCGTTTGATTCGGCGAGGCTGGAATTAAGAAAGAAACAGGTGAGTGTTTATTCAGCAGCTTACTTGAGCCAGAGTTGGAGATGTGTGATAAGATAAAGTTGACAGTGTGATGGGCTAATGCTGTCACATACATGGTGTCGGAAATCAATTCAGTGCTGAAGGGATTGTGGAGTTTGTGAACAGTCTGGTTCTCACTAAGATATTGGCCCTGGAGAGAGAGGGAGATAATGGTGAGGGGGCAGAGTTTGTGTCGGGCCTGGAGGCAAAGGCTGCATTTTTCCCAACATTTAAATAAAGAGACTACTAATAGTGTTAAACGTGGATTAGAAAATTAATATATGGATAGAGATGCTTACCAGGGACACCAAAAATCGCGAGGAACGAATAGTAACATCTTCTAGCAACTCAAAATATGAAATAGAGCTGATCAGATAGAGTTATCGAATCTTGACAAAGAAGATAAAATGCCAAAGAGAAAATCCTTTCAATTGTTTCAATTTTCGAATCATTTGTTTGCAGGTTCGGACAAATTGTTGCAACACTCCAATTTATTCTGCTCAGATTCTGATCCATTGGCGTAACATCCCAGTCTACTGTTCACACATTCCACTCTCTCCTTTCACTCTCTGTAGAGCCGCGGATCGCCATGATACTCCCGCTGACACTGAGACAGCACATTAAATGGAACCCCTTATAAAGTGAAGAATCAAAACCTCCTGTGCTATTATTACTGCCCATGGAAAATGACAATCATTCCAATCACTGGACAAGCAATTTACAGTTAACACCTTCAATGCAACATTTTTTTAAATAACCAGGATGTAGGTCAGTTACTAGGTCTGAAAGAGATCCATGAGGGTCACTGAGGGAAGGAATGGGGGAAATGGCGGAAGGGTTGAAAATAATCTTGCAATCATCCTTATTAATGTGTGGTGGCGAGTGACAGGAGGATTTAAAATATTCTACCTTGTTAATAACTGAGAGGTGGATAATTCCTAGAACTACAGAGCAGGCAGCTTGATGTCGATGATGGAGAAATTTCTATAAGATATTATCCTGGGTAAAAACATTTGTTGCTTTGAAATTCAGGATTTTTATAGAGCAAAAAGCACATGCATGCTGATGGATATCAGTCTGATAAATGTGCTGAAATAATTTTAAGAAGTAATGGAGAGATCTGGTGAGGATGAAGCGGATGAATTTAGGTCTTTGGACTTTAAGTGCAACCAAGGTTTATTTCATGTACTTGTTTAAAACGATGGATTAAAAGAACAAAGACAATATTTTCATGCCACTTCTTAAGAAACAGAATGTAAAAAAATAACAGGAAAGTTGTTCAGATTGTCGGCTAGTTGATATTCCCAGGGATTGATATTGGGGCCAGTGCTCCTTTGACATAAACAGCATTGGCGTCCATATGCATGGCATATTTTTGACGTTTGTAGATAGTCCGCACTTGGGAAATGCAATTAACAGTGAACAGGATAGCTGCAGATTTTGGGAGGGCACAAACCGATTGATGAAGGGAAAAGAATAAAGAATAAGAATGAAGAATACATTTCACACAAAGAAATGTGAAGCAGAAAATTAGGGCGAGTAGTAAAACGTAGTTCTGGAGAAGTACGTCTCTGATGGTGAAAGGCTAAGCCTATAACTTAATTGAAAAAAACCAAAAAAAAATTATATTTCTCTTGATAGATGCATATAATGGAAAAGCAAAGAATATAACATAAAACATTCGAAATTTCAGGGTATTCCTCAGCAGAAGCGTTGTTTCAAGTTCTGGGCAACACATTTTAGGGCGGATGCCAGGGCCTTGGGGTAGGCGCGGGGAAGATTTACACAGAATTGATTAGAGATGTGGGGCTTTATCCGCAAGGGGAGACTGGAAAAGCTGTGGTTCTCTTCTGCTAGCAGATCAGACAATGGGGAGGTTAAATAGAGACACTTAAAAATCATTATTTATTCTGATATAGTAAATAAACAGAAACTCGTTCCACTGGGATATTCGTCAGTAACTAGAAGAAACCGTTTTAAGGCTATTGAAAATGAACCAGAGGGAAGATGAGGAGAAAGTTTACACCGTAAATTGTTCTAATTTGCAAAGCAGAAATATATCAGGTAGAAGCAGATGCAATAATACCAATCAAATTTTAATTGGGTCAATACTTGTTGAGGGGTATTGCAGTTATACTGTAAAATATCAGGACAGATGTGAAAAAATGGATACGACATTACATGAACAGGCAAATGCGCATTGGGCCAATGCACTTGCCTTAAGCGAACTGATTCAATGTTATTGCGAAGAAACGAAGCTAATTAATACATACCTGATGGAAAAATTAACTTCCAGCATCGTTTGAGACAGAAGCTTGTCTTACGTGTATTAGATACGAATTAGGGCGGACAAGCTGACACTAAAGTCCGGTCAGCGGAACAAGCTGTTGAAAGCAGCATGAGGCCATCTTCAGATCACTGACCTCAACAGGTTTCAACCATTAAATTACAAGAACTTCATTGCTGTTCCTTTATCATTTCTATTTTTTCTCAGGATCTGGGCGTTGCAAGGTCCATATTGCTTCCTCATCCATAGTCACTTTGAGAAAAACGGTAGCTCTTTATCCTGAATCATTGTAGTACTCCCTTAACAAACCCATGCTGGTCTTCATTCATTAGCCCATATTTGGCCTAAGCCCGCGTAAGGGTCCGGAGCTCATGCGCCCCTTTGAGGTTGGAATCACTGGCAGCAAGAATGTGTTGTGAATAGACTCCACTGAGACCAAGTTAGCTCAAGTTGATCAAGTGCTCTGATGAACAAGGCCATTCAACTGGGTGTTGTTTTGTACATCCACATGGGCTATACAACCTCCATAAGTATGTGGGCGGTAGATAGCGTGAATGGCTTCTGTTTCAGCTTTGGCCTTAATGGTCTTTGAGCACAAATCAAACATCCCTCCCCCAGCAGCACCCTCCACTCCCAACCCAGAACCCACTTCTCTCTCTCTCTCGCTCTTCCTCCCTCATACACTTTCTCTCATTTTCCCCCCTCTCTCTCACAGAGAAAGATAATTTAAACACAACGATTGTCCTGATTGTTACCAAATGAAACTCTCCCTTTCGCAATCATCATCAGCCCAGCCCAGTCTGTAAGGATGCGTTCACTGAAATAACAGATTTTGATGTCTACCTTTTGCGTGTGTCTTTATGGCACTGGTCGATGTGTGGCCTGTTCTCTTTGTGTTGTATTACCAAACAATTTGCAACTCCTTTAATTTCAGTGTCTTATTCAAACACATGTGCCCAGATCAATAGTCAAAACCGCTTCATATCTAGTTCAGCAACTCAGGCACTACACCACAGTCTCATTCAATGTTTCAGTACATAAACAGGGGTGATTATGGACGTGTCTTGGACATTGATTGAAAATGTTAATCTGTAATTATGCCCATGATGGAGCTAAAAAACAGCAATGTGACCCTCTCAATTACGGACTTCCCCACCCACAGTGCAAATGATCCGGCAGGACACAATCTGAATAAGAAATATAAAATGGGCAAGAAACACAGAACATTGCAACGATTTTTTTTTCACATGACCCTGGCAGCAGTGGTGCAGATGACAGGGGCGACGCTTTTTGCAGCGTCCTACACATCCCGGATAAATGTTAGATTCGGTTGGAGCCTCAGGCGATGTCTCATATTTCACTCCTATTGTAGGTCATTTATCTTTGAAACAGTATTAGCCCAGAAAACACAGAGGCGGATCTGGACCTCGTCAAGCCCGCGGAAACGGTTTGGCAAGTCTCACCATAGCTGATAGATCCGATCGTGTTATCTGAATCCCAGAAAGGAAGATTTTATTTGCCTATGTTTCTGGGTGCAGGAATGTGGGGAGAAGAGCAGGGACTAAACAGTCCGCGTCTGTCATTGTTACTCTTACCTGAGGGTGATTCGGACGGAGCTGTTGTTATTTCCCTCCATCATGTGTTTATCTATTTTCCGCTTGAATAAATCTATACTCTTCAAATCACGTGGTGACGAGTTTCAAATTCTCAATTCCTTTTCGCACGAAATAGCAAAACTTAAAAATAGCAGCAGGAGTGGACTATTCGGCCCTTACAGACTGGTCCTCCATTCAAAATAATCATGGCAGATCCTGTAATGCAACCTCTTACTCCCTGTCTCTCCCCATCCCCATTGATGCCTTTAGTGTATAGAAATCTATCTATTTCCTCCTTAAATATATTCAGTGTAAGGCCATCCACGGCATCCTGTTGTCGAGAATATCAGAGGTTCAGAACAATCTGAGTGAAACAATTTGCCCATCATCTCATTCCTGAATAGCTTACTCCGTATTTTCAGATGGGGGCCCCGTGTTCCAGATGCCCACAGCCAGGGCGAAAATCCACCCCCGCCCCCCACCCCGCACCTAGTCCGCCCAGCCCTATCAGAATTGTATATGCTTCAAAAAGATTACAGCTCATTCTTCTAATCTTCACTGAATACAGGCCGAGTGGAGCCATTCTCTGCTCAAACGACAATCCTGTTCCCCCAGTAATCATTCCGGTGAACCTTTGCTGCACTTCCCTCTGTGACAAATATATCCTTTATTAGCTGAGGGGAATAAACTGCGCACAATATTCCAGGTATTTTCTCAGAGAGGCTGTGTACAGCTGCCATAAGACATCGTTCCTCTTTACTAAGTTGCTTATTGGATTCATCAGTGAATCTGTTGTATTGATGGCCATTAGATTTGGCGGCCTAGCAAACAACAGAAACATATTTCCACATTGATCCTATCAGAACCTTCCATACAATTCACAACAATAACGTATATTGCTATGTCTTTGATGGCCTAGTGTAGACTCCAAAAGTGCTTTAAGTGTTTTGCAGGAAAACTATGAATCTTAAGATTGGCAATTGATGAAAACATTTTTTCCCAATGTTTTGAGGTTTGAGGAGCATATTTTGGAGGAGAGAGAGGTGGATAGTGAATTCCAGATTTTAGAGTTCTGCATGCAGCCGAGGGCACAGCAGCCAATGGGCATCGGAGGATGATGACAAGGCCAGGCCTGGATTGGCACAGGGATTTTGGATATTTGTGGTGTGGAGGAAATGGGAGACAAAGAGGGGCCCGGCTATGGAGGGATTGGAAAACAAGTATGCAACTTTTCAAATCGAGCCATCAGGCTCTGGATAAGGCAATAAATTTAGTTTCTGAAACTGTATTCGCAGCTGCATCTGAATTCATCGACCTGGACAACATCAAACCCAGAATAATGTAGAATTTAGAATAAATTTGAGGGATGGGATATGAACACTCACTAGCTAAGAGTCTCTGTACTGTCTCCATAGATAGACAGTGAGCTGCTGCTTCATATTCAGGGATATCTCATTCCTTTCTATTAGCTAACGACTGTCAGACAGGATGGCGACTGGTGACAGCACGGTTCTGTATCGGAAGAAAATATTTAACCATCCACCAGCGGCTTAGATTTAGAAATATTTAACGGAGAGATAACATGAGAGGAAGATAGCGAACTGGATGGATGAAGAAGGAGACGTAAATGATGAGTTAGAGGAGCAGAGCGAGGTAGAGAAAGAAAAACTTAACATAAACTCAGAGAGGCAGTGGGAAGAATATTAGGACGCAGATAGATAGAGAGGTGCAAAGAGAAGTATAAAAAATGTTACATTTCTATACCATTATTCGCAGCGTCAAAACTTCCCAATGATTTCCCCAGCCAATGTTCAGGTGTTATCAATGATGTAATGTAGAAAATGTGATAGCCAATCGGTGTACAGAAAGCTCCCACTGAAGAGGTAATGGCCAGATCATCTGCATCAGTTATGTCAGAGGGAGAAATAAATGCCACAGCCATGTATTCTTCCCACTGACGCTGTGGGTTATCTTAGAGAGTGGGAGGTTAGGGAACGAGTAAAAACACAATAAAGATAATTGGAAAATGAACAAAGTTAGAAGATGACAGGATTTTCATTTTACACGTTATTATCTTATTTAATCTCAGCCAATGATGTTTATACATCGTCTCAAGGTTAATCATTATTCGGACGTGTTCATGGAGATCAAGTAAAAAACAAATTTCACAAAACATTAACTCATTGATTACAGGCACTCTTGGTTTCCGTTCCCGTAGTCTTTCAATCTGTCCAAGATGTAACTAATCCCTAGTATGTGTGTGTATGTGTGTTTGTGTGTGTGTCTGTGTGTGTGTGTGAGACAGTGTGTGTGTGTTTCTGATAATTAACGGCAGGATGCTTCCTGAGCCCATATAAAGAGCTTCCATATTCCAATCATCTCATTGTGACTCTGAGGAACTCAGCAGAAAATGGGGAAAATGCTGCTCTTGCTATTTGGTGTCTTGCTGATTATGTATTCCTTTACTATCGGATGGTTAGTGTACTCTCGGAATTAGCAGTTCAGCATATTTCTCAGGATACAACACATGGCGCTATTGCTAGGAACAGGCGGAGACATTCTGCACCCCGGGTCTCCTCCAACATAGAATTGGATGTTTGTTGATCTGCACCTTACCTCACTTTACAGACTTTCTTTATGTACACTGAACGTCTTTTCCGCAAAAGACCCAACGAACTCTCTGCTGTGTAATTGTAAAATATTGAACTGTGCATTATTTTGAATTATCCCACTATCTCTCTTTTTTCACTGCACTTCAATGTCTGCAATTCCCCCACCTCCATTTGTGTAGCCCATCGGAGCCAGCAGTCGAAAACATAGTGTTATTATCCACAAGTACGGTGCTAAGCCCTACCTCACCACTACTCCTGTCAACTCCTCCACTGTCTCTCAATAACCAGATCGCTTATCAACCATCTAACAGTGGATGTGGAAGTAATTGCTTGAATTAAATATCACCAACATCGCCCAGCACTTGGCGAATATCCAAGGTGAAATCTTTCACTAACTTGGTGTCATATTTGACCGCAAGATGTGATTCATGCCACATAATCTATGTCATACAAATGACCAAAACTGTTCTACCTTCGTAACAGCGCGTGCCTACCGGCCTTATTCCATCTGTTACTGAAATCCTCCGCCAGACATTCCTTAATTCCGGACTTCTCTATTCCAACGCGATCCTGACTGGTCCCGCACTTTCAAACCTCCATAAACAATGCTCCTTTTAAAATGTTTATTGCGTGAGTCCTGAACTTGGCGGCTCTGTCCTTCGCTGCCTGGGCCCTAAGCGCTTGAATTCCTCACCTCTCCCAACCCTAAAATGTTCCACCTCTTGCTCCTCCTGTAAGACGCTCCTTCAACCCTATTATTTTGAGCAAATACCTTGTCATTCGTCCCAGTGTCGCCCGCTGTTGGCAGATGGCGACATGGCTTTGAGGAAACTCCTTTCAGGCACCTTGGGAACCTTTAGGAGAATAATGGCGCAATTTAAATATAAGTTGTTGTTGAACATTCCACAGAAGGTTATTATTTTGTAGGTGTAGGGCAGATGTTTCCGTTGTTTTGGGTGGACAAATCGAGGGCGTTTCCATGTAAGTTGTCACTGATAAATCCAATAGAGTGTTCAGAATAAACACCTTTACCCAGAGACCGGTGAGAATGTGCAGCGTGTGACTACAGGGAGTGGTTGGGGTAATAAACATTGATGTATTTAAGGGGTAGCTCGTTTAACAGGAGCGGGTAATGCACTTATATGCAATATATGCTCCTGATCCCCCTCGAGTGAGTGAAATACTGACATATGCGGCTTGTTAATATGCTAATATTCTCCCTCTATTTCCCACCCAGAACAATAAGCTAATGAAATATCCTTATGAACGTTTCAGCCGAGAATTTCGGATGCAAGCGCTTTGGTGGAAAATGTCGATTCATGCCTTGCTCGACAGGCCAGATTCAGCCGACTACTTGATTGTGTGCATCCAACCAATCGTGCTGTAAGGAGAAATGATCTACAACAGGGTGGATATATGTAACCTCATCCCCGATGTCGTCGACATAATCTAACTTTAATTCAGGCTTCGTTTGATTGTGGAGACTTTGCGAATCCTGGCCCCTGCCCCACTGCTTTCTGAATCATGTGAATAAACCTTAGGTGCATTGATAACTGTCTCTTGTCGATGTCTCATTTCTCATTCAGTTGGAGAGTCACCATATTGACTGTGAGGGCAGGTCACAAAATGGCAGGTCCACGTTGACACCTTGTTGTTCCAAAGTAATAATAGTCACAGTATCACACATTTCATCCAATTTGCCAGACACCTCCATCAACATCCCGGGTAATGTCCTGCCCCATGACAGGACTGATTTACCAGATGTGCGGGGACAGTGGCGTACATTCAGGATTTTACTCATGCTGCTGGGAAGGGTTTATAATAGTTTTGCGGCAGCCTGAGAACCTGAAGGTTGATTCAGATTGGGAAAAGTCAGAAAGGGTAATGGAAGGCAGAAAATCAGTGAGTGAGTATGGACGGCTTGGAAAACCAAATATTGAAAACAACAACGAGATTTTGCCAATGTCCCAGGACATAAACTTCAATAGAAGGACTAGAGCAAATAAAGAGGTCGAGCTGAGTTTACAGATTCAAACATGGCAATATGGTACCATACCTATTACATAAACACCGCTTAAAGAGGAACATGAGTGAGAGCTCAACATTCCTCGCAACAGGCTGATAAGATGACATGGAGAGGGGGGGGGGGGAATGGACGAGGTGGGAATTTTGGCTCTAGGAGCAATTACAGCTGTGACGAGGGATATAAAGATTAACATCTAAGGCCGCATCGATTGAGTTCAGGAATATAAATATATATGTATAACAGACGCACTACTGGTAGTGTAACTTCTACCCGAAAATTGCAAGGGGGAGGTAGAATGGAAAATGTTTAGGAACATTTTTTATCTCTTATTTATTTGTTTGTTTGCTTATTTTTCTGGTTTTCATCAAAAGCATTAAGTGAAACATCATAAAAACAGAAATACCTGGAAAAACTCAGCAGGTCTGGCAGCATCGGTGGGGAAGAAATCAGTTAACGTTTCGAGTCTTCCTGACCCTTCGGCAGAACTGAGTATAGTTAGGAGAAAGGTGAAATATAAGATGGTCTAAGGTGGGGGGGGGGGGGGGGGGGGGCGGGGGAGAAGTTGAGGGTGGGGTGATTGTGGAGATAAGCAAGCAGTGATTGGAGCAGATAATCAAAATATGTCACAGACAAAAGGATCAAAGAGGTGTTGAAGGTGGTGATAGTGTCTAAGAAAAGTGCTAATTAAGAATGAAGACAGGATACTCAAGGTACAGCTCTAGTGGGGGTGGGGTGGAAAGACTAACAAAGTTTTAGTTTTAGATATAAAAATAATGGAAATAGGTGGGAAAAGAAGAATCTATATAAATTATTGAAAAATAAGGGGCGGGGGGAGAAACGGGGTGGGGATCGGGGGAGGGGGAGTTTAAGATCTAAAGTTGTTGAATTCAATATTCAGTCTGGAAGGCTGTTAGGTTGCTAGTCGGAAGATGAGGTGCTGTTCCTCCAGTTTGCGTTGGGCTTCACTGGAACAATGCAGCAAGCCAAGGACAGACATGTGGGCAAGAGAACAGGGTGGAGTGTTAAAATGGCAAGCGACAGGGAGGTTTGGGTCTTTCTTGCGGACAGACCGCAGGTGTTCTGCAAAGCGGTCGCACAGTTTGCGCTTGGTCTCTCCAATGTAGAGGAGACCGCATTGGGACCAATGAATGCAGTAGACTAAGTTAGGGGAAATGCAAGTGAAATGCTGCTTCACTTGAAAGGAGTGTTTGGGCCCTTGGACGGTGAGGAGAGAGGAAGTGAAGGGGCAGGTGTCGCATCTTCTGCGTGGGCATGGGGAGGTGCCATAGGTGGGGCTTGAGGAGTAGGGGGTGATGGAGGAGTGGACCAGGGTGTCCCGGAGGGAACGATCCCTACGGAATGCCGTCGGGGGTGTGAAGGGAAGATGTGTTTGGTGGTGGCATCATGCTGGAGTTGGCGGAAATGGCGGAGGATGATCCTTTGAATGCGGAGGCTGGTGGGGTAATAAGTGAGGACAAGGAGGACCGTAGCATGTTTCTGGGAAGGAGGAGAAGGCGTGAGGGAGGATGCGCGGGATATGGGCCGGACACGGTTGAGGGCCCTGTCAACGACCGTGGGTGGAAAACCTCAGTTAAGGAAGAATGAGGAGTGAAACATCATGCCTCATAACTTAAAGTGTAAGCTATCTACGATATTTTGGTATTATTTTTTGTGCTGATCTTGCTCTTGTTGTATGTTTCTCAAGAAAGGTTTTAAATTGTGTTGTGTGTTCATGATTGATCCAGTAAATGAAAACACACATTTTGCTTGACCCGTTAGCTATCTCTATTGGGATTGCAATTCTCTCTCTTTATCTCTCTCTCTCTCTCTATCTATCTATCTCTTTCTCTCTCTACAAACACATGACCGCTACCATCTGCAAGGAGAAGGGCAGCAGATAAAATGGGCACACCAGCACGTGAAAATTCCCCTCCAAGTCACTCACCAAACTGATATGGAAATAAAGACACCATTAACGTGTCGTGTCCATATGACTCAACTTCATAAGGACTCAAAACATTAACTCCGTCTTCCTCTCCACAGATGGTGTCAGACTTACTGAGATTTTTCGAGCAATTTTTGTTCTTGTTTCAGATTTCCAACATCCATAGCATTGTACTTTGACTTGTAAATATGCCACCTTTACATCAGTTTATCTGAATCGAATCTTGGAACCCCATTCTTATCAGCATTGTGGATGTAACTACCCCCCATAGACTGCAGGGACTAGCTGTTTTCTTCCAACTTTAAATCCCATTTTTTTTGTGTGTATCTTATGTGTCCTGTAAGTGATTGGATAGGGTTTTTAAAGCAGTTTGATTTTAGGTACCAGTGCTATAAATTGGTAGCTCATATTTCATTCGTCTGCCACGGGTCATCGACAGTTTGGTCGCTAAACAGTTTATTTTGAATTTATTAAGTTTACAAACCTAGTGCTCGTACTCTGTTAACCTAAAATGAAGAATTTGTTAGAATTGAGGAATCCTGGTGGTTCGTTCAACCTTATCTCATTTCTCGCTGCTGGGGAACAATTGGGTTGGGCATTACAGCACATTCTCCACTGCGAGACGTGACTCTAATTGAAAATAAATTAAACGTTAATATTGAGAGAACGTGCACATAGAGAGGGGCACATATGTTCATTGCCAGCGAAAGTATTGATAAATAAATATTCACTTTCATATTTTAGCCACGTCCACATTTTGACATGCTTCCCTGCTTGACAATAGTAGTGGCTTATCGCCTGTTCAAATACAGCTTTTTCAAAGGTGGTTTCGGAAAGAATAGCGATTAAATCATTAATCGTGGCCAAAAAAATGCAAGTTTCTGAAAGGGATTAAAACCTGGTGAGAGAACAAAAACCACACAAATCAACCAACCATTAACATGGAATAATATTAGCAAAGGGTGGATTTATACACTAAAAAACTTATTACATTGAGAAGCTCAATACAACATTCAATGCAATAATTAATTTCACAGGGCAAAAGGCTTTGGGAACTATCGATGGGCGAGATTGCCCGCTGAGATGCGGGCTTGAACAGAATATTTGCTGAAATCAGGCAAAGCGAATTAAATAAAGCTCGAAATATTCATGTTGGGAACTATATCTGTCGGGACCAAAAGAGATTGCACCTTTTGATCCGAAGGGATTGATCTCAGCTCAAATGGTTTCAATCTGCTTTCCCTTCTACTCTTTTATAAGTTTGGAGAGGAATTGGAAGCAAAACCCCATTTGAGACCGGTAATTACTTCATGAAGATTAGTCCCAAGTTTCCCTCTAGTTATAAACATCATGAGCTATTAAGCCTTTTCAACCCCTTTCCAAAATCTCCACGAACAAGTGCATATATAAACAAAGGTCACGGTCTAGCTGCACATTCTTTCGAATTGCAACTTTATTTCATATTGCCTTCGAAAAAGACAAGTTATCAAAACCTGGCCAGCGACACTTACAGGGCATGATTTTTTTTAACGTGTAATGTCATCTACTTTCCACTGAAAATAGACGGATCACAGTATTTCCTAAATGATCAGACGTTAGAAACTGTAGATTCGCAAAGATGTTGTCAGGTACTGTACAGAAAACTGCCGTCAACGGAGAATTGCAACACTGAGACTGACCAGGAAGCAATAATGTGAAGGATTACAGTATCAATAGAATAGGCACTGTATGTAGGACGGGATAGTACTTCCTGTGTTTTAAATACAGGGAAGGAGTGGAATAAAATGCGATGCTTTCAGAATGCTCCATAAAATGTAGGTGATTAAGGAGATCAGTAATTTCCTAAAAAAAAAACTTGGTAAGGGAATCAGGGCTTTGGATCAATAACGGAAAGAGTGATGAATGCCTCCTAGGTGCACA
This sequence comes from Cetorhinus maximus, assembly GCF_964194155.1. NCBI lineage: Eukaryota > Metazoa > Chordata > Chondrichthyes > Lamniformes > Cetorhinidae > Cetorhinus > Cetorhinus maximus. The sequence continues at coordinate 371,613 of NW_027596283.1, read as the reverse complement.
TTATCATAGCTGAGTCTGCACCAGATAAAGACGTGGATGAGGAGCAAAATGTCAGCTGGGCTGAGGTGAGAGCGAACGCAACAAACCCACTGAAGGCAGCATTTTTCAAACTGCGGCCCATGGGCTTGGTAGATAACAGGGCGTCAAATATTGTTCTGATGATCACTAGCAGCAAATGAACATGATGTGGATTTCACTTAGTGACTTTGATACATGGATTTTTTCGTTTGAGTGGACTTTGGCTCATTCCACCCTGTCAATGGATGATAAGACAAACATGTGACCCTTGCAAGCTTGACATTTGATAGCTGTAAGATTATACAGCGAAAGTGCGACGAACTGACGAGAAATAACATCGAGAGAAAAAGCTGATGTCAATATCGTACAAAGAAATCCAGCCACACTCCTGCTGATCATATTCCCAATATGAAATATTAGATAGTAAAGTGGGGACCCATCAAAGACCATGATATTGCAAATTCGGGAGAGAAGCCAGTGCTGGAGTTTCTCCGCTTCAGTTAGGGTGGGTAAGAGTGGAATCGAGTAATGGAAGCCCAACTAAGAGACGGGTGTCAGAGATAGAGAATGGCCATGGATTGTAAGAGAGGGTTAGAGAGTCTATGTGACAAATACATTTTGCATTCGGAAAATGAGTTCAAGCAGGACAAGCAACTGGTCATATGAGGGATTCAGAAATGTGATGTAGGAGCAATGATACTGGAATCTCGGGTCAGAGGGGAATTTGGAATCGATGCAAAATAAATCCATACTCATCTTGATGCACCAGATAGGGAGGCGAACATGGTCAGTGAAAAGCTAACGGTATTGCTGATGAGGCGACTGACAAAGGTTTTAGCTTTTTCCATTCTGGAGAGACTCATGAATTATTTTAATATAGAGGTAGCCGGGAGAGAGAATGGAGGGGGTTTGGCGGGTGTATTCTAAATACACGCACATTAATTCTGGGTCCCTCCCAATCTCCCCAACACTCCACTTTCTGCACTCCTAACCAGCTCTCTTTCTTCTGTCTTTCTCTCTCTCTCTCTCTCTCTCTCGCTTTCTGAAGCGGAACCATTTCTGCCAATAACATTCCATTGACCATCTAAGTTAAACGGCCGAAGCCAATATTACCACCAACAATTTATTTTTCAATCTTTGTTTATTGTTAACTTGCTGCTCGACAATCATAGTTTGCAACTTTATACTCGGGATTTGAAGGATAACATCAAGCCCTGTTTTTTTTTGATGCGATTTTGATTCAGAATAATCATTTCACAATGTAATTTACATCGGAGTCAAAGCTGCTGATGTAATGTGTTTGCTCACTCAGTGTGACTAATGGCAATAATCAGGAATACAACCGTCTCAGAGGAATAACATACCCTTTATAAATCAAATACCATCAGAATGGGTGAGCTCAGATTGCGTGCCGGAGCTGTGGGTTCGAGTCTCCCTCACAGTAATGGAATATCCAGTCATCTATCAAATAGAAGATATTTACTTTCTTGTTCTTACGCCAGTTGGAGTAGTTAGTGAGCCATTGCGTCCAGTTCTTAATGTTGTAAATCGGTATTTGACACAACTGCTCGAATCGACAATTTTTTAGTTGCTATATGTTTAAAGCATACTGATCAGTTTTAAACGTTGAGGAATGAAATTTCTTAAATCTTTGATTTGTCGACCTTTTGTGAATTTCATGTACCTGCATTGACCATTTCGGATGGAATCCTGGCAATTCTAAAAGTTTATTTGTTGTACTGGGTAAATTGTTGTCAGCTGGACACAAGGACATTGGAAACAGGAGGTGAAGTATGGCATACAGCACGAGCTGTAAGGCGTTCAGCATTACGATCAGATTGTGACTCATTTGATGGCGGACCAGCTCCCTTTTCCATTGGTTTACCAATAATCCATTACTCTGCTATACTGTAAAACTCCGTTTACCCAAACCTTGTGTATTTTCAATATCTCGGCATCCAGAGTTCTGTTTCCAAGACAATTCCAGAGATTTCCGACCCTCGGAGTGAAAATAGCCTTAATCATCCCCAGTTTGAATGTGTGGAAGTTGATTGTGAAACAGTGCCCATATGGCCTTTATTATTCCATGAGGTGAAAAATCCTGACAGGAAAAATCCTGTCAATACCTCTTTAAACGACCTCTGAATCGTGTACGTTATAGTAATATCAGCTCTTATTCTTTTCAACTGCTTTGATTGTGGACGCAACCAGCTCAAAATGTTCTAATATGATAACTCCATCAACACAGGACTAAACCTAAGAATCCTTGCCTGAACTACCTCCCATTCAATAATATCACCAGTTATCTCAGTTGACCAATACTGCGTGTGGTATTGCACATTGGCTCTCACCAGCGTCGTATCAACACGCAGAAGACGATCGATTGTTCCTGCCAGTATCACTTTGAGGGCCGGACCTGTCCTGGAATATCACTGCTCAAAACTTCTCAGTTATTCATACCGAGGCAGCTAACTGTCATACAAGGCTGCGCAATGTCAGACCTGTAACAATGAACAACATTAATCCGTTTTGCAACAGCTTCAATCATTATTTTGCTTTTCACTGATCTAAAATATTTTCCCTTCTAAAACGTTGTATGCCTCGCTGCCGAACTGAGTCTGTTCTTATTTCTTTCACATAGTCTTCCCTGAAAGAATATGGATGAAGTTACAGCCTGTTGCCGGAGATCATTGTGAAATGGAATGTATTGCTCTTATATTGAAAACAGTTACAGTGCACCTGAGGGACTAACAACACTTTCATGTTAGTTGTAATCTAGGATGAGCAGTATCAATGTTTTGTTAAACAGTCCCCCTGCTAAATCTACATTTTACAATTACTACAATTGGAGTTTCAGTTAGGTTTCTGGTTCTCTGACAAAGGAATTATGTATTGCGTGTTCTTTGTTTCGCAGACAGATTGAACAGCGCATGGCGTGGGAATGAGTGTGCACATTATTTGCCTCCTGGGATATTTGACAGCACAAGATGAGATGAAACATAAATAAATAGAGAAAATGCTGGAAAAATTCACTGGCAGCATCTGTGGAGAGAGGAACCGATTAAACGTTTCCCGTCCGTGCGGCCCTCCTTCAGCTCTGGAAGAAGAGCCATACCAACACAAAACGCTAATTCTATTTCTTTTTCTACAGGTGCTGCTCGAGCAGCTGAATTTATCCAGTGCCTTCAGTTTTTACTTATGATTTCTAGCATCCACACTATTTTGCATTTAACTTATGAGAGGAAACAGCATTCTTCTGAAAATTGGATGCAATCACTAAGGGGAGGCAAAGATGGGGAGCAGATTAAATAAGTGATGTCAATCAACCGTATTTTTTTATTCTTTCTTGCAAATTTATGATTATGTACTGGCTGTTAAATTAATAAAATTAAATTGATCATATAGCCACGAATCAGAGTTTCTTTGAGGTTGAGAGAGGATAGCATTGAATCTTCTTTCCATGACTCTGATGTACATTTTTTTGTATTTATGATGCACTATTATCTTAATGTATTTTGTATGAAATCGAAAGTTGAAATGTTGATATATTTTAAGAGGCTTGAAGAAACTCTTACTCAAGCTGGAATGTGGTGTGTGATTGTCATGAATAATCTCGATAGGCCGTGTATTATGAGATAAAGATTGTTAGGACTGCGCAAATATTAAATTATTGCTTGGTTTCTTCATGAATTACTCGATTCTGTGGACTTTCACCTGAAACATATGTGCTCTGTAGTTTTTTTCTTTCAAGTAATGGAACGGATTTGAACAAGAGAAAAAAGCAAGTTAACAAATAGAGACTGTGATCATCTGTTGAAATGTTAAACTTTTCACAAACTTTTCTAAATGAACAAAAAGAAATACACGCCGAAATTTACAGGCAAGTAGCATTTATGACTAGGATGCTCGCTCAGGATAATAACAATGAGTCAGATGTGAAACGGAGCAATACAAGAACGATGTTAGAGGTATAGAGGGATCAACGGGAGATAACAAACGAAAAGTAATGAGGGAGATGAAAGAGAGAGAGAGAAACAGAGGATGCAAGTGAAAGAGAGATAGATTTGGAGAAAGAGAGGACGAGAGAGGCGTCGTTGTGGGGTTGGGGGTGGGGGGGGGGAGGGGGGTGGGAAGGGGGGGTGCGGGGGGAATACAAGTGGGGTGTAAATGAGATAAAATACGCTGTGAGTAATTCATGGTGATGAACTTCTCAAGTCTCTTGAACGATGATTTGTAAGGGAAACTGAGATGAGGGCATGTGAAATATGTTGCAGGTTCGTTTAGTTTCACTGCTACACTGATTTGTTATGTGTTTACCTCATTCGGTGAATGTTCTTTTTCTGGATATATGAGCAGAGTGAACAGGCATTATTGAACAATTTCTTTCATTTCCACTAATGGTGATATATTATTAGATAATGCTCTGAAAATATGTATTTGCGCAATTTCATCAAGGACGATGTGCATTACCTTCATTCTGTCCGTTTCTCATTTGTAAGCAATGGGACGTGAAAGATAAATTTCTTGAACGTATTTCAGGACCATCGTCCTGTTCGCCAACAACAATTATATTAGTTATCAAGGGTTAAATATAATAATTGAGTTGTGTATATAGATGATCCATGTATTAGACTTCGCCTCATGTTTTTATTCCATATCAATCTTGGAATCTCAGTCTCTTATTACATTGCACTGAATCCTCTATTTTCTCATCCAACACTTTGGTTTACCCACTTTCCCAAACCAATTGCCGAGGCCTCCAATTCAGATCTTAGATGGCTCCCTCCCAATTTCCCTCAAAGGTTCAGTTTCAGGATGAATCTCCCAAACAATTCCCACACTCAATCTCTCTTCCTCATTCACTTTGTGTGAACCATGTTTAGCTTGCATAACCCTGAACAACTAATCAGTTGCTCTCAGTATGTACCCAAATTTTCCTCATCAGCATGGAATCCAAAGTTGGTTTAAACAAACAATGTGCCTGCTTCCTCAATGACATTCACTCCTAGGCAATGGTTCGCCGACCTCACTTGTCCCTTTCACTGCATCCAGTGGGCAATGTATTCAAATTAAGGACTAATAGATCTTCAATACGATTTGACAATAAATTGAAAAAAATATCCTCCGCTCAAAAACATTTCATAAACGTTCCTTTTAGGATGCAACAGCAAAAGCATCCTATAACCTGACAGATTGCGATTTTGCTTCCATGGCTAATCATTGTTTATGTGTTTCATTACATTTCTCTGTTCCAGTTAACTTGCTAACGATTCTGATATTATTCAGAGGAAAGTGTGGTCTGTTGAAATGTATCAACCGCTACCTGTTGGGCATGGCAATGGCCGATCTGCTGGTCATCATCACTGATCCTATGTTAAGAGGGATATTTCGAATATACTTCCCAGGTTCATTTCTGCTCATTACTCCCGTTTGCTGCCTCAATAACTTCCTGGTTTTTGCAGCCACGACTGTGGTTGTGTGGCTAACAGTGGTGTTCACCTTTGATCGTTTTGTGGCAATTTGGTGTGAGAAGCTGAAAACAAAATATTGTACCCCGAAAACGGCAGCTGTGGTTCTAGCAACAGTGAGTGTGCTAGGCTCCTTAGAGTGTACCCCTTGGTTCTTCGCATCTGAAGCTGTATATATAATTGATAACGTTCCCTGGTATTGTGCCATTAAATCTAGCCTCGTTAATTCCACTGCTTGGGCAGCATATGAGTTGTTTCACCGCATTTTGTCTCCCTGTGTCCCGTTTTTTCTAATTTCGATTCTCAACCTTCTGACTGTCAGATGCATTTTAGTGACCAGCAGAGTCCGGAGGGGTCTCCAGGGACTCAGCAGTGGCGAGAACCGCAAGGATCCAGAGATGGATCATAGAAGAAAAGCTATCATTTTACTGTTCAGCATAACAGGCAGTTTTTTAATGTTATGGGTGACACAGTTTGTATTTTATGTTTATCAGCGAATAACAGAACAATATGGTGTTTCTGCCACTGACCCCCTTTATATCACAGAAAGAACAGCAATGATGCTGCAGCTTCTCAGTACATGCACCAACACGTGTATTTACGCTGTGACACAGGTGAAATTCAGAGTCGAGTTTAAGAAACTGTTGATATACCCATTCAAACTGCTTGTTAGATTATTTAAATATATGACCGAGACCATGGATTTCAAGCATGAGAAATAAATGCCATTTGAAACACTAACGCCTTCAGCCTTCATTTTTAAATTGGCATTGCAAAGGCGCAAACCTCTTCGTTGAGCTTATCCTAAGACTCTTGTTGAATTTTAAAACTCCGAAGAGAAGTCTTCAAAGTGTCCCTGCAGCGCTTCCTTTGTTTTCAATGAGAGCGCACCCCAGTCTCGAATCCTCCACAGAAATTTCATTTGGTTAACTATTTAAAGCAATTTGGTTGCATAAACTGGGTGGGACAGCTGTGTCTCTGGTGAAAGCCTGAATGTTTGACGTGTCAGTTCAATGTCTGCTATTCTGCCCTGCCATCTGAGCTGCAGAGCTTCCCTCAGGCAGCTCAACTAAAAATGATTGCGCTTTATGACATGGTGTTTGTGCACAATCAGATTTTCAAACTTTTTGCAAAGTTGACAGTCCTATTGCAGTGTGGACTTTCACTTAGGTAAGCGGGCAGATTTCTCTTCACTTCCAGGTTGATTTCAGGAGGCATCCGAAGGTTACACTTTTTATGTGTGCTTTACATTCTTGCACGTGCCTCATTATCGACAGTGCGATTGAGTGCGCTGCCGAGATAAGTGAAGCCCTCCATTGCAAACACCTTGTGAGCATAGACTGAAACATTGCGCCCTGGTACAGACTGATACATTACTTCATTTTGCGTCATGATGATCATGAGGTACAACTTGTTGCATGATTGGTGGGCAAGTCTGTGCTACCTGCATTCCCAGCTCTGAACTGGTAACATGCGCACAGACATCTGAAAACACAAAGTGATGAAGAATGTTCTTAGACACTTTGTTCATTGCCTGCAGTAGTCGCAGGATGGTGAGCTTTCATGTTGTGCAATATTTCATTCCAATGTCAGCATCGCCATAATGGAGGGCATTGAAGAGAATGGGGAGAAATAAGAAAACATGCTGAAGAGAGTCGATTCCAGCACACAGCGCTGTTTAACTCCATTAGTGACCGGAAAATGGTGAGAAGACTCACAGTCATCCAGGGAAGGTGTGAGCATGACGTCGTGGAACGGTTGAACCAGTGTGATGAATTTCTCAGGCAGCAGAATGTTTTCCTGACCTTCTAAAGCCTCTCAAGGCTGACCTGTGTCAGCTAATCATAAGTGGCTTAGAAGCCAAAACCTTTTTCTTGACATTACTAACCCGAAGCGTTTAAGCTGCCTTACTGGAAGAGCCATGTCAGTGATTCTAGGACTATTGATTGAACTACAGTCTCCACTGGCAGCAGATCCTGGTCGACGTGTTGCAGTAAGAAGATCAGTACGATTATGGCAAAGGTTTTCCGAGAGAGGAAGTGGCATGAGATTTCACTATGATTGTTTGATGGTTGGCGGGTTACATTCCATTAGTGCAGCTTGGCAATGAGGTACCTTGTATTATTCTGGAGCATTCCCTTTGCCCTCATAGGGTGAACGATTTTAATTAGGCTATTGACGAGTCACTGGCATCCAGCCATTTAGGCAAAAGTTGGGACATCATCAGCTTCTTTACATTTAACTATAGACAGAAGATTGAGAGTTTTATTCGTCTTCTGTTTGTTGGAAGCTTTATCAAGAGAACGGTTAATGGAAAACGTGTCTCTTCATTGATGTCTGGAAGCTGAACGAGAATGTTTTTTTATTGGGTTCTGCCAAACTTTGCACATTGTGCTTTTTTTCTTCCTATGGTTTTGGCCCATAGGCGCAGAGGTCTGCTGACAAATCAACCAAGGCTTGTGACTTCAAGCAGTTTTCGAGAATCATAGGCACTCTTCTATCTTGTGCTGTCGGCAAATTAGGCAATATATTCACTCTTCAGATTGAACCATTCGTCTTATATCTTTCTGAGCTTGCATCCTTCAATCCTGCAGAGGTTTGAGTAGGTTACGTGCTTAGATATAGTGTACATGTGATAGAGCAAATCCCAGTAAAGGTAATGATTCTCTTCCATTTGTTATTGGATCCGCTGATAGTTTTCATTCAACAAATGTTGATTCATATGAACGGTAAAAAAAAGGTCATGTACAGCACTGGAGTACCCTGCATTCCTGAATGTCACCCACTTCTCCTCAATTCAGTGTCACAGTTTCACTGTTCATGTGCGACTCAGAAATGCTCTGGGAGAGATTCCGTCTTGCCTGCCTGTTTCAAAATTCAGACTTTGAGACACTTGTGCACTTTAAGTCCTGGCAATGCCAACGTGTGAGCCAAAAATGTGTATGTTTGAAAGGTTAAGACAGTGGTCAGCACAGCAACCAACGCCTCACATGGCTTCATTATCCGAACACCATACCTGCCCTGTGCCTGGTGATAACATGGTCGATTAAATGCTAGTGCTCAGAGCCCGGGTGCACCCAAGGCCCCATGTTCCAACTGGACTGGCGGAAAACCGTGTTGGTGATTAAAGTGCCATATTGTTCAGCCATCTGCAGCACGGCAACTTCCAATGGCAAGATTCTCGTGAACCCTTCCAATGATACATAGGAGCAGAAAGACCAGAAGACATGGGAGCAAATATTAGGCCTATCGGCCAATCGAGTCTGCTCCACCATTCAATCATGGCCAATAAGTTTCTCAAACCTATTCTCCCGCCTTCTCCCCGTTCCCTTTGATCCCCTTACCAATCAGGAAGCCATCTATCTCCGCCTTAAATACACTCAAATACCTGGCCTCCACAGCTTTCTGTGCTAATGAATACCATAGAGCCCTCAAACGTTGTTCATATGTTGAGCCTTTCATTCCTGGGATCATTCTCGTGAACATCCTCTGGATCCTCTCCAGGGCCAGCACATCCTTCCTGAGTTACGGGGCCCAAAATTGCTCTCAATGTTCTAAATGTGGTCTGACCAGAGCCTTATAGAGCCTCAGCAGTATATCCCTGCTTTTATATTCTAGTCAGCTCGAAATAAATGCCAACATTGCATTTGCCTTGCTACCTTCTGACTCAACCTAATAGTTAACATTAAGAGAATCCTGGGCTACTACTCCCAAATCCCTTTGCACTCCAGATTTAGAAAATAGCCCATGCCTCTATTCTTCCTAGAAGAGTACATGACCTCACACTTCCCCACATTGTAATCCATCTGGCAATTCATTGCCCATTCTCCTAACCTGTCCAAATCCTTCTGCAGCCTCCCCATCTATTCAATACTACCTATCCCTGCACCTATCTTTGTATCATCTGCAAACTTAGCCAGGATGCCCTCAGTTCCTTCATCTAAATCATTAATGGATAAAGTGAAAGGTTGTGGTCCCAACACTGACCCCTGCAGAACTCCACTAGTCACCGGCCGCCATCCTGAGAAGGACACCCTTATCCCCACTCTCTGTCTCCTGCCAGACAGCCAATCTTTTATCCATGCTAATATCTTGCCTCTAACGCCATGAGCTCCTATCATGCTGAGCAGCTTCCTGTGTGGCACCTTGTCAAAGGCCTTCTGGAAGTCGAAGTAGATAACATCCATTGGCTCTCCTTTGTCTAACCTACTCGTTACCTCCTCAAAGAATTCTAACAGATTTGTCAGGCATGACCTCCCCTTAATGAAACCATGCTGACTTTGCCGGATTTTACCATGCACTTCCAAGTATTCTGAAATCTCATCCTTAATAATGGACTCTAAAATCTTTCCAACGACCGACGTCAGGCTAAACAGCCTGTAATTTCCCGTCCTTTGCCTCACTCTCTTCTTAAACAGGGGGGTCACATTAGTGATTTTGCAATACTCTGGAACCCTCCCTGATTCCAGTGATTCCTGAAAGGTCACCACTAACTCCTCCACTATCTCTTCAGCTATTTCCTTCAGAACTCTGGGGTATAATCCATCTGGTCCAGGTACTTTATCCACCTTCAGACCTTTCCGACTTCCTAGCACCTTCTCCTTGCTAGTGGCCACCATACTCACCTCTGACCCCCGACTCTCTTGAACTTTGGGGATGTCACTCGTGTCTTCAACTGTGAAGACTGATGCAAAGTACCTGTTCAGTTCCTCGGCCATTTCTTTGTTCCCCACTACTACGTCCCCAGAGTCATTTTCCTGCGGCCCAATATCCACTATTGCCTCTCTCTTACCCTTTATATATAAAAAAAAACTTTGGCAATCTTCTTTTATAGTACTAGTTAGTTTAAACTCATATCTAATCATCTCTCTCCTTATTTCTGTTTTAGTTGTCCTCTGTCGATCTTTTTTAGGCTTCCAAATCCCCTGGTTTCCCACTGCTCTTCACCGCATTGTATGCTTTCTCTTTAGCTTCTATGATGTCCCTGACTTCCCTTGTTAGCCATGGTCGCTTCGTCCCCCCTTTAGGATGCTTCTTCTTCCTAGGGATGAATTTTTGTTGGGTCTCCCAATTAATCCCGGAAACTCCTGCCATTGCTGTTCCACTGTCTTTCATGCTAGGCTCATCTCCTAGTCAATTCTGGCCAGCTCCAATGGCCGGTGATCTGCAGCAACCCATGTGATGAAGTCACCAAAAATGATGAACTTGACTGCCATTGGGTAGAAGAAACCCAGGTTAAGCCTGTCATTTTAAAGTGCATACTTTAACTCTTCAGTGCTGTTCATGGACTGGATATACACTCTGACGAGAGTTGTTGCATGTTTTACTGCAGCGGCAGATCAAGCGCCATCAGACCATCAGTAACACGCTTTGGAAGGCAAGACAACTTATTGCCCTCATTGTTCATGACAACAAGCCCTGTACAATCTTCCCACCATTTTACATTTCCATGGTCATTAACTTCATGTGTGGCCTTAGGATTCCTTCTTTGGTCCCTCCTCAGTCAAGCGAAGTTGCCTGATTCTTTCGATCTGCATGTGCACCTAACTAGCTAACAAGTTAGCAATTAAGCTCTTGTTGCAATGTGATGTTGTTTAACCTGAAAGTGTGCCTGTTGAATTCATCAAGAGATCCGTGTCACAATTTATTGATTTAATAATTAATAACCTATTTCGGTATCAGTGGGACCCACAGTTGCGCCCGTGGCTGAAACAGACAACTGTCAGGGAATTTGGCCCAGCCTCATAGCAGGAAGTGAACAGTTTAACCCTGAGAAGTGCTGCTCCGTCGCTAGGTGCCGGCTGATTTCAACTTCAGCTTCCATCCAGGGACTAAATATATATTTGATTGAACAACATTACTGCAGGTTCGTGGTTATAGCGCCCACCTCATCGTGAACTGCTGCTTCAGCCCCATCCCATTGTCACTAGAGCTTGTTACTGAGAGATGTTGTATTACAAATAATAATAATAAAAATGATCAGCATGGTTTATTGATGAATTGGAATGCAATGAGTGAGAATAGCTGGTCGTCAGCCTCCAACTCTCCACCAGGAATTTGTGGATGCAGTGAAAAGAGCGGCTTGAGCGTCTGGAGGCTGCTCGAGAGGCAAAGGGTGCTCAGGATGTCTCAGGGCCTTTGCGCGCTCTACGCATTCCCACCCGCGATGATCCCTCTTCAGGACCGTGGCAATTGAGGATGACCCAATACGCCGCTCTCTTTGGGCTGGCTTTTAATTTATGGTTCTCACCTTCGGCAAACTCCCAGCTGTTGCATGAAGTTGCTGGTGGCACGCGCCAGTGGAAACAACTTCTCAACTGCTTCGACGGGTTGGCCAAGGATTCCGGTGACTTCAGCTGTTGTCTACCCTGTCATCTGAATACTGAATAACAGGGCAGATAAACACAGTAAATGAATAAATTCGATATGTTGCCTTTAGCAATCAATAGAGCTGCTCGTGAAATGTGCACTAAAGAGAGAGTCCAGAGGGAGCCAGAAAAGGAAAGAAACAAATGGCCTCAGGGATTGCACCCAGATAGCTAAAGATAGACAGGGCATAAGTTGGCCATCCACAAAAATCGCGGAGTGTCAGGAAACGTCAGGAAGTGATATGGAAAGAGAAATTTAGGATGAACAGAAGAGACAGGATGAAGAAAACTAAAATATCAATGAAAGTCACAGAGAGAAAAAGATACAGAGAAAATCCAAAATAAACATGAACTGAGGGGATAGCGAAAAGGAAAGGATTTGTACCCAAGTGCAGACAAGAGGGAGGAAGGCAAGGAAAATGAGGACATACTCAGGTTCGAGTTGTAGATTCATTAAACACAGAGATAGAATATCAATTAGCATTATATTATAAAGAATTGGGAAAGTTGAGAAGGGAACAAAGATGAATAAATGAACTGATGACAGAGAAAATGTGAGGTAAACGGAACATTTGCTTCACAGGTATGCAAAAGGGGTAAATGTGAAAGGGACTGGAAGGAAACAAAAAATAAACACGGGGAAGGTGGGTGAAGATGATTAAAAAGGTGGAGTAGTCGTGGAGACAGTAAATTAAATAATAGAAAGGGAATGAAAAGAGGTGGGAACTGATGCAGAAGACGTCACTCAAAGAGAGGTGGAACCAAAGTGTGCGGCAGAGCAGGAATTTGACACATAAACTTTCACAGAGCAAAAGCCTAGACAAAGGAGGACATAATTCACTACACAGTGCATTGGCTCGTTTTGTTGCTTAAAGTTACATATGTCCATCAGTTTTACATTGAGTTAAGTAGATAACTCTGAACAAGTTGCCCACACCATTCTCCTCCAACGCATTTTTCATTTCCTCCAGCTGAGTCAAACTGTTCCCCATTTGTGCCATTTCAAAAAGATGTAACCGAGCACCACTGACAATGGGTTTTAAAACCTGGACCGGCACCGGTAGCTCTGTCTGCCCCCAAAAGTCTGGAGTTGCATCGTTTTCGTCAGCGTTATATAAAGAGGCTGAGGAAGCGAAGTATCCTCACAGGGACGGATAACATTACAGAGAAGCAAACATATTAAGAAGACAATATTGTGTTAGAGAGTGAGTTCTGCATGAAGATATCATATAATATGTACCCTTTCATAAACATTAACTTCTAAAAAGAAACTGCTGGGCATTGCAATGCCAACCATCAGATGGGCGTTAAAGATCGATCTGAATTCTAACTGCGCTCTCTGGACGACGTGCAAGAAAGTCAATCAGTCTGGGATAAATGATTCTGTGCAACAGTACTGCAGGAAATGGACAAGAGGCTCCTTTCAATCTGTACTAATACTCGTAACATTCAATCTGATGTAAAGTAGCAGCATGTCAGCAATTCTTGTGTGTTGCTGGCTACATAGGATGTTGCTGCAGTGTCACTTTCTTTGTTATTACCCTGTATTCTGTATGTGGTTCATGTTAATTAAAACACGAATCGTAATACCAGGCTAGCAGTGAATCGCACGAACGCTACGATGTAGCCCAGATTAATAATTACCCTTCGATATTGGAATTGTAACTATATTGTACATGGAAAATGCCCTTTTCCATGCCGTAACTAACTTAGGTCCATTTATATTGACTATATGTCCATATGTCAAGAATTATTTTTCGGAATAAACAACGCCATCAGCATTAAGATTCTAAGATTTTCCAACTTAACACTATATTCCCTCTACAACATTCTGTTTTACAGTAATTTATGACAGTCAACTTTCTTCACACACTAGTTTACATTTCTCTTAGCTCAGCCGAATCAGTGCTGCTATAAACAAATGGGCGGTCCCCCTGAACGCCGATACTGAAAGGGGTGCGGCGTGGGTGGGAGATAGCGAGAATTTGAAGTACTATTCATCATATACGAATCTCAGTTACTGGAAAAGCTGAGCGGCAGCAGTGGAGTGGACGCTAAGCTTCGGCTTGCATCACGGTTATTCCTTACAGGTGCTGTTGGTGAACTGAGAGTTTGATCAGCAGCTGGGTGGTTCAAGGGCTGTGTGGGAGCTATGGACGGAGGGCAGATCACGATTGTGCGGTTGAAGATATTGCACTGACTTCACTTTCCTGGGTAAATGCAATCGACAGAGTTCGAGATGCTCGACACCATCCAATGCAATGCAACCTCATTGCTGGCGGATTCATTAAACATTCACTGTCATTACTACTGACGCACAGTGGCAGCCGCGTGTATCATCCATAAATGAATGAAACATATGATCATACGGGTTTCAATTCCGTACTCAATGGTAGAAGGATCAAGAACCATTTGTCAGCGAGTTATTGTGACTGACAAAATAATTAATGGTGACATCTGGGAAACTGTGGATTTTACAACCCGACTGCATAGGCTCTAGGAGACACTGTCTGAGAGCTTGGTGAATTCAATTTCAACCCTAGAATTCGAAGTTTAACGACGCACTTCTTTCTCTCCGATGCGTTCCTTAAACCTGTGACATTTACTTTATATTGTGTCCATTGATTTACCCGATAAAAAAAAATAACTATTTCAAGTTTTTCTGAATGAATGCCACTTGGCACTTGCATTTCACAAGCCTCGCTGTCACATGCTGCTCTCTTCATCCTGTTTATTACGTTTCTAATTAGGTTGCCTCCGGAAACTTTGAAACTCTGTCCTCTGCCCATTAATAATTCTATGTCTCAAAAACGCGTGCAGCGGATCCATCAGCGAGACCTAGAGGAACAGAATTGGAATCCGCTTTCTCGTTTTTGTTGGGAAAAAGAAAATCCGTTGAGTCTTCTCGATGTTTTCTGTCTGTTAGACAATATCGTATCCACACAGCCATTTTCTCCTTAAACCGATGCACGTCAGTAGTGAACCTTCTTTTATGTCACACCATATTGGTCAACCCGTGAAGTCCGTTTGCACTTGAGTAAGCATTATACTCATCCATCTTCTCCATTGCTTCCCCGAATGACTCAATGAGGTTACACAAACAAGATTTGCCATGGACCAAACAGCACTTACTTATATTAATCAGCCCGCAATTTTTAATTATAATGTGCTTGTCGCGGGTTAACATTTTTATATTCTCCCAGTAAATTCTAATTCAAATAAACGATTCAAGGAAGGAAATGGTGCCCCATCCTTTCAGCTCAACTTTATTCATCCAAATATCTGTTGTTTGCAAAACAAGAGAAAAGTAAATTATTTTCAGTATAAGTTTCATATCATCTTTTCAATTATGACATATTACGGATAAAGAATGATGATTAAGCAATCATGTCATTGTGCTAAATGTCAGTCATTCCCACCATGTATTTTCTACAATATTTGATGGGTTGTTTTAAAAGAAATTACTGCAGAGAATGCACGTTCTCTCCTGAATGTGCCGAGGTAAAACGCTTTGTAACGTTTGCCTCTGATTAGCATATTTAAATCTTATCCCGTTTATTATCGATGCGTATTTTCCCGCGTTCATCAGGTCTTCTCTGAACTTAGCCTCAGTCAGAGCATAAATTAACGGTGCTTGTGCCGGAACTGAACATGAATCCAGCAATCTTCTAGTAATGGAAACTATAATACCAAGTGATTGCTTAATGCAGAGTGATGAAAGATATAACCTGTAACGCTTATTAGATGACAAAACCACCGGAAATGCTTAAGCGCAACGCGTCTGGTTTCTTTTGTTTATCCATCTCTGGGTTCTTGATGTTTTATCTTTCCTTCCGCCTCAAGAGTCTATTGTGTATTCTATTAGAGAAGAGAAAGTGCCGACGTCCGCCATTTTTCCAATTTACGCAGTGGGTGTGACTCACACGTTTACCCAAAAGTCCTGTGTGTGTGGTTCCCATTATTGGCCATAAGCTTGGGAGTTTTGTTTCCCCTTCCGTCTATAGCTCATCCGTCTGATTCACAGATTTTCCAATGAGCTGTTAAGCATGATTCGGCATTCTTCCCTAAGAGTTAGACGTGCGTTTGATTCGCCAGCTTTTCCAATATTCTCATAATATTTTCCCCTATAAGGTAAACAGGCTAAATTCTCGAAAGCAACAACTTAGCCCCTGGTCCTTCGTGTTCTGCATAAAATGGGGTTTCAGAACGAAATTCAATGCTCCACCGGAGGGCACAATGGTTTTGTACGGGATAAATTTCACAACTTTATTGTCTATCACATTGTTTGTAACTTTATAAATCACTAATTCATCGTTACGTCTGTTATATTCAATTACTTTTACACTTGCAATCCCAGGGCCCTCCAGTTCATCTGCGCGTTTTTCTTTAATTTTATTCATTTTGCCTTCTCCTCTATAAAATCACCTTTTCTTTTCCTACGAACGTTAATCATTACACACAGCTCTGCATTAAATTCCAGTTGCCACTTGCCCAAATGTTACACGAGGCAGTCCGTGTCCCCCTCAAATATTGAAGATGTTCCTCACATTGGACAATAATACCGATATTGCGTCCTCTGCAAAATTCGAAATTTGCATCCCCTACATCCACGTTTAGGCATTAAAACATATTTAGGGAACCGACGCCCTCACACACAAATTAAGGGAGCCACACTCTGCACTATCCTGTAATTCCAATAACAGATGTTCACCATTACTCTGTGTGTCCCGCAACCAGCAGCTTCGTATCCATGTGGATACTGTCACTGTTCTTCCAATCAGCTTGACCTTTGCTGGAAAGTCATTGTTATGACATTCCAGGGAACGTCTGTTGAAAATCCCTGGACAGCATACCAATAGAATTACCATTATCAAAGCTTCCAAAAATAAAACCATTCCGAATTCGACAGTCCACTTCTGTCTGGAAATTTTGAATCTCAATAACTGGAAACTCGCTAATACTTGTTTCGCACAATCGAGAAGCTTCCTGTGATTTTGATTGTGCAACATCGCGAGAAAACATCCAAAGTGCAGAACGACAGGTAAAAACTCCGATATGAGGAAAAGGCATTTCCGGATAAAGTCTCACCCAGGCCCACATTTTCAGTTGTATTAGCAACAGGTAATTGTTTCAGTGGCAGCACATGAGAAACGGTCAGGCTTTGGGATTTAAAATTCAATGAAGATCTAGTACAGAAGTGAAATAAGCCTTCTATTGGCAATGCAAGGCACTGTCCATGTTGGAATTCTGAAAAAAATCAGAAGCTAATGTAAAGCTCAGAGACTGGCAGCATCTGCGGAGAGATCACTATCATTACTTTGTTAATATAGGAAACCTGTTCAGACGTGATGGAAGATAGAAATGCAATAAAATGTTAACTATTAAAATGTGGGAGTGTGCGGAATAACACTTGCGAATATACGTTTATGGCAAGCTTGCGGGGCAATTATTTCCCAACGATTTTATTGTTCAAACATAAATGATGAGTCAATGGTTGTAGTTCATTAGTGGTTAAGACACCTTTTTTACCATCAAAGCTCCATCGTCTGCACTCTGGTCTAGGTCATTAACAAATTGGTAACAAAGTCGACTGGGAGAAACAGCACAAAGCCTAATGGTAAGAACCTCGAAAAGATATCCAGTGTATTCCAGTACCACAGCACGAAGGCCAGAACAAAAGCATATATGCAAAAACGGCCACTAACCAAACAATGATCCAACACAAAACATATGGGAATGAATCTAAATTTAACTCCAGGAGCATTGGAAGATAAAGACAGCAACGGTCAACTCCAGAAAAGACGATCGGGTGTTGCCGCCACAACACTCCCCACCTCAGTTCACCATTAGACTCAGCAGCAGAGTACTGTGCACGTGTCTCACAAAGGCCATAGCACACACAGTCCTAAAACACGAACATATATAAATATGTAAGTAATATATATTTTAAAAATAGAAAAATAGAAAATTGGTGGAGGAGTAGGCCAATCCTGCCTTAGGGGCTGCTCCACCATTCACTGTGATCATGGCTGATCAACCATGTCAATTGCCTGCTCTCACATTCTCTCCATATCCTTTGATCCCTTTCGCCCCAAGAGCTGTATCTAAATCCTTCTTGAAAACATAAAATATTTTGGCCACAACTACTTTCATTAGTGGCGAAGTCCACAGGCTCACCAGTCTGTGGGTGAAGAATTTACTCCTGATCTCATTCCTACATGGTCTACCCCGTATCCTCAGACTGTGACCAGTGGTTGTGGATTCCCTACTATCGGGAGCGTACTTCCTGCATCTACCCTGTCTAGCCCTTTTAGAATTTTAAAGGTTTCTACGAAATGCACCTCATTCTTCTCAACTCCAACGAATATAGTCCTAACGGACTCAACATCTCCTCAAATGTCAGTCCTGCCAAGCCAGGGATAAGTCTGTTAAACCTGTTTGGATTATTTTCGTTGTAATTCAGGAGAATAAGGGGTGGGGGGTGAGTGGGGGGCGGGGTGGGGTGGGATGGGATAACTGATCAAAGCATACGGGGGCAATGCAGGAGCAGGCTTATGAGTTGGATGATCAGCCATGATCAGGATGAATGGTGGAGAAAGCTCTAAATTCCGAATGGCCCTCTCCTGCTCCAATTATCTATGTTTCTATGTTTTTATCCAACTCAATACATGCTCATATGTCAGCCCCGCCAACACAGGAATCATCTGGTAAATTTTCGCTGCACTCCGGCTATATCAATAACATCCTTCTTCAGAAAAGGAAACCAAAACTGCACGCAATATTCCAGGTTTGGTCTCACCAGGGCCCTGTCTAATTATTGCAAGACATCCATGCTCCTGTACTCGTATGCTGTCGCTATGAAGGGAAACATACAATTTAGCTTCCTTACATCCTGCTGGATCAGCCTGCTTACACTCAGCGACTGGTGTACAAGGAAACCAAGGTCCCATTGCACATTCCCATCTCTCAATTTATAGTAATTTAGATAATAATCTGCCTTGCTGCCTTTCCTACCATAGTGGGAAATCTCAAATTTATCAACATTATACTGCAATTGCCGTGCATTTGCCCACTGACTTAGCTTTTGAAAATCACAAGGAGGCGTCGCTACATCCTCTTCACAACTGAGCCTCCCGCCCAGCTTTGTATCACCTGCAAATCTGGAGATATTACATGTTGTTTCCTCATCTAAATCATTAACATACATTGTGAACAGCCGGGGTCCAGCACCGATCCCTGTAGTACCCCAATAGTCACTGCCTGCCATTTGGAAAAGAGACCCATTTATTACGACACTTTGTTAACTTCCTGCCAACCTCTTATTTATCCATATGAATGCGCTAACCCAATCACATACAATTTAATTTTACACGCTAAAAACTTATTTGGGACTATGACGAAAGCCTTCAGAATCCCCAATTCAACCACTTCCACTGGTACCCCTTCATCAACTCTACTCGGTACATCCTCGAAAAATTCCAAGCATGATTTTCATTTCATAAAATCATGCTGACTCTGTCCGATTCTGCCAGTGCTTTCCAAGTGCATTCTCCGAATTATTTTATAATAGACTCTCGAATTTCCCCACTACCTACTTTAGGGTAACTGACCTACAATCCCCTGTTTGCTCTCTGCCTCCCTTTCTAAATAGCGGGGTTATATTCGCTGCACTCCATTCTTTAAGAACTGTTCTTTAGTCTATAGGATCTCAGAAGATGACCATCAATTCACCCACTATTTCTGGGGCTACTCCTTAAAGTCGTCTGGGATGTAAATTAACAGGCCGTGGGGATTTAGCTTCTTTGAATCCCATCAATTCCCCCAACACCATTTTTACTGAGTGTCTGTTTGGCTTTTGTCCTTGATTTGTCTGCCTAATATTTTTTTTTATTCCCCTTTCTGTATTTTGTTCTTCTACTTGACTCCCCCTGCTCTGATTCCTTGCATAGGTTACCATCACCACTGCCATTTTAGTTTAAACCTTCCGCAACCACTCGAGTAAACATTCCCCGTAGGATATCTGTCTTGTTCCTATCCATGTGTGACCGTTCCTATTTGTACATGGCCCATCTACGGCAGAACCGGTCCCAAAATCTCAGGGAATCCGAAAACCACCCACTGACACCATCTCTTCAGCCACCTCTTCACAATGTTTATGCTACTATGTCACTCTGACTAGCACGTGGAACTGTTAGTAACCCTGAGATCACTATCTTTGAGGTCTTATTTTACAAAATACTTTCTAACTCCATATATTCTGTTTTTAGGACCAGGTCCCTTTTCATCTGTGTCGTTTGTACTGATGTGCATCATGAGCACTGGCTGTTCGCCCATCCTCTTTAGAACGTCCTGAAGCTGCTCTGTGACATCTTTCGCCCTAGCACCAGGGAGGGAAAACACCATCCTGGAGTCTCGTTTGCGGCCGCAGAAACGCCTATCTATTCCCCTTACATTAGAAACACTCATAAATATTGCATTACCACAATTCTACCTCCTCCCTTGTGCATCAGAGCCAACCGTAGAGCAACGAATTTGGCAGTTGCTTCTTTCCCCAGTGGCTGGTCACCCCAACACTATGCAAAGCGGTCTTTCTGTTTTGCAGGAGAATAGCCACACGAGATTTCTGCACGTCTGCCTCGTCATCTTGCTCTGCTTGGTATTCACCCTGTCCCTACCTGCGTGTAGGCTTTTAGCCTGCGGTTTGACCACCTCTCTACCTGCTACTCACGATACTCTCCGCCTCACGGGAGCTCCACAGTTTCCCCAGCCGCCGTTCCAGCTCCGAATCCCGGGCTTCCAGGAGCTGCAGTTGGAGACACTTCCCACACACATGCTTGACCCGGGCACTGGAAAATTTCCCTGCTTCCCACATTATCTCATCTATCTCCTCCTAAATAATTCTATGCTTCTGACCTTGTTATCAGGCGGCAGATACTGTTTGCAAGGCTGACTCAAGTCCACCAGGGGAAACTTGCTTCCGCGAATAAAACTGCTTTGATATTTGTATTTCGAACGGGAAGACTAAGCACTGAAACCAGACTGAATCCTTCAAGAACTTTAGAGTTTTAACGTTTTGAATTTAAATGAAAACAAAAGAAAAAATGTCAAATCCATGCAGTTACTTAATACTATAGTAAATACTAAAATTCCTAAGCAACCTAACTCCGGAGCCGGCCGTCTTGTAAAGCAAAAGTCCAAAATAGATTCTAAGTGTAGAAAAGGCAAGCGAGCTCTGTTATCACCTTTAAGACCTGGACGCTGCAGAATCATAAAGACATGGCTCGAGGATTTCTTGTAAGCATCGGCTGGATGGCCCAGAGCCTCTCCCAACATAGCCTATCATTCTCCATTCTATACGTTTTCTCTTTTTCGAAAATGTAAATTCCATTGCCCATATGTCTTTGAAAATGTCCTTTTCCATAATGTACACATTTCATGGTGCTAATGTTGTCATAAACCGTCGGGATAAATAACCACACAGCTAGGCTCACCTTGCTAGATGTGAGGATCCTGCTACCTCTTTGAAATTAGGACTGGATTGGTGTATCTTAAAACGCAAATTCCCCTCAATCTTACATTCTAAGTTTTCAGACATGTTTACGCATGTGGTTTTCAAATGCCCCCCCTAACATATTTTCATACAAACCTCGAGACCAGCTGTCTCCAAATCATTAAATCACCCACATACATACACACACAAAGGCACACACGCAAATACACACACACACAGGCAAACATAAAAACACACACACACACGAACTATCCCATCTCGAATATTAACCTTGCTCTCCAATAAAGAAAAATAAGGCTATGAAATTCAAAATTAATCTCGTAACAACCTCATATGCAAAGAGCTAGGTTCACTTGATCAATTCTTTCTTAATAAAGCAGACATTCCGGAAATCCACAGTCGCTATATTTTTATCAATATTTACTCTGCTACTCCGTAAATGAGTTTTGATACATGCAACAAAAAACAGTTCATCCTGATTTGAAATAATAATTATTAACTATTTTTAATTGATATTCAGCCATGATCTTCTCGAATGACGGAGCAGGCTCGAAGGGTAGAATCGCCGAGTTCAAATCCTACGTCCGAAGTTGATACATAGTTTCGCTTGGAACAATTTTGTAACAGAGGTTATAGGCATGGAAGCAGACGGCAGAAAGCAGAATAAGCAATATAGATAGTCAGAAGCTTTTTCCCAGGGTGGAAGAGTCAATTACTAGCTGACATAGAATTAAAGTGAGAGGGGAATACTATAGAGTAGATGTGCAGGGCAAGTTTTTTACGCAGAGGGTGGCAAGTGTCTGGAATTCGCTGCCAGAGGAGGTGGTGTAAGTAGGTACGATAGTGGTGTTTAAGAGGCAGCATGACAAATACATGAATAGGATGGGAATAGAGCGATACGGAATTAGGAAGTGCAAAGTATTTTAGTTGACGGGCAATATGATCAGCGCAGGCTTTTTGAGCCGAAGGGCCTGTTCCTCTACTCTACTTTTCTTTGTTCTTTGTCGTTTGTTCCCTGCATTTGGCTTTGCACAGGAAGAAGATATCGCAAAAAGCGTAAGCGAAGGAGAAGGTCGTTGTATCATTTAATTGAATAAAGTTATTATAGATTTTTACAAGTGATATATTCTATATGTTGTCTGTAGATGATTAGTCATGAGGACCGGAGGAGATGCAGCCGAATAGATTCAGAAAACAGAGGGTGAATATTGTGATGGCGCTGATGGGAATCTCACAATACTCCTTAGACATATGACCGTTTATGTACAACAGGCACATGACAAATGCTGCATACACAGTAAAGATAAAGAATGACAAACGAAGAGAGAGAGAAAGGGAAAGAGAGAGAGAGCGAGAGGAAGAGAGAGACACAGAAAATGAGAGAGAGCAGGAGAGGGCGAGAGATGAGGAGAAATAAGGAGCGATAGAAAGAGCTAATGTTGCTGATCGATTGCAGGGAGCGGGAGTGCCCACTCGGCCATGGGTGAGACAGTGACACAGTCCCCCCTCGGAGTCTGTGTGACACACACAGGGAGCTCGGTGCGCTCCCTGCTGAGTGTCGGGACTTTATGTCATATTCCAAAATTCAGTAGCAAACAATAAATTATTAACCATAATCAAAAACTCACTATGAACTTTCGCACTCCCACTGAACGCAGAAATGTGCACCATTTGACAGAGACCAGATTATAAATATCACGGCAATCGCTGAGATTTCCGTCTGTAACATTATATCACTCGTGCGGTAACGCCGCCCCAGGGGACCTTTGTTTAATTTTCAATGAGAAAAAAATATATAACTTGTGACTTTCTAACCTGTTGCTGTGTACCGAGTAACTGATCACAGAACATCTTGCACACATTCAGTTAGCAGCTGAGATGTTGGTTGCGCATTGACATCATCACAGGCAATCACAGGGAATATACACAGACGCCGAAAGACTGACATGGCGCAATGAGAATGAATTTCTCTAGGCATGGCAAAGCACTCTACACTGGTCAGTGTTATAAAAAAATAATAGTAATGCTAAATTTGCGATAGAGACACTATTCAATACTAAAAAAATGTTCTGTCATAGAATCGGTTTGAGAAAGAAAGAACATTTAACAGGAATGAACTCCAGCAAGTGGGGCGCACACAGTAGAATCGATATTGCCTAAACTCAAGCTCCATTCGGAGGTATGAGCACAAAACCTAGCTTAGAAGAGAATTTATAGCACTGTTTGTGCTGCAAACTTTGGGGTAAGATGTCACAACGGACTTCGTGTAATATAAACATCAACATCCTGGGGGTTACCATTGACCATAAACAGAACTGGACCAGCAATATAAATGCTGTGGCTACAAGAGCAGGTCAGAGACTAGGGATTTTGCGATGAAATACTCACTCTCTGGCTACAAGAAGCTCTTGCACTATCAATAAGTTGCAACTCAGGAGTGTGATGGAATATTCCCCACTTGCCTGGATTTTTGCAGCTCCCACAACACTCAAGAAGCTCGACACTGTCCAGGACAAAACAGCTCCGCTTTATCGGAACCACATCTACAAACATTCACTCCCTCCACCACGGACGCACAGTGACAGCAGTTTGTTCGACGTGCCAGATGCACTTCAGGAATTCATTAAGTCTCCTTCCAGAACACCTTCCAAAAACCACTTCCACTAAATCCGGAGGGAGAATGGCAGCTGATAGCTGGGAGCAGGACTACTTGGAAGTTCCATTCCAAGTTACTCATCATCCTGGCGTGGAATATTTCGCCGTCCCTTTACCATCGCAGGGTCAAAATCCTTGAACAACCTTCCTAACAGCGCTGTCGGTGTACCTAAACCACGTGGACTGCAGAGGGTCAATAAGCCAGCTCACCACCACATTCGCAAGGCAAATAGAGATGAGTAATAAATCTTGGTCCAGGCAGCGAAGACCACCTCCCGTCTATGAATATTTAAAAAAAAAATTGCAGGCTTCTGTCTCTCCTCGGAACATATAGAAGTGCAAATTTGGAGTAAGATTATCGGGAATAGAACAACCTGTAAAATTGTGATAATGACGGATTTCAGATCATAACCTTACATTAGGGCAGAGTTGGGGAAGTACTTCTTAAGTGCGGCCTAATCCTGTGGCATGAGCTGGTCCAAGTGCATCAAGAATCGGGAAAGTAAATTAGGCTGTGGTAAGCAACCGTTTTGAATGTCTGAAGGTCCCACCTTGTAGCTCCACCCATAGACTGTTAGGCAGAGCGTTCCAGGGTTTGGAGCCGGATACTGTGCAGGAACGCTGATATAACTGCAAATCAGAACGGCATGTGGCATGGTGGGGAACTTATAGGATACGGTGTCCCGATGAATCTGATGTCCTTCCTCTTTTAGGTGGTAGACATTGTGCTTTGCCAGGTACTATCGAAGGGGCCTGGTTGACTCGGTGCAGTACATGTATATGGCGCATAATGCTGTCACTTTGGATCGGAGGTAGAGGGGCTGAATGGTTAAGCCATTGGATAGTGGGGGTGGGCGGCGGGGATTTAATCGAGCTTGGCTTAACAGGTTGCTTTCACGCCAATTGATTTTTGATCGGGCTGCAATCATTGAGGCAGCTGATATGTATCTCATCACAATCCACTTTGAAGACTTGTGGTGGACACATATGGGTAAACAGGACATGACTTGCTCACAGCAGAATTTCCAGTCTCTTACCAGCTCTGTACCTGCATACTTTAAACGGCTCGACCAGGACATGAAGGAGAAAGGGATAGATGGAACTGATGATAGGCTGAGGTGAAGCCTTACTGTCCGATGTTTGTGTGGGCTATTTACAATACCATGGACACGTTGGTCAATACGCCCACTTCCTGTGCTAAAACCTCTATGTCTTCCCATGGGAAATTATGAACTGGCTTGGCACAGCACCCGAGGCAAACTTCAGCAAAGGCTGAGCATCAGAGAAATCAAGCTTCTGCTTTGAAAACCCATGGATATGGTTCAATTAGGGAAATTGGATCTGTGGAATTGCAATGTATCCCTTTACATTCACATTCTGTTCCAAAATTTGCATGCAGCGATAGAGAAGGAACGGCAATATATTCCCAATCAGGATAATGTGTGTCCTGGAGCTGGTGTTCCCATGCAATTGTTCCCCCGTCCTCCTCGGTGGTAGAAGGCGAAGGTTTTGAATGTTATGTGTAAGCAGCCTTGCTGAGTTGTTAATGTACACCGTGTATGGAACATCCTGGTGCCTCTATGCGCCCGGGGTTGGAGAGAGTGTGTGTGGAAGGTGCTGGGAGGAGTGTCATTCAAGCTCGCTGATTGGTCATAATAACGTAGATGGTCTTGAGTGTTGTTGGACCTGCATTCATCCAGGAAAACAGAGAGTATCACATCATAAATCCTGATTGGTGCTTTGGAGATAGTGACATACTGTGAAGAGTCTGGGGAAAAATTAATCTCCTCATAATTCCCAACCTCTGAGCTGCTCTTTTAGCTATTGCATTATTCTGGCTGCTCCAGTTCAGTTTCTGGTGAATGCAAAACCCAATATGTTTCTATTTGTGATTCAGCAATGGTCATGCCATTGCATGTCAATGAGGCATGGTAGGATTCTCTGCCCTGGAGGTGGTCATTGTCTGGTATCCTGTGGTCGGAATACACCTTGCCAATTAACAGCCCTGGCCTGAATATTGCTCATAACAATGCTGCATATTGCACGGTTTTTTCTCATTGTCGGGTCAATGCCAGTCTTTAAGCTTCAGTGGAACAATTTGCTGAAGGGTGCAGTTACATCTGAGGCACAAGTCTTCAGCACTATTGCTTGTACGTTGTAAGGGCTAATAACCTTTACAGGATCCAGTGCCAGTATGTCACGAGAAGTGAATCGATTTGGTTGAAGATTAGTATCTGTGAAACTGGTGCGTTGAGGAGGACGCCGAGGTGGATCATCCACTCGGCATTTCAGAGAGAAGATTATTGAAAACGCCTCAGCTTTGACTGCTGCACTGATATGCTGTACTACTAATCCGTGAAAAGGCGTCTCCTCCATTGGTGACTGGAAATGACAGGGCTGCAAAGGCTAGACCTGACCCATTGGCTGTGGGAGAGATCTCTCTGCCTTCTGCATGCTTCCAACGCTCTTTTACATGTAAGTGGTCCAGTGCTGTATTTACACCAGAATGGCACCTCATGTACAGATATGCTTGGTTCTGCTCCCGACATGCCCTTCTTCGCTTTTCATTGAAACAGGCTCGAACACCCTGCACCGTCCACCCCACTCCCTGTCATGAGGATGATGGTGGAATGGGCGATACGCTGGGCCAAGTAGTCACAGGCTGTTGTTGTATGCAGTCTTCTGTTATTGATGGACAACCGCGCTACATGGAAGCCCAGTTTTGAGTTCCCAGAGCTGCTGAAAGTCCATCCAATTTAGTGAGGTGGAAGCGGCAGACAACAGCATGGAGTGTATCGTCAGTGTGAAGATGGAATTTCGTTACCACAATTATTGTATGGTAATAAGCCCTATCAAGCTTATTCAACATAAGCAACTGCAGGAGGAAACTTGCTGAAGGCGAAGTCACCTATGCTTCTTTTTCCATCATGCTGATTCCCTCTCTACGTGCCAGGGAAACTGTCTAGGACGTATGCCCCTGTGAACTCGATCAGCTCGGCAGGTAGTGTCTCCACGTATCTCCTCTTGGAATTGGACATTCGAATCCCCCCACAAAAGTTTATCGAGTGGTTACTCGAAATGGCGTTCAAAATGGAGGAGTTGAGTGGGGGAGGGTGGGTGTGGGTGGTGCAGTGTTATGTAGTAATCAGCAGGAAGTTAATTGTGCCTTTTTAACCTCATGGGATGATCATTCATGAGTTTGGAAGTGGATGGTAAGAATCCTCAGTTTAACTCCGTTCCGACACTATGCCACTGTGCTGTCAACTCCGCTGGGTTTGTCCTGCCCGTGTGATTGGCCAACACTCGGGAAGGTGAGGTTGGAACCTAAAAATCTTTCTGTAAGTTTTGATTCCGTCAATATGAGAATGTCAGGCTGTTGCTTTACTATTCAGTGCGACATCTCTCCAATTTTGGCACCACGCCTTCGGTGTTAATAATCAGGTTTTCACAGATTGGACAGGGCTGCTTTACCGTTGCCTATGCCGATGTTGGGTGCTGATTCTGGTTTCATTCTTCCTGGGTTGGCTTTTTAGGGGTTATGAAACAACTTTGAGGCTTGGCCGGTTATTTCAGAGCACATTTCTGAGTCACCAACATTACTATGTGCCTGGACTCATATGTAGGCCAAACAAGGTAAGGGCGGCACATTTCCTTCCCCAAAGCGCATGAGTGAATCAGATGGGCTTTTACGAAAATCGATTCAAGGTCACGATTTACGAGACCAGATTTTTTTATTTTTCAAAACATCAATTAATTTAAATTCTTCCTTATTGGGATTTATTATTTATTTGTTATTTGGATTTGAATTCATGTCGAAAGCATTGGTCGGGGTCTTTGGGTTACTAGTCCGGCGACATCCCCGCAGCGCTATAACAGTCCCAACGTATGAAAGTGCAATCGTATAAAGTCAGGAGGTTACTGCATCTGGGAGTCCTCAACATGGACTGCAGGCTCTATGCTGCATCATGCCATCAGAAAACAATGGGAACGGAAATTTTCTGCCGATTTCCTACTTCCGCCCTCCCTCAGCTACTGTGTTGCTTTATGTTAAACAGCAAGTTGAAGGTGCATTGAGTGTATCATGAAACAAAGTGAAATCCAGTTCAGGAACTGAATATCCAACGCCTTGAATGGTTCTGAGCATCATTGTTCACCGATTTTGTCGAACTTCGAAGAACATATTTTCAGAATTGACATGTGGCCAGGTGTGAGACAACGAGTAATAGGAAAACACCTTGACCCCGCCCCCAGCAATCTGACTTCCCCGGATGCATCTTTTCACGACAGTATCGGTGGGAGTGACCACCGCACAGTCCTCGTAAAAACAATCCCTCTCTTCTCAATGAGGACCCTCTCCACTACAGCGTGTGGCAGTACCATACTGCTAAATGGGGTAGATTAATAACAGGTGGAGCAGCTGAACACTGGGCATCCATGAGTCTCTGTGGGCCATCAGCAGCAGCAGAGTTCCATACAACCACAACCTTTAATTCTATGGATCAGTTTATCAGTCATTCTACAGTTACCATTGAGCAAAAGTGCGAATCCTGGATCAATGAAGTGTGTGGTCGAGTACATTTGGAACAGCACAAAGCACATTTTACAATGAAGTTTCAGCTGATGAAGATATAATAAAGATCTACACAATATCTAATCATCGGTAGAATCTTGCCTTAGACAGAGATCTGTAATCCAATAAACAAAGTCTAAAATGGATATTTTGCTGGCTGTTCACGTCTCGTGGTGGCAGGAAATTAAATAAATAATCAAAGGAATTTACCCTAAAAATCAAGGGGAGCCGAGTATGACAGTGAAAAAGACAAGGCTGAAGCATGTGCAAATGCAAACCTCTTCAATTGCCAAA
Organism: Cetorhinus maximus; assembly: GCF_964194155.1. NCBI lineage: Eukaryota > Metazoa > Chordata > Chondrichthyes > Lamniformes > Cetorhinidae > Cetorhinus > Cetorhinus maximus. Next base: position 342,729 of record NW_027596283.1, on the reverse strand, counting down.
AACCCTGCCTCCACCAGCATCACAATCAATCTAGTTCCATCCTATGCAAATAAGGAATTCTCTGAAGACACTGGATACAAATCCCAGGAGAGGATCTGAAGATGTATGTTGTTCTCATAGGCAGTGCGCCGCTGTTACACATTAAGTGACACTTTTGCGCCCGGTTTCAAAATCACACAGAAACACAGCGGTTCAGGAAAATACGGTCAGAATTTATTGAAAGGGAATGAATTACTCAATATCTCCGGACAGCCAATCCTACCAAGCATATTTACAGATACTTGTTACCAGAAGAACCTTGCACAGCCTTATGGCCTGCAAACAACAGAAAGGCCTTGGCAGCCGGACTCGAGTCAGACAATGACAAAACATAGATAAAGTGTGCTCTTCAACAGATAAGGAAAGGACAAATGGTCCCAGCTTTGGCTGTGAGATAGTTCTCTGCCGGCGAGAAAGAACAAGAATGATGCAACCTGCATGCTGAAAATTTTGGAATTTGAATATTGTTCTTGTAATGATCAGTAGTGTATAAAATATGCTGTATGCTTGATGTTTAGCAGAGTGCTATCTCAAACTGCCTCGAGATGGTTCTTTCCTTGCAATTGCTTCAGTAAGTGACCGTGACCTGTACCTGACCCTCCTGTGGTCCGTTTGTCAAAGTTACCACAACACCAGCCCGCCGTGTTTATCAATTGAAAGAAGCGATATTTGGAGACTGAATACTGGGCGCGCTTCATGTTGTCCACACACACGAGCAGTGAGCTGCTGCATCATTTCAAGGGGTGATGCATTAATGCCAGATCCTCACACTTTGTTCAACGCTGTGAGGCAGGATGGCAAATGTCGAATCTGGTCAGATCCGCATTACAAGCAAATAGTTAGTCGGCTGGCAAAGTGCTCCAAATAACCATGGTAACCAAAACTCGGTGGTCAACTTGCAAAGCTTCGTAGACATGTTGCATTCTGGACACCTCTGACATTTTACCCTCTCCTATAAGCATGAGTTAATTTTACTCTCCAGCTTACGCCCACCATTGGGCTACATTGAAATAGGTACATTCCTAGAGTGATTACGACACAACAGGCCATTCGGCCCACCTAGTCCGTTCAGGCTGAAGGCAGTGAGAGGTCATTTTGGTCGAGTCTCTGGGAAGAGGAAATGAATAGCGATGCGGGTTGGTGAGGAAATGGGGAAGAGCTTTGGAAGGCCAACAGCCACTAATGTGGGGAGACAATTGGGGTATTTGGTGGCGGCTTGGTGCAGGAGGGGAGTGTGCATTTGAGTTAGTGGGGTTACCGTGGATGTTTCTGTGTATGAATTCAGTCAATTGGCAAATAACTCACTGGCCCTATTTAAAGAGACAATGGCCCTGTAAAGAAAACATTTCCGGATGCTGAACACAGTGCCCGGAAATTCCACCAACAAAATTTTACACTGTGCCTGACTGCAAACTCCTCAACAGCACTGTGGATATCGCTAAAGTCATATGGAGTCCTGTGGTTCAGGAAAATGACTGACTACGAGGTTCTCAGGAGTATGCAGGGATGGAAAATAAAATCAAAACAAAAAACTGCGGATGCTGGAAATCCAAAAGAAAAACAAAATTACCTGGAAAACCTCAGCAGGTCTGGCAGCCTGAGGACTCGAAACGTCAACTTTATTCTTCTCCGCCGATCCTGCCTGACCTGCTGAGTTTTTCCAGTTAATTCAGTTTTTGTTTTGTAAAATAAAATATGTGTTCCTACGCTTCAGTGCTCACGTCCCATGAATGACAAATCATCCATAGCCTCGCTAAAATGATCACGCATTTGAGTTCATATATTAATGTGGAAAGATATTCCGCTCAGAGAACATCGACATGTCACAAACACATTCAAATGATACTCTTTTGACAGCCAGTAGTTTACTGCTTTTGAATTGCCTCCACAGACAGACAGTGAACTGCTGCTTTATATTCAGGGACACCTCATTTCCCGGATCTTGCTGAACGATGCCAGGCTGGATAGCGACTGGTGACAGCGCAGTTCCGTTTTAGATGCAAATATTGAACAAACAGACATCGTCTTAAATTGATATGTTTAGCTTTCCGGCATAATTGATAAAGCAGGAAGGGGGAGATAATGAAATACAGTACCAAAGGAAGATGGAGGATGAGAGGGGGAAAGCGGGATAAAATAATTCGTGGAAAAGACGAACGGAGTGGAATACTGCAAAATGAAATCATCGAGGCGAAGAGAGCTAGGGAGTGAGAGAACGAAGAGGGGGACAGGGAACAGATGGGGAGATGAAGAGGGAGAGAGAGGAAGCACTGGGAGAGAGAGGCAGAGAGACTGAGCTAGGACGGGATACGGAGTGAAAAGAACAGCGATAAAGAGAGAGAGAGCGAGAAAGATGATGGGGAATGTAAATAATGAATAATTGAAAAGGGTAAATACCTGCAGAGCCTTCCCCAGCTCGGGCTGCCCCAAAGCTTGGAACAGAAAATGATTTACTCCTGACGTCGTCAATGCTTCAAGCTACAAAACTCATCAGTGAGTAAATAACCAGGTAACTGTTTTACTGATACTGCTCATTTGATCAATATCGCTCCCAGGGCCCCAGGGACAAATTTACATTTATTCTGGCAATAGGGGGAGCCGGAATGGGGTTTTGGGTTATCGGGAGAAATACATTGAACATAATTGGCAGAGGAACCCGATGGCAGATGTGGGAAAATGTATTTTTACTCAGCTTGTCCATGTGACTCTCAGCTGCTTCCTGAAAGGGGAATGGAGAAAGGTACAATGGTGAATTAAAAACGAGGAGTTGTGGACATAATTGAACCAAAAAAAAGAGCGATGGCTGAGCAATGGGGAAACTGAAGAGATCGATTGGGCAGGATGCGATAGCTATTTCATACACCAAGCAAAGGCTCAGTGGACCAAATGGATCAAATTTCCCTTTCCTCTTCAGATTAGTTCTTATTTTCAACAACTTTCAGAATTATTTTAAACATTCACAAGATCCATCATTGCACAGATATGCCTCTCTATTGATTAACAAGTATCCAACTGTGGAGAATGCATCTTTTACATTCTCAAAGTGGAGACAATCTTCATTGTGCGCATGTTATTATTAACTACAGAACAGTCGCTCAGTTCCTATAAAGAGCACCCGTACTCCCGTTATCTCATTGTTACTCTGAGAATCTCAAGAGTTGTGCAAAGCTCTGTTTTTCGTACTTGGATTCATGGTCCTGGCAGGGCGGCTTTATAGCCACAATCATTATACGACGGGAGGTGAGTATATTTCACATTAGCCGCTAGAGATCAACATTGAATGTAATAGGAGGTGTCCATCCAGCGCCTCCAGCCTGTACCTCCATTCGAATGAAACCTGGCTGATGTGCGCTGACCGCCATCAGCCTAATTTGTTTCCATAACCATTAAAATCCCTTCAAAATGGAAAACTAACAATTTCAGTTTTTGGTCCTTTCAAAAATAAAGTATTGATCGCATTTTATTTATCGTGGGATTGTCCAGTAACCATCAATATCACCCAATCATCTGCCCGTAACCCCCCGCCATGTGTCTCCTGGGTGATTTATTACATTCACTCTATGCCATGCTTTCAACACGCACCTTATTCTCCATCGTATTATTTCCTCTCGTCTGCCAACGCTGCCTGACTCTGCAGGTCCTGATTTCAATCGATTCCTCATTGACGGCTGTGCCTTCTGCGGCTGGGGATAGAATCTTCATCATTACCCCCATCCCCCATGAGTATGTTGTCCTGTAGAAATTATTTTTCATTATGCTACTGCTGAGTCCCCCGCCTATTTTCTAGTTGTTGAAGGCGCGATACAATTTATTTGCATTCTCGCTGTGCTCAGTCATGGTATCCGTATCTCTTGCTTAGACTTCTCTTGGAGCACAGTGCCCAGATGTAATCTACATATCCCTCGGGTAGACAACACTAAGAACACTGTTCACGGTTCTGGTTTCAATATTCCAAGGTTTGTCCACGCTTGGACCAATTATGATCATCAATGAATTGTTCCTTTCACGTCGCAATTCACAGCAGAGAGATTGTGGAGTCTTTTGATGAAAATATGTTCAGTGTACAGAAAAAAAAACTGGGTAAAGGGAGGTGAGGTGCCGATCAACAAAGATCCAATTCTATGTTGGAGGAACCCCGGTGTGCAGAATGTTTCCGCCTGGTCCTATCAATAGCGCCACGTGTTGTATCCTGAGAGATATACAGAACTGCCAATTCCGAGAGTACACTAACCATCCAACAGTAAATGGCTGTATCAGCACCAAGACACCAAATACCAAGAGCAGTCTTTTCACCATTTTTGCTGAGTTCCTCAGAGTCAATGTGAGATGATCGGTATATTTTAGCCCTTTATATGGGTCAAGAAAGCATCCTGTCGTTAATTATCTGACACAAACACACACACACACACACACACACACACACACACACACACTGGGGATTGGTTACATCTTGGACATATTAAAAGAGCCCGGGAACGGAGATCAACAGTGACTTAATCAATATTATAATGTGTTCCCAAAGCTGGTTTTTAATTGCAATCCATGAATATGTCTGAATAATGATTCACCTTGGGAGGATTTATAACCATCATTGGCTGCAATTAAATGCACTAACAAGTAAAATTAAATCCATGTTGTCTTCCACTTAGTTCATTTTACAATTATCTTTATTGCGTTTTTACTGGTTACCTAACCTCCTACTGTTTAAGATAACCCACAGCGTCTTTGGGCATCATATTTGGCTTGGGCATTTGTTTGTCGGTCTCACATAACTGAAGTAGTTGATCAGGTCATTACGTCGTCAGTGGGAGCTTTCTGTGCACAGCTTAGCTATCACACATTCTATATTACATCATTGATGACACCTTAACATTTTTTTGGGGTAACCTTCGGGAATTTCTGACGCTGCGAATGATGGTATAGAAATGCAATATTGTTTTTTCTAATTCTCTTTGAACCTCTCCAACTATCTACGTCCTAACACTCTCCCCCCCGCCTCTCTGAGTTTACGTTAATTTTCTCTTTCTCTACCTCGCTCTGCTCCTCTAAATCATCATTTGCGTCTATTTCTTCATCCATCCAGTTCGCCATCTTCCACTCATGTTATCTCTTCGTTAAATATTTCTAAATCTAAGCCGCTTGTGGATGGCTAAATATTTCCCTCTGATACCGAACTGTCCAGTCAACATTTGCCATCCTGTCTCACACCCTTTATCGAATAGAAAGGAATGAGCTATACCTGAATATGAAGCAGCAGCTCACAATCTTTCTGTGGAGACAGTACACAATCTCTTAAGTAATGAGTGTCCAAATCCCATCACACTAATTTATTAAAATCTCTGCATTATTGTGGGTTTGATGTTGTCTGCGTCGTTGTATTCTTACAGAGAAGGAGACAGGGTAAGACAGCTGGTTAGAGAGTGAGCGAGTTAGAGAGAGCGGTCAAGAAAGCTGGTGAGAGGGGGAAAGAGAGAGATAGAGGCAGGGCAGGAACGATGGTGAGAGAGACGGAGATAGACAGGGCAAGATAGCTATTGAGATATAGCGAGAGTGAGGGACAGGTCATGAATGCTGGTGAGAGATTGAGAGACAGCGAGACAGGACAAAAAAGATGCTGTGAGAGAGAGAGAGAGACAGGGCAAGGAAGCTTGTGAGAGAGATGAACAGAGACAGGGCAATAAAGCAGGTGAGAGATAGAAAGGACAAGAAGGCTGGTGAGAGGAGATAGAAAGAGAGACAGCGCAAGGAAGCTGATGAGAGAGGTAGAGAGAGAGAGACAGGGCAAGCAAACTTGTGAGAGAGGGACAGAGAGAGAGACACGGCAAGAAAGCTTGTGTGAGAGACAGAGACAGAGCAATAAAGCTGGTGATAGAGAGAGTGAGGCAGTGCAAGAAAGATGAGAGAGAGAGAGAGAGAGATAAGCGAACGAGAGAGTGAGAGACAGGGCAATAAAGCTGGTGAGAGCGGGAGAGAGAGAGAGGGAGACAGGGCAAGTAAGCTGTTGAGAGAGGGACAGAGAGAGATACACGGCAAGAAGCCTTGTGTGTGAGAGAGAGAGAGAGGCAGAGAGAGAAAGATGGTGTGTGTGTGTGTGTGTGTGTGTATGTGAGAGAGAGAGAGAGAGAGAGAAGATACAGAGAGGGGGAGAGAGAGAGGGCTTGAAACCTGGTGAGAGAGAGAGAGAGAGAGACGGGACAAGAACGCTGATGAGAGAGAGTGAGGTGGAGAGAGAGACAGTGCAAGAAAGCTGATGAGAGAGGGAGAGAGACAGTTCATTAATGCTGGTGAGAGAGAGACAGAGAGAGAGAGAAAGGGCAAGAAATCTGGTGAGAGAGAGGTGGGCTGGGTAATAAAGCTGCTGAGAGAGAGAGACAGGGCAAGAAAGCTGGGTTTAGAGGGACAGAGAGAGACAGGTGAAGAAAGTTTGTGTAGAGAGAGAGAGGGGCAGAGAATGGGCAAGAAAGCTGGTGAGAGAGATAGAGAGAAGAGACAGAAAGAGAGAGAGGGAGAGAGAGAGAGAGGGCTTGAAACCTAGTGAGAGACAGAGGGAGAGAGACATGACATAAAGCTGGTGTGTGTGAGAGAGAGGCAGGGCAATAAAGCTGTAGAGAGAGAGAGAGAGAGAGAGAGAGACAGGACAAGAAAGCTGGTGAGAGAGAGAGAGAGGACAAGAAAGCTGGTTAGAGAGGGACAGAGAGAGAGACAGGGGAAGAAAGTTGGTGTAGAGAGAGAGAGAGGGAGAGAGAAAAAGCAAGAAAGCTGCTGAAAGAGAAAGAGAGAAGAGACAGAAAGAGAGAGAGAGTAGGCTTGACACCTGGTGAGAGGGAACGGGAGAGAGACATGTCAAAAAGCTGGTGTGTGTGTGAGAGAGAGGCACGGCAGAAAAGCTGGAGAGAGAGAGCGAGAGGACAAGAATGCTGATGAGATAAGGAGACAGTGAAAGAAAGCCGGTGAGTCAGAGAGAGAGAGAGAGAGAGACATGAAAATTCGTGAGAGGGATAGAGAGAGACAGGGCGAGAAAGCTGGTTAGAGGGACAGAGAGAGAGAGACAGGACAAGAACGTTTGTGTAGAGAGAGCGAGCGAGAGAGAGAGACGGGGCAAGAAAGCTGGTTTGAGAGAGAGAGAGAGGGCAAGAAAGCTGGTTAGAGACGGACAGAGAGAGAGACATGGGAAGAAAGTTTGTGTAGAGAGAGGCAGAGAGACAAGGCAAGAAAGCTGCTGTGAGAGAAAGAGAGAAGAGACAGAAAGAGAGAGAGAGGGCTTGACACCTGGTGAGAGGGAACGGGAGAGAGAGATGTCAAAAAGCTGGTGTGTGTGTGAGGGAGAGGTAGCACAATAAAGCTGGTGAAAGAGAGAGGCAGACAGACAGTGCAAGAAAGCTGCTGAGTGAGATAGAGACAGGGCAGGAAAGCTGGAGAGACAGAGATAGAGAGAGGGCAAGAAAGCTGGTGAGATAGATTGAGAGAAACAAGCAAAAACGCTGTGATAGAAAGATAGAGATTGAGAGAGGACAAAAAAGCAGGTGAGAGAGGGAGGGAGAGAGAGTGAGAGAGGCAGTGCAACAGAGCTGGTGAGAGAGGAAGAGTGAGAGACAAGGCAAGAAAGTTTGTGCAGAGAGAGAGCGAGAGAGACGGGGCAAGAAAGCTGTTGAGACAGAGAGAGCGACAGGGCATGCATGCTGCAGAGAGATAGAGTGAGACAGGGCAAGAAAGCTGGTGAGAGAGAGAGAGAAATAGTGAGAGAGAGGGCAAGAAAGCTGGAGAGAGAGGGACAAGGAGAGAGAGAGGGGGCAAGAAAGGTGGTGAGAGAGAGAGAGAAATAGTGAGAGGGAGGGCAAGAAAGCTGGAGAGAGAGGGACAAGGAGAGAGAGAGGTGGCAAGAAAGGTGGTGAGAGAGAGAGAGAAATAGTGAGAGGGAGGGCAAGAAAGCTGGAGAGAGGGGGACAGGGAGAGAGACAGGGCAAGAAATTTTGTGTAGGGAGAGCGAGACAGAGAGACGGGGCAAGAAAGCTGGTGAGAGATAAAGAGAGAAGAGACTAAAATAGAGAGAGAGAGAGAGGGCTTTAAACCTGGTGAGAGAGAGAAGGAGAGAGAGACATGTCATAAAGTGTTTGTTTGAGAGAGACGCAGGGCAATAAAGCTGGAGAGAGAGGGAGAGAGAGAGAGAGAGGGAGAGAGAGAGGACAAGAAATCTGGTGAGAAAGAGAGAGAGAGAGACAGGGCAAGAAAGCTGATGAGAGAGAGAGAGAGGGACAGGGCAAGAAAACTCGTGAGAGGGATAGAGAGAGACAAAGCAAGAAAGTTTGTGTACAGAGAGCGAGCGAGAAAGAGAAACGGGGCAAGAAAGGTGGTGAGAGAGAAAGAGAGGAAAAAAGGAAAGAGAGAGAGAGAGGGGGGGAGAGAGAGAGAGAGAGAGAGAGAGAGAGAGAGAGAGAGAGAGAGAGAGAGAGAGAGAGAGGGCTTGAAACCTGGTGAGAAACAGAGGGAGAGAGACATGTCAAAAAGCTGGTGTGTTTGTAAGAGAGAGGTAGGGCAATAAAGCTGGAGAGAGAGAGAGAGACAGGACAAGAAAGCTGGTGAGCGAGACAGATAGAGAGACAGTGAAAGATAGCTGGAGAGAGAGAGAGAGAGACAGGGCAAGAAAGCTTGATAGAGAGGGACAGAGAGAGAGACAAGGGAAGATGGTTGGTGTAGAGAGAGAGAGAGGCAGAGAGACAGGGCAAGAAAGCTGCTGAGAGAGAAACTGAGAAGAGACAGAAAAAGAGTGAGAGAGAGAGAGAGAGGGCTTGACATCTCGTGAGAGGGAAAGGGATAGAGACATGTCAAAAAGCTGGCGTGTGTGTGAGAGAGAGGCAGGGCAATAAAGATGGAGAGAGAGAGAGAGAGAGAGAGAGACAGGACAAGAAAGCTGGTGAGAGAGAGAGAGAGACAGGGCAAGAAAACTCGTGAGAAGGATAGAGAGAGACAGAGCAAGAAAGTATGTGTACAGAGAGTGAGCGAGACAGAGAAACGGGGCAAGAAAGGTGGTGAGAGAGAAAGAGAGGAGAAAAGGAAAGAGAGCGAGAGAGGGGGGGAGAGAGAGAGCGAGAGAGAGAGAGAGAGGGCTAGAAACCTGGTGAGAAACAGAGGGAGAGAGACATGTCAAAAAGCTGGTGTGTTTGTAAGAGAGAGGTAGGGCAATAAAGCTGGAGAGAGAGAGAGAGACAGGACAAGAAAGCTGGTGAGTTAGAGAGATAGAGAGACAGTGAAAGAAAGCTGAGTGAGAGAGAGAGAGAGAGAGAGAGAGAGAGACAGGGCAAGAAAGCTGGTTTGAGAGAGAGAAAGGGAGACAGGGCAAGAAATCTTGATAGAGAGGGACAGAGAGAGAGACAGGGAAGAAAGTTGGTGTAGAGAGAGAGAGAGGCAGAGAGACAGGGCAAGAATGCTGCTGAGAGAGAAAGTGAGAAGAGACAGAAAGAGAGAGAGAGAGAGAGAGGGCTTGACATCTCGTGAGAGGGAAAGGGATAAAGACATGTCAAAAAGCTGGTGTGTGTGTGAGAGAGAGGCAGGGCAATAAAGATCGGGAGAGATAGAGAGAGAGAGAGAGACAGGACAAGAAAGCTGGTGAGAGAGAGAGAGAGAGAGAGAGAGCGAGAGAGAGAGGGCAAGAAAACTCGTGAGAGGGATAGAGAGAGACAGGGCGAGAAAGCTAGTTAGTGGGAGAGAGCGAGAGAGACGGGGCAAGAAAGCTGGTGAGAGAGAGACAGTGCATGAATGCTGGTGAGAGACAGAGTGAGACAGGGCAAGAAAGCTGGTGAGAGAGAGAGAGAAATAGTGAGAGAGAGGGCAAGAAAGCTGGAGAGAGGGACAGGGAGAGAGAGAGATAGGGAAAGACATTTTGTGTAGAGGGAGAGAGCGAGACAGAGAGACGGGGCAAGAAAGCTGGTGAGAGAAAAAGAGAAAAGAGACCAAAAGAGAGAGAGAGGGCTTGAAACCTGGTGAGAGAGAGAGGGAGAGAGACATGTCAAAAAGCTGGTGTGTGTGTGAGAAGGAGACAGGGCAATAAAGCTGGAGAGAGAGAGAGACAGGACAAGAAAGCTGGTGAGAGAGAAAGATAGAGATACAGGGCAAGAAAGCTGGTGAGAGAGAGAGAGACTGGGCAAGAAAACTCGTGAGAGGGATGGAGAGAGACTGGCCAAGAAAGCTTGTTAGAGGGACAGAGAGAGAGACAGGGGGAGATAGTTTGTGTAGCGAGAGAGAGTCGGAGAGGCGGGGCAAGAAAGCTGGTGAGAGAGAAAGACAGAAGAGACAGAAAGAGAGAGACAGAGAGAGTGGGGGCTTGAAACCTGTTGAGAGAGAGATGGAGAGAGATATGTCAAAAAGCTAGTGTGTGTGAGAGAGAGACAGGGCAATAAAGCTGGTGAGAGAGAGACAGGGCAAGAATTCTGATGAGATAGATTGAGAGAGACTGGCAAAAAAGCTGGTGAAAGAAAGATAGAGAGAGAGGGCAAGAAAGCGGGTGAGAGAGGGAGGGAGAAAGAGTGAGAGAGACAGTGTAACAGAGCTGGTGAGAAAGGAAGAGTGAGAGACAAGGCAAGAAAGTTTTTGCAGAGAGAGAGAGCGAGAGAGACAGTGCAAGAATGCTGGTGAGAGACAGAGTGAGAGATGGCAAGAAAGCTGGTGAGAGAGAGAGAGAGAAATATTGAGAGAGAGGGCAAGAAAGCTGGAGAAAGAGGGACATGGAGAGAGAGACAGGGCAAAAAAAATTGTTTAGAGAGAGAGGGCGAGACAGAGAGATGGGGCAAGAAAGCTGGTGAGAGAGAAAGAGAGAAGAGACCAAAAGAGAGAGAGAGGGGGCTTGATACCTGGTGAGAGAGAGAGGGAGAGAGACATGTCAAAAAGCTGGTGTGTGTGTGAGAGAGAGGCAGGGCAAGAAAGCTGGAGAGAGAGAGAGAGAGAGAGAGGAGGGAGAGAGAGAGAGAGAGAGAGAGGCCAAGAAAACTGTTTTGACAGAGAGCGAGAAAGGGCAAGAAAGCTGGTCAGAGCGATAGAGAGAGAGAAAGGAGAGTGAGGTAGAGAGACACTGCACAAAAGATGGTGAGAGAGAGAGACAGGGCAAGATAGCTGGAGAGAGAGAGTGCAAGAAAGCTGGTGAGCAAGAGAGTGGCTGGGCAAGAAAGCTGCTGAGAGAGATGGAAAGAGACAAGCAAAAAAGCTGGTGAAAGAAACATAGAGAGACAGTGCAACAGAGCTGCTGAGAGAGGAACAGTGAAAGAGGCAAGGCAAGAACGTTAGTTCAGAGAGAGAGCAAAAGAGACGGGGCAAGAAAGCTGGTGAGAGAGAGACAGAGAGAGAGAGGAAGAAAGCTGCTGAGAGACGAACAGTGAGAGAGACAAGGCAAGAAAGTTTGTGCAGAGAGAGCGAGAGAGACGGGGCAAGAAAGCTGGTGAGAGAGAGAGAGAGAGAGGTAAAGAAAACTATTGAGAGTCAGAGAGAGAGGGAGCCAGGCAAGAAAGCCGGTGAGAGAGATAGAGAGAGAAACAGAGAAAGGGCAATAATTGCGTACATCTATAATCTATACCACCATGGGATCTCATATCTCTCACATCAGTTAACATCAAAGCAAGTGATCAAGCCTGGTTCAATCTGGAATGTAACAGAGAACGTTAGGAACAGCATCAAACACGTTTAAATTCCGGGGACTAACCTTCTGAAGCTGCAACACAGGACTACATGCAAGATAAACAGTGAAAGCAGCAAGCGATACTCAGATCTAAGCACTCACTAAAGCAACGGATCAGATCACATCTCTGCAGCCCTATCCCATCCACTTCTAAATGGTGATGGACAGTAGAACAACTAAATGGAGAAGGAGTTTCCTAAAATATCCCCATTCTCAATGATGAGGTAGGTAAGCATGCAAATACAAAAGACAAGGCTTAATTATTTGCAACCACCTACTGACAGACGTGCGTATTGGAAGATATGCATCGGTCTCCTCCTGTGGTCAATCAAAGCACAAATGCCAGTCTTCAACCGTTTCACTTCACTCCACAGGATATTCAATACCTGGCTGAATGCAGTGGATACCATCGCGGATGATGGAGTCTGAAAATGTTTTGGCAGTTGTTTCTAAAGACTTTCACCAAGGCTAAACCAAGCAACGAGTTGCATTCAATTAAGTTACCTGGTGATAATTAGACATTCAGCATTTGAGATTCTGTGCTTTGCCCTCATAGAGGGACAGTATTCCGCTGGCACATATTCAGGGACAGCTGATTCTTTAACATTACTAAAGGCTGTCAGACAGGATGGCGACTGGTAACAGGGCAGCTCCGTGTATGAGGAAAAATATTAACAAGCCGTCAGCACTTAAAACATAGAAATATTTAACCACCTGGGCAGCTGGTTTAAGCTGGGTGAGGGAGATTCAGAGAGAGAGGGAGAACGACGGGAAGCTGGGAAAGGAGTTTGAGGATGGGGCAGACAAAATTGCAGAAGGAGATAGCGTGATATAAACATAAGAGATCCATTGTTATCTTGACAGGGAGAGAGGAGAGAGGGAATGAAAGTAGATGAAGGATGAGGATGAAGCAAGAACAGAATAAAAACAACATTTGCATTCCTATAGCGCCCTTAAAGCGTAAGAATATCCCAAAGAATTTCACCATCAATATTCAAGTGCCTTCACTGATGTAACTTCGTGGAGACAATTTGCACTTGGAAAAATACCCCTGATGAATATAATTGGATAATCTGTTTGTGATTTTGTTCGAGGGAATTTTTTTTTTCTCCCAGTTCCAAACTTCACCTAATGGTGGTCCCATACTATTTTCCAGACTGGGACATCTGGTGATCAGCAGAAAGACATTGAAGATAATTGCAGACAACAGCAAACTGAACTAAATCGAAGCTGAGGAGACTGCCAATTAACACAGTTAGTTGTTCTGATCTAAAATGCTCTGCCTGGCAGCAGGATCAGCAGGAACTTTCAGAATATGAGGTGCAATAATAACTGAAAGGAATAAACTTCAGGGCGATGTGGAGACTGCATGTTAAACGTGCAGGAATTAGGTAGCTGGATCAAAGAGAAAGCATCGACTCAATGGCTGGAAGACCGTATTCTGTTTATGCTACTTACTATAAGGACAGCAAACGCGTTCTTCCTCAGTGGGATCATTACCCAAATTAGACCATCTAAAATTAAGTAAATAAAATCTCGTTGTGAGACAAGCTTCATCTTTGATTCTCAATACATCTCATTTATTGGCTTACTTTTCAACACGCTTAAGGTGGAGCCTGTCCGCTCGGTACGAGTGTGATTATTAACTACTGAATCCTTTATGAGCTTATATAAACAGCACCTGCACTCCAGCCATCCCACTGCGTCCCTGAGGAGTTCAGCGGAAGATGAAGAAGGTGCTGTTCTTGCTACTTGGAGTCCTGGTGGTGGCGCAGCCCATCACTTTCACTGATTACCATTTCTTTATGGATTTTATTGGTGAGTCTATCTCTCCGTAATCTATTTAATGAAACATTGTTAGGTGCAGGAGGAGGCCATTTCGCTCCTCAAGGTTATTTCAAAATAAAAAGAGATTTTTTTCCTGATCGGTATGTCAACTCCATTAGCGAACCTTGATTCCAGAACATTTAATAAACATTCCTCATATAAAATATATCAAGTTGAATTTCGACCGATTGAATTCTATTGATATCTGCTAAAATTTGGACATTATGGACATTATCTTCAGCTTTTTGCCGTCCTCCAAAGATTCCTCCTTTTTCCCAGTGTGATTTCCCATCTGCGCGCTGCCACCGGTAACATCATCTATAAACACAGCATAGGCTTCCACACATCCACAGAGGAGCCTAACTCGCCAGCTGGTCTTGCAATCTCGACGCTTCCTCGACATTAACAGATGGCTGATCCAATATCCGGATAAGCAATGTTTTCCACAAAATGGAATATATTTATACAATGTTTAGGACAATGATTTCAAGTCCCACACCAAACTCCATTGCCTGGATACCAGCGTCAGCCCTGTTCCAGGAACCAGTCTGAGTTGCAGACATAGTGACTTCACAACACTGGTGTCCTGTTTCAAACACAGGCCTCTGTTATTGCGATGGACGCTTCAATCCATCTCAGTATCATCGCCCGGCCCGTCCCCTGTCTCAGCTCATCTGCAGCTGCAATTCTCATCGACACATTTGTAACTTTTATTCATGACTATCGCAATGCATTCCTGGCTGTTCGATCGCATTCTAATCACCATAACTTGAGGCCATTCCAGTACTCTGTTGCCTTAGCGACCTAATTCACTTCGGTCCCCATTCATCACTCAATCCCTGAGCTCACTGAAATATATTGGTTCCTCGTTACGCAATAACCAGATTATAAAACGGTCATCCTTGTTCTCAAATACCCCGCTGGTCATTCCCGTTCTTGCTCTGTAATCTCCTCCAGGCGTACAATTGCCAGAGATCTCTGTGCTCCTCCAATTCTGGACTCTTGAGCATGCCTGATTAACTTCGCTGCGACATTGGCGGCTGTTCCTTCAGGTGTCAGGTACCTGAAAACTGGATTTCTTCCTAATTCCTATCCCGCTACCTCTTCCTCCTTAACCGTTTCTCCGTGAACAATTGTTTTGATCACCTCTCCAGATCACTCTATAGGCGGGCAGTTGAATGATGCTGTTTAATAGAACTCCTGTGAAGCAGCTTGGGAGGCAATAATGGATGAAGGGGTCTCTCTGTTCCTGTTGTTTAACAAGATAAGGCAAGGTCTGGTTGGTAGATGGAGGGAAGACATTGTCACTTGTGGTCGGCAGCATAAATCTACGAACGCCAACATAAAAATCGGAAATAAATGCTAGAAATAATGCAGCAGAATCCTTTTCACTCAGGGAGCGATGGAAATGTGGGACTGGCCAGCACAGGGACTGTTTGTGGTAAATGGTGTAGATGTATTTAAGATTAAACTGAATAAGCATGTGAGAGGGAAAGTGATTCTATGCAATATCACATTCACCACGTGAGTGTAGCATCTTGTTGCCCCTGTGTTCTCCCACGCAGTCATACATAGTGATGTATTTTCCGTTGGTACATTTCAGGTCAATTCTTCGGATGCACAAAATATGGTGGGAAATGCCAAGAAGAGTGCGGGCTACACCAGCCTCCGCTACCGAGAACATGTCTCTGGGGCCGTCGCTGCTGCACGCGTATTTCAGCTACAATACGGCATTAAGATGAGAACCCGTCCGAGGCTGCGACAGAAGACAATATTTAATCAGGGTTCACTTGATTGTTGAGGCCCCGCGATCCCTGACCCACTACTGTATGAAAATGTGAAATAAATGTTGCTGCAATCATCCTCACCTTTATTCCTGGTCTCAGTTATCACTCGGATGCTGATTGTCTTGTTGAAATGGAGGGGTTCTGCGAGCACGGGATGGGGGCCATCAGAGAATGGCAGGGTCACATTGTCATTTTCTGGCTCCAACATAGCCTCTCACAAACAGAATATCACCATTCTGCCAATTCCACAATGTTACAGTCCGCTCCATTAACATGCCTGGTACGGCCGGTTTCAATGGGAGGGCAGGAGTCATCGAACACTGGCGTTCAGTCGGGCGGAGTGGTTTGGAGAGCCCTTAACAATTAGTACAGGTGCCACCATGCGTCATGGCATGAGGGCAAACCCAATTTTGGGATCTCCATGTCAGTTATCACATTCTGCGCTCCTGATGCAGACTGGCTCTGTTGTTACGATAAGGGAAGAATGCTAATTGTGTCATATGTTAATGAGACTCGGTATATATCATCACAGGAAGTGAGGCAACGTCTCATGAACTTGCATTTTCTTTTCGACTTCATGGTACGCAGAAGCTACAGTAAAGATATTTCTCAATTACAACTTAAGGTTTTGAATACATCAGCGGAAATTGTAAATATTCTGTGCAGTAATCACGATACCAAGTATATTATATGGTGGCTGCGAGAGAAAGGACAAGCACAGGAATTCCTAGCACGAGCAGAAAGCTTAGAACAGGTGGTAGATCTGAACCAGACAGACACGTGGCTGAGTTGGCGCCTGGGCTTTTGCGGATGTTGCAATATGTGGAGTCTCGCTGAAAAATATAGCTTTGGGCTGGTCAGTACGATATTAGAGATTGTGGGTGGCTCTGCAGACAGTATCGTAGATTGGAAAGGGAGCGAAACAGAACAAACTTCGCACAATGAAGTGTTAAAAACACGCAATGGCGTACTTCTGTCTTTGAAATATTACCACATTCCTGCAACTTAGATTAAAAAAGCAATCACAGCAAAAAGGGAAATGAATGAATACACAAATCGACGGCAGCATTAACTTGCAGAGAAATGTGAACATGGCAGCTTAATGCTGAAGAAAGCAAGAACAGATCAGGCCTCGGAGTCCCGGATGATGCATTGTCTCACCAATTGCAGTGTGTGGATGAGTTAACCTTAACACAGGTAATTCATCTAAGCAGACAAGCTGAGGTCAAGATACAAAATTCATCCGTGACTCGACCTGCCAAAGGGAAAAATGTCCCGAAAAGAAACCCAGTCTCACTGGTGTATGTTAACTTTAAAATCAGAGAGGGGGCCCTGAAAGCAATGAATGGCAGGCAGGAGGAGCGTACAACAACTTCCCAGCTAACGGTTATCAGTGTGTTGGGAAGGAAGGGAGAGAGTGTGAAGTGTGCAAATTATCCCTCGAATTAGTTTGGAGGACATTTTTCCGGAATGAGCGGTGACTTTCAGGTTGCAAGTCACAGTCAGGTGCTTGGACAGAATAAATGAAAAGAAAAAATAAATAAATTTCAATAGAGAAAGTAATTTCACAAGACATTGCGTCACTTCTTGTGATAATGGATACTTTATCTCATTCGGCAGGGATCTGCTGGGTAAAATTCAGGGTTCAGTGCATCCCTCAAATCATGCTGGTGTGTCCGAAATGATGTGAGCTGTTACAGCGCAATCCTGCATCAGAGGCAAATTATTAGGAAAACGAAAACGACTGTGTGTGTTTTTACTGTTAATTCATTCACATAATGTGGCACCCTTGGCGAGGCCAGCACATATTGCCCATCAGTAAATATCATTAAGAAGGCGCCGGTGAGCGGCCTTCTTGAAGGACTGCAGTCCCAGTGGGGTAAGCCTCAATGCGGTTAAAGAGGGGGTTCCAGTACTTTTATCCAGGGACAGTGAAGCAACAGCAATACTTTTTCAAATAAGAATGGTGAGTGGCTTGGACTGGATCTTCCAGCTGTTGGTGACCCAATGCACAAGCTTCCCTTGTCCTTCTAGATTTTCTTGGGTTTTATGGTGCTTTCCACGGAATCTTGGTGAGTTCCTGAAATGCATCTTGTAGAAGGTAGACACGTCTGCTACTGTGTGTCGATGGTGGAGGGAATGTATTTTTATGCAATGTTTGCCAATAAAGCAGCTTGCTTTGTCCTGGATGGCGTCAAGCCTCTGTAGCGTTGAGGGAGATGCATTAACCCGGGCAAGTGGAGAGCATTGCATCACACTCCTGGCGTCTGCCTTCTAGATGCTGGGCATAATTTGGGCAATCAGGAGGCTAATAGCTCGCCCGAGGATTCCTGGAATCTGAACGGATCTTAGAGCCATAGAATTGGATGGCTATTGCCGTTCAGTTTCTCGACAATGGAAATCCCCAGGATTAGACGATGTTTCAGTCATTGCCTGTCAAGGGGAGATGCTTATATTCTCTCTTTCTGGGAATGGTCATTGCCTGGCACTTGAGTGGCGCAAATTAAAATTGTCACTTGTCAGCCTGGGCATCGTCCAGGTCTTGCTGCATTTGGTCATGGACTGCTTCAGTTACTGAGGATTCACGAACGGTGCTGAACATTGTTCAATCATCAGCAAACATCATCACCTGTGACATTATGAAGGATAGAAGGTCATTGATAAAGCAGCTGAATGTGATTCCCAAATACTCAAATTTTTGAGGGCTCCCTGATGCCGCATTCGGTCAAACGCAGCTTTGATTTTAGGCGCGCTGACTCCCACCTGAACTCTGCACATTTGCTTTATGGTCCATGTTTGAACCAAGGCTGTAATGTGGTCAGGAGTTGAATGGCCCTGGTGGATCCCAAACTGAGCATCAGTGAGCAGGTTATTGCAGAACAAATGCTGCTGGATAGCACTGTTAATGACACATTCCCCGACATTACCGATAATCGATAGAGGACTAATGGGGCGGTGATTGGCTCGGCTGTATTTGTCTTGGTTTTTGTGGACAGGGCTTAGCTGTGGAATTTTACACACAGCCTGATAGAGACTACAGTTGTGGGTGGAGTGGAACAGTTTGGCTATAGGCACAGCAGAAATATTTAAATGGTTGGGCAGATGGATGTGACAGGGTGAGAGAGACAGGGATGGAGAGCGTGAGAATAGGATTGAGAAGTATACGGCTTATGGACCAGGAGCAATTAGTGAGACAGAGGAACAGGACGAGGTAGAACAAGGTAAAACCATCAACAACTAGAGGCAAGGGAGAGTGAGAAAAGTTGGAGAGAGTAAGGCTCACATTTTTTTATGCTGAGATGGAGAGAGTGATTTTAGTAAATGTCTGCTTTGTTATAGCACCTCACACAGGCTGAGGAATTCAAACCGACATTGCAGTCAATGTCGTTGTGCAGGATTATAGTCACTGTTTCTCATCGCTCTCTCTCTCTCTGTCGCTTTCTGTCTCTCTCTCTCACTCTGTATCGATATATCCCCTCTGCATATAACTCTCTTCCCCACGTTATACAGCTTTGACTCTCCATTTTCTGTCACACTATTTCTCTGTTTCGCTATCTTTCTCTCAATTTCTGTTCCTGAGTCACTTTCTCGCTCTCCATATCCATATTTAAATCCCTAAGTATCTCAATCTGTTTTTGTCTGTCACTCTCCCTCTGCATCCCTTCTCCTCTATGTATCTATTTCTGTAAACCTCTCCCTGTGTGCCTCGCTCCCTCTGTGTCTCTAACTACCCATCTCTCTCTATATCTGCATTTCTCCGTGCACCCCTCCCCCACTGTGTATATATCCCTCTGTATTTTTTCAGCGTGTCTCTCTCTCTGTATATATTCCTAACTATGTATTTATTTCTCTGTCCTTCTATGACTCTTGGTATCGGCTGCAATGGCATTCAGTCCTTCTGCATCCATGTATCTCCCGCTGGTGTTCGCTTTCCGCCTCTGTGCCTCTCTCACTGTACCTGTCTGCTCCAGTTTACTTGTGTATTTCCTCATTCTATCGCTCTCTCCCTCTGCATATCTCTCTCTCTGTCACAAACACACACACACACACGTGCGTGTGCACACAGACACAAACGCATGCACGCGCACACGCACACATTCGCACAGAAATACACATTGCATCAGAGGCTCAATGCCTCTGCGCCCCTTCCAATATGTGACTGTATGCTTCAGTAATGCATCACCTACCTCCTCTGTGTCTTTCTCCCACTTTCAATCTCCATTCTGTTTGCTTCCTCTGAAAATCTCTCCCACTGTTTTGCTCTCACTATGTGTGCCTCTTTCCCCCTACATTTGTCCGTGTGCATGAGCATTTCTCCCTCCGTGTCCCTCTCTGGTCCGTGCCTCCCTGCTTACCTCTCTCCCTCTGTCAATTTCGCGGTTGTTGCTGAATTTGTTGGAGTTTTTCAAATGTTGAGGCTGTTGCATTTGTTGGTGTTTTTCAAATGTTGAGGTTGTTGTTGAATTTGTTAGTATATTTCAATCCTGAAGTTGTTGAATTTGATAGTGTTTTTCGATGTTTACGTTGTGTTGAATTTGTTCATGTTTTTGAAATGTTGAGGTTGTTGAATTTGTTCTTTTTCAATCTTGAGATTGTTGAATTTGTTGGTGTTTTCAATTTTAAGTTTGTTGTTGAAATCGTTGGTGCTTTCAATGCTGAGTTTGGTAAATTTGTTGCTGTTTTCCAAAGTTGAAGTTGTTGTTGAATTTTTTGGGGTTTTTCCATGTAAATGTTGTGATTGAATTTGTTGGTTTTTTCAAAAAATTAGTTGATTTGTTGAATGTTGACGTTGTTGAATGTATTGGCGTTTCTTCAATGTTGAGTTTGTTGTTGAATTTGTTGGTGTTTTCAATGTTCAGTTTGATGTAGAATTTCAATGATCTGGTCCCACCCCGCGGACCACACGCCCCCTCCCACAACGGGATCAGTCGCGCCGCCACACCTCGGAGTACACTCGCCGTACACCTAGTGAATAGATACGAACACCCCCAGACCTCGGGACAGTAAGCTGGGCCAGCCCAGGGACCAGACGCGAACACACTCAGGTCCCGGGACAGTGAGCTGGGACAGCCCAGGGACCAGACGCGAACATACTCAGACGTTGGGACAGTGAGCTGGCCCAGATAAGGAAACGGACACGAACAAAACCAAATCTCGGCATTGAGCTGACCCGGAGCAGGAACTAGATACGAACACACCAAGACCTCGGGACAGTGAGCTGACAGACACCAGTGACTAGCCCAGAACACCCCCAAATTAAAACGATGAAAGGAACCTTTCCCTGCCGGCTTCCTAGAAAATGAAAACTACAAATGAAACTTGTAGGGAAACGGAATCCGGTTGAGTCCATATCCAAAGTCAAAGAGCCATCCAATACCAGTAGAGGCTGAGCATGAGTGACAAGAAGCATTAATGTATGTAATATTATTGGAAGTATTTTTCATTTAAAATGGAGGTTTACTCTGTCGGTGTGTCTTAACTGGATTAAAGCCAGCTGGTGATGTGCACTAGTTTTGATCCGGAAGAGAGATAGAGTAAATTTGCATTTTTCTGAATGAAGCATTCAAGAAGGAGAGTGGAAGCTGACACCTGCCTAGCAGCTACAAAGCAATATTTTTTATATAACAAATAAAATCGGCACTATGACAGTGGTTTTATTTGTTAAAGGGGTTTAGTTCAGAGGTTGTTGATGCACTGAGAATTAACATTCAATGGGCCTGGTGGGTGTAACTTCAGCAGATTTCGGGTGTGCAGGGCAGAGGCAATGTGAGATCCAAAAGCAGCTGTAAGCCTCAAACTGGCTAACCAGGAACCAAAGTGAATAAAACCTCATTTTGAATTCGCAAGGCGCAAATGTTTTGCCTGTGTCTCATTAATTCTATGGGCCACTGTTGCCTTAATAGAGATTGGTTTGGGAATTTGCAATAAGTTATGATAGTAGTAATTTTTAATCATGTGTTTTAATCTGTGTAAATTAATAAAATGTTTCATTCAGTTTAATGTGAAACTTCGAGAACTGGTGGTCTAATTCCTGAATTTAGAGTCGTATCTCAAACATAGCACTTAAAATTATAGGTTATGACAGTTGTTTAAAGTTTGCCTTTGGGATTTTTAAATAAATCCGTTTTACCAACTGCATCGGTCATAATGTGAGTCCAGCCGTGCAGTACAGGCAGGCTGAAGAAAAGTCGAGGCTGAGAATGAGCAAGCACAGAATGTTTCCAGGCATGAGTAACTTCAATTCCGTGGATCGATTGAATAAGTTTGGAATGTTCTCCTCAGAGAAGAGATGGTCGGGAGGAGAGATGTTCAAAATCATGAGGGGTCTGGGACAGAGTGGATCAGGATAAGCTGTTCACATTGGGGGAAGGATCAAGAATCAGAGGGATTCAGGTTGAAGTGTACAGACTCACCCCAATTAATTCACATCCCCCCAAACCAAACATGCGAATTATTGACTTGGACCTTATTTTACGTATAACGCACAGTTTACAATGAACCATAATTCACTTGTGAATTAAAGTTATATTACAATCATTTTGCAGGCTAACGATGGTTAGCTAAGTCAGTTTTTAGTGTATCCTTATCTTGGTTCTTGTATGGTGCCACACGTCATTGGATGAAAAAATATTTTTGGTACTCCTGAGCCCATTAAGGACTCTTCAGATATGCAGAGCTTGCATTCATTATCTCTGCCTCGCTGTCAGCCTATGTCTCGATACTTGCCGTTGGAGTGTGCACTCAGTGCAAAGAGTGGACTTTGTCTGCACTGATAACGAGAGCTGGTCACTCCTACCAATACTGTTGTCATAGTCAGATGAACCTGCAGCAAGTGGGTTGGTGAGGATGATGCTAAGTAGGGTTTTTTGCCCCTGTCAACAGGAGACACAGGGCAGAATTTTCAGGACTATCCTATAAGGACATGCAGCGTAGGAGTGGAAGCAGGCCATTCGTCCCACCGAGTCTGCTCCGCCATTCAATGAGATCATGGGTGATCTGATAAGCCTAAAGACGATTTTCATGGCCTATCCCCCATGACCCTAGAATCCCTTAGTGATTAAAAATGTATCTGTCTCAGACTTGAGTACACCTGTCCTTCCAGCCTCTACATGCCTCTGCTGTATAGAGTTCCACAGGTTGATTACCTTCCTCCGCATTTCTGTTTTAATCGGGCGGCCCACTACTCTGAGGTTATGCCCCCTGACCATAAACTCTCCCACAAGGGGATACAACCATCCTGGGCAAAGCAGGCCACTTTATTGGCACCACATCTACAAACTTACTCTCCCTCCACCACCGACGCACAGTAGCAGCAGTGTGTACCATCCGCAAGATGCAGTGCAGCAACTGACAAAAGCTCCTTCGAGAGCGCCGCCCACACCCACGCCCACTACCATCTAGAAGGACAAGGGCAGCAGCCACATGGGAACTCCACCAGCTGGAAGATCACTTCCGAGCAACTCACCATCCCAGCTTGGAATTATACCGGCCATTCCTTCACTGTCCCTGAGTCAAAATCCTGGAGCTCCCTCCCTAACAGCACTTCTGGTGCACCTAAAGCACAGGTACGGCAGCGGTTCAAGAAGGTGGCTCACCACCATCTTCTCCAGGGGCAATTAGGGATGGACAATAAATGTTGGCCCAGCCAGTGAAGCACACATCCTGTAAATGAATTAAAAAATGACATCTACATTTTCAAGCCCCCTAAGAATGGAATATCTTTCAATAAGGCCGCCTTTAATTCTTCTCAACGCCAATCAGTACAGGCTCAACCTACTCAACCACTCCTCACAAGAAAATCCCTCCATCCCCAGGATCAACCTAGCGAACATTCCCTGGCAACCTCCAATGCCAGCAAAACTTTCCTTAGATAAGGGGGCCAAAACTGATACCAGTATTCCACGACTCAGGCAGCTCATTCAATTGTGGAGCTACCGAGCCTGTCTTCATGCTGGGCATTGATAGCAATGACCCAGATTGCACTCCGTACTCCGGCTCCCCCTAGTGCTTCTTCCAGATGTGAATCAGTTTGGTATATTCATTCATCAGCTGAGGTGGGACCTGGAGGCGTTAGCACGCTGGCGCCACCAATGGCCATATTCGCCCTGTTGCCATGAGGTATCATGGGGGCCAAGAAGGTTTGTTGAGGGTTCCCAGGACCACATACCTGCTGGATGTGGTGGATCTGCAGGTGGGGGCAAAAAGGCGGTGATGAATGAACCTGGGACGTAGGGCGGACTCAGAGCACAGCACTTTTGTACCCACCAGGTGGAAATGTGGTCCTGCTGCTCCCTGTACCCCCACTCTCCCCACCGCCCGCCCCACCCTTGCCTATATGGCAACACATGCCAGCTGACGCGGGAAATGAGACATGGGCAAGAGACGGTGAGCAATGCAGTGAGCCTTTATTCACATGGTTCAGGAAAGCTGTGAGATAGGGTTAAAGGGGATCTCCGCGTCCGAACTAAACGCTAATTAATTTTAGCTTCTGTCGGAGCCTCGGGCATTGGCGCATCTTCCCTGGCCTCGGGCCTTATTGAGACTCGCAGCAGTGAAAGCCTCGGGCGCACATGTTGGGTAATTCGTCTGACATCCTCTTGCAGGGGCTCATTTGGCAATACCCAACATGGATGCATCCGAACGCGATGGCTGGAAAAAAGCAGGAAGATATGTCATTTACAAATCTCATTAGTCACTGTTTCTGGATCAGGGGTGATGATGGTGGTGGGGGGGTTGCTGGGGTTGGTATAGAGGGTGATAATCGGATCACCGCCATTAAAAAGTACCTGGATGAGCACTTGGCACGACATAACATTCTAGGCTATGGGTCAAGTGCTAGTAAATGGGATTAGGTAGGTAGGTCAATTGCTTCTCACGTGTTGGTGCAGACTCGATGGGCTAAAGGGCCTCTTCCGCACTGTATGATCATGTGATTAACAAGCTAGGTCTGTCTGTGATCCACTCACGGGAGGGTGATGGACATCATGGTCTTACACTGAATCCCATGTCTCCCTTTATAGTTTACTCTATCGTTCCTTTCAATGTGTCGAAAATATTCACCTCAACCCTTCCCCTGTTATTGCGATTCCCACATCCTCACCCATCTTGGGTACAGATGTTTATCCTGATTATCTTATTCGATCCCTCATTGAATCTGTTATCCTGTTGGACACCTAGATGAGGGTCACGGGCAACAGTTGGGAACCTCTTCATTACATCTACCCTATCAGAGACTTCCATATCTCACACAACAAAAACACGAAGTTGTTTATATCCCTGTGACCTAGCCTAGCGCCCCAGCGAGTATCACAGGAGAGTTTTCAAACTGAATCAGTCACCGACTCACATAGGGAGACACTGGGGCAGGTGACCAAAAGCTTGATCCAAGTAGGATTTTACTGAGCGTCTGAAAGGTGGAGAGGGGGCCGGGCAGATGTGGAGAGGTTTAGTGAATGAATTCTGGGGTTTCATTTCCAGGCGGCTGGAGAAAGGGCCGCCAATGTAGGAGGGAGAGAAATGGTTGAAGGCCCATGGGCCGGAATTGGGGTAATGGAGAGACCTTGGAGGGTGGATAATTGGAGGGGGTTACAGGGATAGGGAGAGGGCAAGATACGGGAGGGATTTGAAAACCAGTATCTGACGTCTGAAATAGAGATACTGGTTGGCGAAAGGTGATCAAAAGTAAACCTACAGCCACAGGGTGATCAGTGAGTGTTAAGACATAGGCAGCAGAGATTTGTGTGGCTTCACTTTAAGGAAGGTAGAATGTTCAGAGACCCAGCCAGAGTAATATTGGCATAGGCAGCTCCAGATGTAGCCAATGTCTGGATGAAGGTTTCAGTGTCAGGTCCGTTGAGACAAGGTCACTGTCGGGTGATGTTTCCATAGTGGATATAGGTAGTCTTTAAGGTGGCACGGGTATATGGCAGGAATCACATTTTGGGATGAAATCCACACAACTCTCAGTCTCGGAGCCTTTCCAGGGAGAGGGATGAAGTAAGAAGAGAGGAAACAGCGGTAGGTCCAGGGCTGAAAACAATGGTGTCAATCACTGGCTTCTGAGAAATAAACTCACCTCCGCTACGATCAGGCAGGGCTCTTGGTTGGGCAGCGGTGTTCTGCACCAGTACCGGGACACCAAGAACTAATAGCAGAGCTTTCATCATCATCTGCTGTGCTCCTCCCTGTCACAATGAGATGATCGGAGTCCGGGCGGTATTTATACAAATTAAGAAAGAGTTCTGTAGTTAATAATCACACTCTCCTAGTGGAGATTGGCTCGGACTGGGGCGTATTAAATTAATCATTCAGAAACTGGGGACAACAATGAAGTGAACCAACGATTAAAGCCGTCTCCAAGGCAGGTTTTTCATTAATCAGCAGCAGTAAAACCTCAACAATGATTAAAATGGGGTAGATTTATAGAAACACTGTGCTGTGATTAAATTCAAGCCGCACAGCAGAAGAAGAGGCGATGGTCCAATCGCGGCTGTCCTGCCTCTTTGAATGTACCATCCAATTCTAACCCCTTCCTCTCCGGACATTCCCCAGTTTTGTATCTCCTGACTAAGCTCCCCTTGTGAAAGATACTGTTCAACCTACTTCCACCGACCATCAGTCAGCGCCGTACAGGGCACAACCACTCGCTGCAGCCAAAGAAATTCTCCCCTTCTACTCACGAGCACTTCGTAAATTCTCTTAAATCTGTTTTCGCTGGATCCCAAAGCTCCAAACTTCTAAAATATCACACCCCCAAATTTGGAAGAAGATTTGAAGCGTTCTCCCCTGGTGCCAATTTTGACCCCTCCAGCAACACAGCTAAAGCTGGTCATCAATCATTCCTGTTTGGTGGATCTTTCCGTGCCCTGCTTGCCAGTGGCAATCCACTACATTATGTTCATAGCTACAACTCAGCAGCATTCCACTGGCAGTGGGGAGCGTGTTCAGTTATTATTTAGTGGTGAAGGGTGCTACGGAAATGAAAGTCATCTTCCTTCCCACATTGCATCCACACCTCATGGGATCTCGTAAAACCAGACCCAACAAGGCACCGTAAAAAAACTCCCGCAGATTTCCTGCCAGCACCATTCCGGAGCATATGAATCCAAGTTGAGCAACGCTTGGTGGAGGCACTGTGATTCGCAAGGTCTGTTATCTAATTGAGATAGTTTAAGTGAGTTATTTTGGTGTCTGTAGATGTTACGAATGCATGTTGGCTTTAAAGATTAAGTTTGATTTGTATTCCTGCACTTGTGTGTTAAGGAAATGTCAAATTGAATTCTATTTTCCATTTAAACTTGTGCCGGCATTTCTAATGAGGGCTTGTCCGACAATTGCAGCTAAGGTAAGCAAACATGTGTGGAAGATTTGGGCTTCAGGGTCTTAGGAAGGCAGGCCCTCTCATAGGCACACTCAAAAAACCTAGACACAGCGATTTTGATTATGAAGTTGTTGGAGTTTGGACGGTTATGAAGGTAGCTCCCAGGCACGAACAGCTTAGAAGAGGGCGGATAGCCAGGCCCAAGCTGAAGGAACCCTCAAGAATTAAAGGGAGTGGAGCAGGAGAAAGCTCCAAACAGACCTTCGACTTAAAGGGAGGACAGAATCCTGGAAAAGCTCCTGTTCAGTGGAGCTAATAGTGAGGGATCGAGTAAGGCTTCAAGCTTCAAGTTTATAAGTATGAAGACTCAGAAAGCAGATATAAGAGACATTGCAAGAACAGCTTGCAACAGGCAAGAATGTCCAAAGAGGCAACTGAGGTTCTGGAACACTTTGCTCTCGGCAATTGAAGCAGTAGTGCTGTTTGCGGCTGAGTCTTTGTGAGAGAATTCATGACAAGGGTTTGGATTCATCTTGGGGCCCAGAGGAGAGGAACATCAGAACGCTGGAGGTGAACTTTTATGGAAGGCTTCTTATTTAGGACAGGATTCCAAGGTGACGAATAAATATAGGAAGCCCTCGGGTGAAAGATGGGGTTTAGTGAGAACAGTTGGCTCACGTTGTGACAAGGGTCTGGGGGGAGCTGATGCAAGATTCATTGCATCTGGTTGAGTGGCACCTGTCACCTTACTTCAGAGTGTTGTGCCTATTGGACTTTATACTTACTGTGAGTATCAGAGTGTAAGATAGTTTTTGTAACTTGTGTTATCCTTGCCATCTTTTATATATCTGTAAAGCTATAGTTGTGGTTGAAGAAATATTGGAATATATTTCAACTTTTCTTCTTTAATAAATGTTTTGTTCTTTTGTTAAAAGTTTCTCAGCTGACTCCAGTGACCCTTCAGTAGCCCCCTCCACGTAACTAAACAAAAAAAATAAATGTTAGGGTCTATAAAATTGGTTTTCAAACTGGTATCACGCTTATACAGGGGAAACCTCAGCAGGAATTGCAAAGATGGCACAGGATGTACTCTGGGTGTAAGAGTTCTTCAATGCCGAGGAGTAACAGTGACTCAGCATCAACATTGATGACTGACTTGGCTGAGTCTTGAAGGATATATCAGAGAGGCTAAAAGCGAAGGAATGTTCCTGTCCTTCCATTAACTTGAAAGCCTGCTTGGGACTTTCTCCTTTTCAACTCCCTTGGATTCTTTTAAGCCTTCCTTAGCTTGGGCCTGGCTATCTGCCCCTTCTAGGCATTTCCTGCCTGGTAATTATCTTCTAAACTTGCAGAACTCCAACAGCTTCCAAATCAAACCTGCTGTTTCTAGCCTCCTCCTGTGTTTCTGAGAGAGGACCTGCCTTTCTAACCCCCCGTGACCAGGCAACAGCCATAACCTTGCATTTTGTTCCACTTCCATCTCCCAGTGGCAGGCAGTGAGAGAAGAAACAAGAGGTGGGAAACATCCTTGGACTTGTCCTCACTAATCAACCCTTGAGCAGATTAATTTGACCATGGCGGGTATCGGCAGGAGTGACCGGTCCAAAGATTTTTTAGGGTCAAAGTCCAGTCTTCACTATGACGGCACCTTCCATCGTGATGTGTGTCACTCCCAATTGAGTCTGGTAGCGCAAATGCGGGCAGCCGTGAGGCACTGTGGGCCATCTGCCGCAGAGGTAGGATTGAGCGCAAAGGCAATCTGTAACCTTATCTCCCAGCGCAAACCTTACTCCCCGACTGCACTGTGCATGTCCAGGCAACACATGGGCTGTAGCGGTGCAGGGAAACAGACCGCCAGCAATTTCTCATGGGCAGTTCGTGGTAGTTAAAAAAATTTGGCCTGGCAAGTGGGGCACGGTTTCCAAGAATGTATAAGCAAAGGACATGGAAGAGGGCTGAATGCTTGGTGGGTTTCACCCTGCACCAATTTCGGACACCATTCTTGCCATCCGTGCAACACGGAGTGCTGGTCTCGGGCAGCTTATAAGCCGGTTAAACATTTGCCTCGATCACGGAACTGATCGGCCACCAGTATCCTTGAACATGGCCGCCAGGATCTGGCCGGAACGAATCGAGCCGGCACAGGGACCCATCTGCTTCCCGGCCGCCTGTGTGCAAAATGCATAGGCTGGCATTCCACAAGGTTGTCAAAAATGTGTGATCTCAAACCATGAGGACATCATTGCTCGGGTACCTTAATACCGTTGGACCACAGAAACCTATCAATTTTACATTTAAATATTGACAAACGATCTCGCACCTGTTGCTATTTAAAGAATGGAGTTACCGATGTGTATCGCCCTTTGTGTATCGCAGTGTTACCGAAATATTGTACTGAGCAGTCTGATTAGGCCTTTTAGACTCTGTCCCATAGCCTGATTCTCCTCCCCAGTGAACATAGTTTCTCTGTATCAAACTTATCTGTTCCCCTTAACACCTTGAATACTTCAACCAAACCACTCAGGAACGTTCCAAATTCCAGGGAGTACATGGGTTATTTGGGTAATCTCTCCATGTCTATATTCCCTGGTAGCACAGATATCATTTATTGTAAACATATCCTGAATTCCCTCCAAGCCTGACAACTCACATGAGGGAAAGTTGTCGGGAATTGCTTTGTCTCCTTTTCTCTCTGTCTCTCTCTCTCTCTCACCCAATTCTTAAACAACAGAGTGGCTTTTAGAATTGCGCAGCCTCAAGGAATAATTCTCAGATGAATGGAACTGCACAGAATTATAGACCGGACATCCACAATTTCTCAGCTGTTTCCTTCAATCGCTGGGAAGGAAACGTTCTGAAAATGGGGATCTGCCACCCTAAAGTCCCATTATTCTCTCCACTTCCTTTAGGTTGCTAATTCTAGGTGTTTCATGTGTATTAGTTATAAAACATTTTCAGGGTATATGTTACCTTTACTGGAAAGGCCAAAATATGTTGCCTGCCCTTGCAAATCTTTGCGATTCTCAACCAATTGTAAGAGTCCTTCCCTACAAAATACCGATGTTAGCTGGTGCCCTAGGTTTACCAATCTCGACCAATGGGGCGAGAGAGACTGATTTTCCAACAACAACCTAGCCTTAGCTTGTGCCAGGTCTTTACATTTCTAGCACTCAGTTCACCATTCTAGCCATCAGCATCCAGTTTTGGCTTCTGGTGAATGATAACGCCGGACACTCCAGAGCCCAAAAGCGAAATGTTTCCCAACTACAACCTTAGGTCCATTCTGTGCTGCCTTTTCACCTTAAAGTTACGTTACAGAACATTGTCATTGAAAGAGCTGCCAACTATAGGTCAACCTAACAACATTCCAAAAGTGCGTAAGAATTACGATCTTACATTTCTCAGCTGATATGAAGCGCCATTTGTAACTTAAGTCTGGGCAAATAGAGCAATACGTCAATGGGGTGACGGCCCGTAGGTTTGGATCCTCAGGTGTGCCTGCTGCTGGTCTTTACATCGTCTCCTGCAGTCTGAATATGAGTTTGTAATTGGGAATCATTTTGCTTTTGGGCTCTTGAGAACCTAGCAATATCATTCAACACATGCTAAAACTGAATGCCAATTGGCGAGAAAGTCAGACTGAGGTTTATAATTGTAAGGAACGGGCACCATTTAAGGCCAGATTGTTGTTGACAAAATCAGAAGTTCTCATTCCATTGGCCGATATCCATGTTTCACCCCTAGTTTTAACGGTCACGGTAGGATGACGAGTAGGCCGGGCCATGGTCTTGCAGATTCTGTCTGAATTTAATTCTGCTGCTTCTCATGTCCCACAGCGCCTCATGGATGTTGAGATTTGAGCTGCGTGATCTGTTCTGAATCTATCCCGTTGACAGCGTGTCAAACAACAAAATGAAGCGTGACTCCAGTTTGAAGACAGGTCTGTTGTCACAAGGACTGTGCGGTGGTCATGCCTACCAACAGCATCAGAGACGGATGCATCTGCAGCAGGTTGATTGGTGATGATGAGGCCAAGTAGAATATTCCCTCTTGTTGGTTCACCTGCCTCAGGCCTATTCTGCCTTTCGGGGCTCGGCTACCTGGGTCTGTAACGGTGACCCAGAGCGAGTTTTGTTGATGGACATGCAGGTCCCACAGCAGAGAATATTCTGTCCCCTTGATACGCTCAGTGCTTCTTCCATGTGGCATTTAGAATTGATCAGATTTGGGAGAGCGGTAGGTGGGAATCAGCAGGAGGTTCTCATTCCCCCTGTTTGCCATCATGACTTGTGGCATCACAGAGCCTGGATTAAATGCTGAGCACTCCCAGTGCGAACCCAGACCTATTGTATTCCCCTTTGCCGTCAAGCCTGGTACCTCCCTCCTGTCAGTGGGGCATGACAAACCCAGGAATATGGGTGGTGAACCTTTGGCATTGGCTGTGAAGCTCCGATTCTGATAGCATGACAGTTCAGGAGATACAAGATGCCAACGAGACTCTGCCATGTTCTACACGTATGGCTAAATTGGAGTTGTAAGATGTCAATGTGAACCTGCCATTTTCTGACCATTCCTCCCTGCCAGTCGATATGGTGACACAGCGATCCGAGTGGGAAATGAGACACGGGCAATAGGCGTTGATCAACGCAGCTAGTTTTAATCACATGATTCAGAAAGCAGTGGGCTAGGTGTCATCGTATCCACACAATGCATCAGAGCCGGAATTACAGAAATTAAAGTCAGTCTTAGCCAAATCCACAGGTTCACCTGGCCCTGTGATACATTCACCTTTCTGTACCTCATGCAGCCTCACAGCTCTTAAAACGAATCACCATTTCCAGGGAATTAAAGACTCATCTTCATTGCATCTTCCCATACTACAGGCCCCTCCAGTATCCCCAAATCCCAAGGTCATAACTGGAATTTATTGAACAATGGAGTTAAGTTTGAGTCTTTTGATACCTGATGCATACTGAGAGCTCAAATATGGATTGCGATGATAGCATGGCGGAACATGGAGCCCAGAGCTGTGCACAGGGCACCTAGTGTGGTCTAACTCATCGATAGGAAGGCCAGGTCAATGCACAGTGCCCCAAGTGTGGTCTAAACAAGGGGAATGGAGGTCAGAGCTGTGCACAGTGCTCCGAGTGTGGTTTAACCGAGGGATACCGTCACCAGAACTGTGCATAGTGCTCTAAGTGTGGTCTAATCGAGGAATACAGACATCAGCACTGCGCATAGTACTCTGACCGTAGTCGAAGTGAGGGATATGGCTCCATCCATATTCAGAGTGCTGTAATTGTGTCAAACCGAGATGAACAGAGGCGGTTTCTCTGCACAACTAGCAGGGTGCATCCTTTGGCACACCTGGAGAGTGAAGAAATGTCCCAAGACACGACACAGGAACCAGAGAAAGGGAAAAATGACAGAAAGCCACAGCAAAACATCTTAAAGACAGACAACAAAAAGTTCACTCAAGAAAAGTTGTTTTTAGGGACTATCTAAAACGTGGGGAGAGAGGTCGAGAGGATTATGGAGAGAATACCAGAGCTCGAGGCTCCAGCAACCAAATGCAGTGCCTCCAATGTCTGATCCTCCAGTCAAAGTCTGGAAACCCAAAGGAGGCCTGAATTCGAGAGTCAACAATACCTGGACTAATGATTGGGCAGGAGGTGATTACAGAGGTACGGAGGGGGTGAGCTGATCGAGGAATTTGGAAACATGCTATATGAATGACTCAAGATATCACCGAATGACCACAGACTGATGGACAGGACGAGGAGACTGGGAATAACTTCATGATGGATTGAGGTTAATGTAGACAACAAATGAAACATTTTAAAAACTGAGTTTGATATCTTTCCCTTTGGAAAGTTTTCAAGTGTCACAGAACCAATTTCATTGATGGAGTTCAGACACATATCAGCTACAATCCAATTGAAATGCAACGCAACTTCAATGCTTTGAATGGCCTCCTCCTGTCTCTCTTAATGTTTCTTTAGGTTTTGTACTGAGAGATGTACTAACCCCTAATATACATCTTGCACTCTCTCCTCCTTCAGCAGGGATTGGGCGGCATCAGCAACAGTAAAAAATCAGCAAAAGCAGTGATTTCCTCATTCTCCGCTGTTCTCCTCCCAGGTCACAATGAGATAGCTGGAGCACAGACGCTCTATATATGAATACAGTGCACACTGTAGTTAATAGTGTCACATGCGCTCCGCGGCTAGATTCCACCTTGGGAAAGTTGAAGGGGCAGTTTACCAAGTCCAAATTTAACTGGAAGCAAGTTGGTTTTCATTCATCTGCGATGAGACAGATCGGAATAATGATTAAGCTCACAAAGCTTTATAGGTATCCTAAAATCACCGTCGGCCGCTAGGAGAAGAGTTGGGAGATCTCTCCCTGGTTTCCTGGGGCGAGTGCTCATCCATCCACCAACACAACGATCACAGGTTATTTGGTCAGTATCGCCTTGCTGGTGGGAGCTTGCTGTGCACCAATTGGCAGCGACAATTTGTAGATTCTAGCACTGACCACCCTTCAGCAATCTCCTGGTGAAAGGTGTCACAAAAACTTGATCTTCCCTTTATCAACAGTTTTTTCTCTCTCTCCCTTTCCCTACTTTGAACTCCTGTCTGACTGTTCCTCCCTCTCTAATTCTCGCCCTCCAGTTCCAATAGTGTGCTTTACTTTATCATTAAGTTTTGCAACTATGTGTGTTGTTTTATGAGACTGTTAGTGTTTGGGTCAGACTCTCTGATTTAAGTTAATGCAGGGAGGTCATGTAATTCCTGCTGCCTGACAGTAAATGCGGTTGTGATAATTCTTAAAGATAAAGGAAAAACTCCAGTAGTTAAGTGGGAAGGAGGTGTCAGCTATTTACAATTGGAGACAACGACGTCTATTTCTAATTCTCAGGTGAAAAAACACTCAGTCTGCCAAGGCCTCAAAACACTTATATCAATACAATTTACAAACATTTGTCGGAACTTAGGAATAAAAGACTTTGTAGCAGTAGACTTCCATTCAGCCCCTTCAGACTTCTCCACCGATCAATTAGATCACGGCTCATCTGGTTGTGTCTCAACGACACTGTATCGCCGGTCCCACCATCACGCTTGAGTCACTTGCCTATAAAAATCCAATCAAATTCTGCTTCGAATAAATGCAATCAGCCAGCCTATACTGCTCTCTGGAGGAGAGAATTCAACAGACTAATGAACCTTTGACAGATATGGACAATCTCCTCATCTCTTTCATAAACAAACACCTCTTATTCTTAGTCTTTCCATATTGTTTCTAATCTTCCTCACAAGTGGTGAAACCCTCCCGGTATCTCCCTTATCAAATACACTCGGGATGCGAAACGCTTTTTATGACGTTGTGTTCTTCTAAACTCCGATGGGTGTGGAAACACACTGACCAGCCTTACCTCACTAGACAACTCCCTCATCATCGTGCTGTAAGTTGTCTCTTCGTTGCGAAGATGAAAGGTGATTGTGATCATGGGTCGCTGTTCAACATTTCTACTTAGATACGTAACTCATGTGCCTTCGGGAAGGGGTTTAGGGGAGGCCATTTTACGATCAGGTTACATGCTTCGCTATGAAGCAAGGAAAATCAGAGGCAGGCTGCGATTTTCTTTTTTTTTTTGGCAATGTTTACAGTTTTGGTCCTGTGTGGTCAGCAGAAATCTGTAACATAGAGAGGCAGGAAAATAGAGTGAGCTACTGTCTGCCTGGGGTGGTCCTTGCACATCTTCAGTATGGTTGAATGCTGTGTTTGCCCTGATGCCATTAGGAATCAACGATTTTGGAGTCATTACAGAACCTGCCCCTCCTGGCTGTATGCCACTGTGCCATCACCTATGCTGGTTCTGCCCTTCCAGCAGTTCCAGCTATTCACAGGGATGGTCATTGGTGAGCGGGGGCATTGGCTCTAAGGTACGCTTTTGTGAGCCTGACTATATTGGAGTTACAATTGGTCAATATGGTCGCGCCATTTCCCGACCTCCCCTCCCTCCCTGTCAATGTGGAGAAACCCGATACGAGTGAGCAATGAGACACGGAGAAGATGTGGTGATTGATGCAGCCAGTTTTATTCACATGATTCAGAGTGCAGAACGTCAGGGCTCATTGGATCCACACAATGTATCAGAGCCTGAATGACAGACATTACAGTAAGAGTCAGCCGAGACTCAGACAGGGGTCACATCGGGACAGTTTTCATTATTCTAGCTCAGGGAGCCTGCAGCACGTGTAAGACCAGACGCACTGCCATGTGTCCAGAGTTTCAAGTTTGTGACGCTGGTCTTTTCTACAGTTTCCTCCTTTTCTGACGCATTCGAGGCTCCAATCTGGAAATCAGAAAGGAAGAGGCAACAGTCAGGGTTTTTGAGCGTTCAGCTCTGCTCGAACCCATATATAATTAGACATGTAATGGACACAGCTCTGCAAGTGAGACTGACCAGGGAATATGAGGGCAAGGACAGCACACAGTATTCCAAGCATGATCTAAATCGGGGATATTGAGACCAGAACTTTGCACATTGCTCCAGCTGTGGTAAAACCAAGGGATATCATGACCAGAACTGTGCACAGTGCTCCAGCAGTGGTTTAACCAAGGGATATGAATGCCAGAACAGTGCACGGAGCTACAAATCTAACCGAGGTATATGGAGACCTGAACTGTGCACATTGCTCCAGGACAAACCAAGGTGTATGGAAACCAGAACAGTGCCCAGTGCTCCAGGTCTAACCGAGGGATATGGAGACCTGAACTGTGCACAGTGCTCCAGAACAAACCAAGGTGTATGGAAACCAGAACTGTGCACAGTGTTCCACATATAATCGAGGGGGTTGGAGACCAGAACTCTGCAAAGTGCTAAAGATCTAACAGAGCGAGATGGACCCCAGAAATTTGCACATATCTAATCGAGGGATATGGACACCAGAACTGTGCACAGTGCTCCAGATCTATCTAAGGGATAAGGAGACCAGAACTGAGCACAATGCTCCTACAGTGGATAAACCAAAGGAAAATATGGACCAAAAATTTCCGGATTGAGAATTATGCAATTTATAATGAAAAATCAAGATAATAAAATTACACAATTGACTCATGGGAGCATTTTCCAAAATCATTTCACACATAGTCCAAATAAAGGTAATTTTTGACAGGTGACCCAACGCACACCCAAAGAGGTTGGATTGAAGGACCATCTCCAGACAGGAGAGACCGTGGTTGATGAGGTTACACAGGGGACTCTCGAGCCTCGGCTCCAGGCAACTGACGGCATGGTCACAAATGGCAGGTAACTTAAAATCTCGGAATGGATAGGAGGGCAATTTTGGTGGGACGCATGTATCTGGAAGGAATTTTGGGCTTGAGGTGATTACAGAGTAACAGAGCTTCGAAATGATGTAGGGATTTAGAAACATGCTGTACGATTAATACAAAATATCACCGAGGGACAGTATGTGGATGGGAATTTCGAGGATGCTGAGGATAGCTCCTCGGTGGATATTAGTTGAGGTTGGATTCCAAAAACAAAACACCCAATTTTTGAAGAAGGCTACATCTGAGACTGACAGCTTGCTGTTTGGAAAGGATTATAATGATTATGGATCCAAAATTATCCAATGGGTTTAAGACAGATATCATCCATGGCCAAATTGAATAAGAATACTGGCTTGAAGGGTTCAATGACCTCTTCCTGTTGTATTCAATGCATCTAGAGTTTGGCAACTGAGAGATAACATCATTGGATAACCTACCGATAAGCTTGCACTCCCTCAGCACCAGCTCTCAATGCACCAAGAACAGTACTTTCCATATCTTCCCCTGAGCTCCCCGGAGTCACAGGGAGATGACTGGTGCACGCATACTTTTTATATGAACTCAGAGAGAATTATGTCGTTAATATTCGCAGGCACACCGTGAGGGTTGGATGTATCTTGGGCTGGTTAAAGGAACACTTCACTAACTGAGGCTGGCATTAAGTGTAATCCACGGCTAAAAATCTGTCCCAGGCCGGATTTTATTAATCAACGGAGAGACGGATCTGTGTAAAGATTGAACAGGTGAAGGGTTAAAGGAATTGTTCTCAGTGTTTAGTGTAAGAAACATTCTTCAGATTACGGGGACCATTTGGCCCATGGTGTCTCTGCTGGTTCTGTGAAAGAGATGCTGAATTATGCCCCCTCAATCTCTTCTCTTTCCCCATTGCCCCGCTATTATTTTCCATGTCAGTTATTGTTACAATTCCCTGTTGCTATTGAATCTGCTCCAATATCTTTTCGGGAGGTGCATTCCAGATCACAACGGCTTAGTGTCAATAAGACATTCTTTTCATTTCCCTCCACTTCCTTTGTGAATTATTTTCAAAGTATTTCTACTGATTTCCCAATCTTTACACACTCTAAAATATCCCACCACCACTATTGAAAGTAGAATTGTGGAGTTCACACTAGATGCCATTGTCCCAATATTCATCCATCGGCCACTATCAACAAACCAGGTTATTCAGCATTTTTCCACTGCTGCTTGTGGAATCTTGCTGTGCCAAAATTGACTTTCATGTTCCCCACTTCACAACAGTGGGGAAATGTCAACATTATTTCACTTTCTGTGGAAACTCTGGGATATCCCGGGGCTGTGAAAGTTGTGTTGGAAAAGTCTCCCTTTGATTTTCTTTGCATTTCCTGTCATTTCCCTCTGCTCTCTCTCCCTTCCTCTCTCTCTCTCTCTCTCTCTTTCTCTCTCTCTCTCTCTCTTTCTCTCCATCTCACTACCTCTCACCCTCGCTTTCCTCCTCTATTGCTTCCTCCCTCATTCTTATTCCCTCTCTCTCCTCCCCTTTCACTTTCCCTCCCTATCTCTGTCTCTCCCTCTGCCTTCCTCCAACGTTCATTTCTCCCTCTTTCCCTATCTGCTTCTCCATTAATTTGTCTTGTTCGGTTAGCCTCTCTTACTTTGTTTCATTATGTGCATCTCCTATTTATTCGCCTCCCTTCTACATCTTCTACCCATGCTATATTTCTGACTCCCTTCCACCCTGGCTTATCTGTGTCTTTGTTGAATTGTTTGCGATGGGGCCACTGGCTAGGACAGTGTTAACTGTCGATCGCTGCGTGCCCTTGAGAAGGTGGTGGTGAGCTGTCCATCTGTTGCAGGTACACCCACAGTATTCTTAGGGATGGAGTTCCAGGATTTTGTCGCAGCGACAGTGAAGGAAAGGAAGACACATTTCCAAATCAGGATTGTGGGTGGCTCGAAGGGGAACCTAAAAATACCCATTTGTGTGCTGCCCTTCCCCTTCTAGAGGGGTCGTGGGTCTGCGGTGCGCCGTCAAAGGTTCTTTGGTGCATCTTGTAGATGGTATAGACTGATGCTATTGTGCGTCTGTGGTGGAGAGAGTGAAGTTTTGTGGATCTGGTGCCGTTAAAGTGGGGCGGCTCTTACTTGGATGGTATCGAGCAGGGGCGGGAGGAGGGGGTGGGGGTGGGTGGGGTGTCGGGGGAAGAACTCCTTCAGACTCCTGATTTGTGCCTTTTAGATGGTGGACAGGCTTTGGGGAGTCAGGTGGTGAGGTATTCCGCGCTGGATTCTCTGCCTCTGACCTGCTCTTGGAGCCACATTATTAAAATGGCTTCTCCAGTCAGTTTCTGGTCAATGGTAACCCCAGGATGTTGACAGTGAAGGTAATGCCATTGAACTTCAAGGGCGCGATGCTTAGATTCTCTCTTGCTGGAGATGGTCATTACTTGACAATCTTAAATACAAGTGTTGGGTTCAACATCAGGGGACGTTTCTCTGAACAATTATTAATCGCTGCTTAGGGCGCAGGTAGCTTAATACATCCAGCGCTGATCACCAGGTCATTGCCTGTCATTTGTTTGGGGCGAATAACTTTGCTTTGCTGAGTCAGGAGATGAGTCACACACGTGGTTAAATATTTCCTATTTTAGGCCGCTGTCGGTTTGTTAAATATTTGCCACTGAAGCGGAACTGCCCGTTCCCCAGTCGCCATCCTGTCTGACTCCGGGTAGGAATGAGCTGTCCCTGGATATGATCCAGCAGATGACTGTCTACCTGTGGGGACAATACACAAATACTCAACTATTGAGTGTACACATATCATCAGATTAATTCACATAATCCACTGATATACTGTGTGCAGATGCTCCATGAACAGTTTATGTATACACAGACAAATATACACGTCCAAAAACTGTGATCATCTTAAGGGATTTGAAGACGATGTGAGAATATTTTGGGAAAACGCAAGTTTCATTGCCCATCCCTAATTGCCCCATGGGAAGGTGGTGGGTGAGCCGGCTCCTTGAGACGCTACAGTCCCGTGTGGTGTAGATACACCCACAGCGCTGTTAGGGAGGGAGTTTCAGGATTGGAGCCAGCGACAGTGCAGTAACAGTGCTATAGTTCCAGTTAGGATGGTGTGTGGCTTGGAGAGGTACCTTCATTCAATGTCCTCCCATGTGCCCGCAGCCCTTGTCCTTCGAGGTGGTGGGGATTATGGGTTTGGAAAGCTCTGTTGAAGGAGCGTCTGTGTGTAGGTGTAGCGCATCTTGGAGAGGATACACACTGAACCCATTGTGTGCCAAGTGGAGACATCCTCCCCATTCTTTGACCCGATGTCATGAGGCTTCACGGGATGTGGATTGAACGTCGCGTGCTCCCTGGGCCATTCCCTCCTGACCCTGGCGAGCCTGCCCTGCCGCTGGGAATGATTATTCCCAGGGAAGGTGTAGGGGAAGTCTGGGCCATTGTCTTCAGTGTATGGTTGGGTCTAGGTTGCTATGTCAGGCAGTTGATCGACTAGTCTTTGGGACAACTCTCTAAATTCAGTGTGCGCTATGTGTTCAGCGTGGGCTCCGTGTTCAGCGTGGGCTCTGTGTTCAGTGTCGGCCCAGTGTTCAGTGTGGGCTCTGTTTTCAGCTTGAGCTGTAGGTTCAGAGCGGGCTCTGTGTTCAGTGTGGATCCTTTGTTCAGTGTGGGCCCATTGTTCAGTGGGGACTCTGTGTTCAATGTGGGCTGCGTGTTCAGTGTGGCCTCAGTGTTCAGTGTGGTCTCAGTGTTCAGTGTGGGCCCTCTGTTCAGTGTAGGCTATGTGTTGATTGTGAGCACTATGTTCAGTGTGGGTCCTGTGCTCAGAGCGTGACCAGTGTTCAGTGTGGGCTCTGTGGTCAGTGTGGGCCATGTGTTCAGTGTGAGCTCTGTGTTCATCTTTGGGCTCCTTGTTCACTGTGGGCTATGCATTCAGTGTTGGCTGCGTGTTCAGTGTGGGCTCTGTGTTCATTGTGGGCCCTCTGTTCTGTGTAGGTTGTGTGCTCAGTGTGGACTCTATGTTCAGTGTGTGCCCTGTGTTCAGACCGGTACCTGCGTTCAGAGTGGGCTCTGCGTTTAGCGTTTTCTCCTTTTCAGCGTGGTCTCCGTGTTCAGTGTGGGCTCTATATTCATAGTGATCTATGTGTTCAGTGTGCGGTCAGCTTTCAGTGTGGGCCCTGTGATCATAGTGGGCTCTGTGTTCAGATTGGGCCCTGTGATCAGAGAAGTCCTTGTCTTCAGAGTGGGCCCAGCATTCAGTGTGGGCTCTGTGTTCAGAGGCCGCCCCGTGTTCAGTGTGGGCTCTGTGTTCAGGGTGGGCCCGGTGTTCAGTGTGGGCTCATTGTTCAGAGTGGTCCCTGTGTTGAGAGTGGACCCTATGTTTAGTGGGGGCCCTGAGTTCGGTGTAATCTCTATGTTTAGTTTGGGCCCTGTGTTTTGCATTGTCTCCGTGTTCAGTGTGGTCTCTGTGTTCAGTGTGGGCCCTATGATCAGTGTGGGCTCTGTGTTCAGACCTGGCCCTGAGTTCATTGTTGCTTCTGTTTTCATAGTGCGCTCTATGTTCAGTGTGTTGTCAGTGTTCAGTGTGGGCCCTGGAGTCAGTTTTGGTCCTGTGTTTTGAGTGGGTCCTGTGTTCAAATTGGTCCCTGTGCTCAGAGAACGCCTTGTCTTCACAGTGGGCCCCGTGTTCAGTGTGGGTCGTGTGTTCAGTGTGTGCCCTGTGTTTAGTGTGGCCCTGAGTTCGTTGAGACCTCTGTGTTTAGTTTGGGCCCTGTGTTCATTTTCGGTTCCGTTTTCAGTGTGGTCTCTGTGTTCAGTGTGGGCTCTGTGTTCAGTGTGGGCTCTGTGTTCAGTTTGGGCTCTGTGTTCAGTGCGGGCTCTGTGTTCAGTGTGGGCTCTGTGTTCAGTGTGTGCTCTGTGTTCAGTGTGTGCTCTGTGTTCAGTGTGGGCCTGAGTTCAGTGTGGGCTCTGTGTTCAGTGTGGGCCCTGTGTTCATTGTGGGCTCTGTGTTCAGTGTGGGCCCTGTTTTCAGTGTAAGCTCTGTGTTCCGTTTTGAGTCCTGTGTTCACTATGGGCTCTGTGTTCACTCTGGTGCCTGTGCTCTGTCTGGGTTCTGTGTTCAGTTTGGCGTTCTGTGTTCAGTGCTGGCCCTGTTTTCAGAGATGGCCCTGTGTCCAGAGCAGGCCCTTGGTTCAATATGGGCACTGTGTCTAGAATGGTCTCTGTATTCATTTTGAGCTCTGTGTCCAGTGAGGGCTCTATGTTCAGTGTTGGCTCTGTGTTCAGTGTGGGCTCCGTATTCTTAGTGGGCTTTGTGTTCAGTGTGTGGGCAGCTTTCAGTGTTGGCCCTGGAGCAGTGTGGGCCCTGTGTTGATAGTGGGCCCTGTGTTCAGATTGGGTCCTCTGTTCAAAGAAGTCCTTGTCGTCAGTTTGGGCCCGTTTTTCATTGTGGGCCCTGTGTTCAGAGTGGTTCCTGTGATCAGATTGCGTCCTATGTTTAGTGTGGGACCTGAATTCGGTGGTAGCTCTGTGTTTAGTTTGGGCCCTCTGTTCAGATTGAGCACTGTGTTAATTGTGGTCTCTGTGTTCAGTGTGGGTCCTGTGTTCAGTTTGGGCTCAGTGTTCAGTGTGGGTCGTGTGTTCAGTGTGGGTCGTGTGTTCAGAGCAGGTCCTTTGTTCAGTGAGGGCACTGTTTCAGAGTGAGCTCTGCGTTCAGTGTGAGCTCCGTGTGTAATTGGGTCTCTGTGTACAGTGTTGGCTCTGTGTTCAGTATGGGCTCTGTATTCATGGTGAGCCCTGTGTTCAGTGTGTGTCAGCGTTCAGTGTGGGCCCTGGAGTCAGTGTGGGCCCTGTGTTCCGAGTCGGCCGGTGTTCTGAGTGGGACCTGTGTTTAGATTGGAACCTGAGTTCACATTCGGCTTTCTGTTTAGTTGGTCCCTGAGTTCAGTGTATGCTCCGTGTTTGGTTAGGACTCTTTGTTCGGTGTGTGCTCTGTGTTCAGTGTTGACCTCTGTGTTCAGTCTGGTCTCTGTGTTCGGTGTGGGCCCTGGGTTCTGAGTGGGCTGCGGGATCAGTGTGAGCTCCTTGTTCAGTGTGGGATCCGTGTTAAGTGATGTCTCCCTGTTCAGGGTGACCTCTGTGTTCAGTGTTCAGTGTCGGCCCTTTGTTCAGAGTGGTCCCTGTGCTCAGAGAGCGCCCTGTATTTAGTGTTTTCCCTGAGTTCAATGCTAGCTCTGTTTTTAGTTTGGGCCCTGTGTTCAGGGTGGGCTCTGTATTCATTGTGGGCCCTATGTTCAGTGTGGTCTCTGAATTCAGTGTGGACTCTGTCTTCACTTTTGTCTCTGTGTTCTGTGTTCACTGTGGGCTCTGTAGTCAGTCTGGGGCCTGTGTTCAGTTGGGCTCTGT
The DNA here is from genome assembly GCF_964194155.1 of Cetorhinus maximus. Lineage (NCBI taxonomy): Eukaryota > Metazoa > Chordata > Chondrichthyes > Lamniformes > Cetorhinidae > Cetorhinus > Cetorhinus maximus. Next base: position 300,338 of record NW_027596283.1, on the reverse strand, counting down.
GTTCAGAGTTTGTCCTGTGTTCAGTGCGTGCCCTGTTTTCAGAGCACGTGTGTAATTAGGTCTGGGGCCTGTGTTGAGTGTGGGAACTGTGTTCAGAGTAGGCTTTGTGTACAGTGTGAGCTCTATGTGCAGTTAAGACTCTGTGTTCAGTGTTGGCTGTCTGTTCACTGTGGGCTCTGTATTCATAGGGGGCTCTGTGTTCAGTGTGGGCTCTGTGTTCAGAGGGGGCTCTGTGTTCATAGTGGACTCTGTTTTCAGTGTGTTGTCAGTGTTCAGTGTGTTGTCAGTGTTCAGTGTGGGCCCTGGTGTCAGGGTGTACTGTGTTTAGAGTGAGGCCTGCGTTAAGATTGGGCCCTGTGTTCAGAAAAGGCCTTGTCTTTAGAGTGGGTCTTTGTTCAGTTTGGGCCCTGTGTTCAGAATGGGCCCGGTGCTCAGAGTGGGCCCTGTGTCGAGTGTGGGCCTTGAGTTCATTGTGAACCCTGTGTTCATTTTGGGCCCTATGTTCGCGGAATGCTCTGTGTTCATTGTGCGCCCTGTGTTCATTTGGACTCTGTGTTCTTTTTGGACTCTGCGTTCAGAGTGGGCCTGCGTTATGTGTGGACTCTGTGTTCAGTGTGGGCTCTGTGTTCAGTTTGGGCACTGAGTTCAGACTGGGCTCCGTGATCAGTGTGAGCGCCGTGTTCAGTGTGGGCTCCTTCTTCAGTGTGGACTCCGTGTTCAGTGTGGACTCCGTGTTCAGTGTGAGCTCCGTGTTCAGTTTGAGCTCAGTGTTTAGAGTCGGCTCAGTGTTTAGAGACGGCTCTGTATTCAGAGTGGGCCCTGTGCTCAGTGTGTGCCCTATGTTCTGAGTGGTCTCTGTTCAGTGTGGGCCCCGTCTTCATTTTGATCCCTGTGTTCAGAGAGGTCTCCGTGTTTAGAGTGGGATCTGTGTCCAGAGTGGGCTCTGCATGTAGTGTGGTCTCATTGTTCTGTGTGGTCCCTGTGTTCAGAGTTTGCCCTGTGTTTAGCATGGGCCCTGTTTTCACAGTTCTAAGCACTTCTCCACTGTTCTCTCCACATTGTCCAGCAGGTTATTCCATTGAATTATTTATGCACCTCATATTCTGAAACTTCCTATTGAATGTGTTGCCAGGCAGTGAGTTTCCGATCTCAACATCTCACGGTGTAAATTGAGATTCTCCTTAGCTTCATATACTTCAATTTGCACTTGTCTACAATTATCTTCAATGTTCTTCTACTGATCACCATATCTCACAGCTTTGAAAATACAACAACCATTGGATGATTAAACGCCCTGTGTAAAATGTTTCCCTCGACTAAAATCACAAACAGGTTATCCAATTACTTTTCTGGAGGGGTCGTTTGCCAATGGCAAAGTTTCTCGCCTATGTTACATCAGTGACGGCACTTGAATAATGACGGTGAAACTGTTTGGGACATTCTTAAGCTTAAAGGACGCAATAGAAAATCAAATTGTGTTTTATTCTATTTCTGCATCTGCCTCTCGCATCAGCTCCTTTCTTTCCCTCTCAAGCTCTGAATCTATCTTCTCTTTTCCTATCACGATGCCTTCCCCTTTGTCAATATTTTTGTCTGCCCCTTACTCAATCTCCTTCCCCAGCTTCCTGTCGTTCTTTCTCTCTCTCTCTATTTCCCACACTCCCTTATTCAGCTGCCCAGGTGGTTAAATAATTCTAAGTTTTAAGTGTTGTCGGTTTGTGAATAATTTTCCTCTTGCGTGAAGCTGCCCTGTTGCCAGCCGCCATCCTGTCTGACAGCCGTTAGCAAGGTTAAAGAGTGACCTGTCCCTGAATATGCGCCAGCAGAACACTGTCTCTCTCTGAGGGCAAAGCACAAATTCTCAAATGCTGAATGTCTAATTATCATCAGATATATTCATTCAATGCAACTGTTTGTTTGAATTAGCCTTGGAGAAAGTCTTCAGAAACAACTGCAAATTAATTTAAGAGTCCATCGTTCATTATGGTATCCAATGCATTCAGCCAAATATTGAATATCCTGTGGAGTGAAGGGAAACGGTTGAGGACTTGCATATGTGGTTCCATTGGCTTCAAAAGGAGGCAGATGTGTATCATCCAATCAGCACGTCTCCCTGAAGGGAGTTTCAAATGATTTAGCCTTGTCTTTTGAACATTTCCGTTATGAACATACCCCGAGCTTCACCTCGAACTTCCCAAAGCGCCGTGCGGGAATATCACATGACTCTAGGAGGAGTGACATGAGTGGAAGTCGCGACTGACGGGAAGCCAGGGGTAAAACGTAGAATTCGGGCTGTCATTTCGCTCCGACACTCACTTTGACACGCAAAACCTGGCTCTCGTTGAGTATGTCCACTGTTATAGAGGAGAAACAGGGAAGCTGATGACCCTCAAAGTGTTGCACTGACACGCATATGCACAGGCACACACACGCACAAACACACGCGCACACACACACACATACACACAAACACACACGCAGAAATCCTGACACACTTCCGCACCATTACACGTAAACACACAAACACATTGTAACAAACAAAGGGGCACAAACTGAAACATAGACACATAGACATTTGCATAGAAACTTGCAGAGACGGACGTGCACATGCAAACACACAGAGACACACACAGATAAGCGCATACACGAAAGAGCACTGGCACACACTCACTTTGATACAGATAAACACACACACGCACAGTAACACACACAGACACACAAACTCAAACATAGACACATAAACGCATGCACACACGCTCACACACACAGAGACACACACAGACACAGACTTGCACACTCACACACAAAGACACTCACAATTACTCGCCCACATACACAGAGCTAAAAAGCACAGACACATTCACAAAAAAGACACCAGGACAACCATGCCAAATGGCTCTCACCCTTTTAAACTCCCACACAAAGAGGGCATGCACAGGAATGTGCATAAAAAAACAGTCACGCACACAGTCACACATGCACACACTAACACAATTATCTCGCTCACACAATCTGTCGCTCTCTCTCTCTTACACACACACACAGAGGCACATTTGCACTAACAAAATCATGCGCACACTGAAACACACAAGTGTGCACACAACACACATGCCACTCACATGCTGATTTACATATTTACTCACTGGCAAATACTCACAAGCTCACACAAACACAGTCACACACATTCTCTCTTTTTGCCCCTCTCTCTCCTTCTCTCCCTCATGTACACAGAGACACAAACATACCCGCACGCCACACAAACAAACACACACACACAGGCCCTCGCAGTATATACAATGTCTCTGTTGATAGGCAGGGCAGAGGACACCTCCCCCAACACGTTACTGACACACTCACACAGTCTAAAGTTAGATGTTGCACGACTGGGTCCCAACCTAGGTCTGTGAACAATGTCTATCGTCCGGAAATTTCTCGAGGCTCTAATCTAATGGTTTTATAAATGATCAGAAGCACGGATAAGTTAACGAAACATCTTCTTTGATAATTTTTCTGCAGTTATTTACTAAAGAGCACGCTATTCAGTGAAGTGAGCTTGATGTCATATATATGAACGAAGTGTGATCGACTTGTCATTTAAAGGAATTGTTATTGAAACTGAGACCCATGGATTAAAGAGACAGTGACAGTGTGGGTGTGATGCTAGTGAAGAGAAGAAAAGGAGAGAGAAGGTGCGGAGGTTGGTTATTCAGACAGGCGCCTGTACACACTCATGTTCCCTTTTTGCTCAAATCATGACCACTGCACTTTATGATGCACATAAACAACATTCCTCTCTTCACTTCATCGCAGATGAAGATTTTAGGTAGGTTTGTTCTGAACGATTCCAGGCCGGCCGATGCCTAATCAGGCCTGAGCACGATCAGCAGATTCTCCCACAACGGGTTCTAGAGAACGTGTATTCGTAACTGGAGGGGGGCAAGTTGCAATTTCTGTCTCTTCCTCTTCTCTGCTACGCTGTATTTTCGCTGGGTCTCACGTGTGGCCTTCCATATAGAGGACAAAAGTTTTACGTTTGTATTTAACAGGAGTTCAGAAATATAAACATTGAGGAGGGCAGTAGAAATATTAAGGAGGATATGCATAGACGGGTGAAAGGGAAATACACGGTGCAGATATAATGTAATTGAGGTTAGTGTGAAGAATACGATTGGGAGAGTCAAAATAACATTAAAAATCCACAACTTTAAATGCGTTGCGGGAACAGAGTGGATACATGTACCCCGATCTTCATCACAAGAAGGACACATTGATAAGGTTGTTAACTACGCATAGAGGGTATTTGACTTTATACACACAGGGGTATAATACAAAAGCAAGGAACTTCTGTTGAAATTGTATGCATCACAGGTTAGTCCTCAGTTGAAGTAATGCACCTCATTCGGTTCACTGCACATTACAAAGGGTTTGTAGGCCTTGGAGAGAGCACAGAGAAGATTTACTTGACTGATGCCAGGGATGGGAAATTTCTGTTTCATTGTGGACACTGGAGATGTTGGAATTGTTCTCCATAGATCGGCAGATAACGTGGAATTGAATAGACGTCTCGAAATTAACGTGGAATATTGAGAGAGTCAGGAGAAACAGTTTCCACTGGAACAAGGAATAGTGACACTGTTTTCAATAATTTGTCTTAACCTGAGAGGATAGAAATAGAACAATTTTATAGAGCGTGGTTGTAATGAGGAATGCACAGGTTGAAGACATGCTTGAAGCCGATTCAATTGACAGTTTCAAATGGGAACTGTAGAAATGCGGAAGTGGGGGCGGAGGGGGGTTGGGGGTAATTTCAGAGCACGGGACAAAGAGCATGCAGGAGGGACATTATAGAATAGCTGCTTTAAACACAGCACAGAGGCGCTGGAACAACTGGGTTCCATGCAGGCTGAATGAACCTCCCAGACTCTGATTACGGAATACATCGAGCCCGTGTCTAGTGCACATTACTGACGTTCAGCAGCTCACGGGACAAATGTTGCTCCTCACTTTTTCTCTGAGGAATGCGACAGCAGAACGGCAAACAGATGGTGAGACAAGTATTGTTGTCAATGTGTTTAGTGGAGAATGAAGCTGTCTCTAATCACAGGCCTGGCGTCATTCGGTGAATTAGAAAATCATTGATTTGATTCATGTTTCTGTCTCTTTTTTCTCAGGTTGTGTCTGGCACTGACAAGGATGGATTTTTGGATTGGTGGTAACCGAGGCTTCAGCTGCTTGTTTGGGCTGATGTAAAAATACCAGTACACTACATCGGTGAAGAGCAAGTGAACTCTCCCTAGTGTCACGGTCAATATTCACCCCGCCACCAACATCACAATGAAACACAGTATCTGGCCATGATCACATTGCTGTTTGTGGGAGCTGTTGGGTCTAAAGTGGCTGCCTCTTCCGCTGCATCGCAGCAGTGGCTACAGTGATCACCCAGGTATTTTAAAGATTTATCAGCGGATTTCACGCTTGATGGAGTCAAATGCCTTTGACTGATGAACAAAAACGCTGCAGAGCAGTTTAATCAGCTCCAGACAGGTTTTATCGGTTTCTCCAGTGACAAATATCATGTATGTGTTTTTTTACTGCGTGGCCGGTAAACACATTGTTTTTTCGGAAGGATGTTTTCACATACAGGAAGGAGTCGTTCCTAGAGGATTCATGTGCAAAACTTCTCCGGAGTGGCCATGAGGGATATGCATCTATAATAGCAAGAGATTGATTATCATCCTTCTTTTAAAGTGAAATAATGTTGGAATTGCAGACGCATGGAGGTAAGGCCTATTCATCCCAGTTTCTTGTAAAAACAAGTCTGAGATTTTGAGCGAGGCCAACCGCCCTGTTGATGCCCCCATACTGACATATAACGGTGGGACTTGGTTCACCTAACAAAGACACCTGCGGCTGCTGGAGATTTTCCACCGGCAGTATCTCCGCAGGATATTACACTGCAAGTGGGAAGACTGGTGAACCAACTCCTGTATCCTCCCTCAAATCAGTTCCACAAGAATCTTCACCAGGATCATGTGAAAGGAGCTCCACTTGTCTGGACACTACATGCACCTGTCAAATGAAAGGCTCCTGAAGCAGATCCACTTTTAACTACTTGAGCGCGACACCCGAACTCAATGAGACAGAGTAAATGTTTCAAGGACACACTAACAGCCTCAATAAAACGGGGATAAAGAGATATCGGCACTTAGGAGGAAGTTGCCAATAACTGTGCCATGTGTTGGAGAATCATCCAACAAGCTGCACCCCAGTGACCACATCAACCCTGCTGTGGAGAAGTGATCAAAACGGAAGGGGGAAAAAACCAAACCCAAACTCAGGAAACAACATTCCTCAGGGAAAATCCTGCCAGTTTTGACCAATGACCTGTGGCTTCAGGATTGGTCTGCTGAGTGACCTGCAGACGCACAGTGGCAGACGTCCTCCTCGTTTCGAGGGAATGACGATGGTGATAATGAGGACAACGATTAAGTTTTGATATTTAATTCTCTAAATAAATGTAACACTGAGGAATGATTGACTCCAAAATCATCCTTCAACTACTAGCTGACTGATGTCTTCACAATGACTTCACATTAAGGATGCCCTTCATGATGTAGTGTGGCACAAACATCGTGCCGATTAGAATTGATTTTGAAGATATCAAGCAACTCAACCTGAGTATCCATGACGCCCTGAAGCCCAATGGCAAAGTCACTATTGCAACAAACACAATCTTAAACCTCATGGCCTCTCATATGTCCCTCCCACCCCTCCACAGTACCATAAATCCTAGTTCATTGACGAATGCAGGTGGGTATGCCAGGAGCAGCAGCCACCAAACCTAAAAATGATGTGCCAGCTTTGTGAAGCTCGAAAACACAATGATTACATGAAAAAATAGGGAAACCAGCAAGCCCCAGACTGAGCTATGTGACCTCACGATCAATGGATCATATCTACATCAACCACATCCTGTTGGGAATGGTGATGGTAAATTAAAAACAGCACAACAAAACTGAGAAGGAGGCTCCGCAAATATCCACAACATCAGTGATGGGGGAGCCCACCACATCAGTGCAAAACACAAGGCTGAAGAATTTGCCGACAAGTTCATCCAGAAGTGTCGAATTAATGATCCATCTCACCCTCCTCCTGAGGCCTTCAGCACCACAGATGTCATCCTTCAGGAAATTCGTTTCACTACACGTGACATTAAGAAACGGTTGAAGGCATTGGATAAACAAAGGCTATGCGCCCTGACAAGACTCTGACAATCGTACTGATGGTTTGCGCTCGAGAACTCACTGCACCCTCAGTCAAGCTGTTCCAATGCAACTACAACACTAGCATCTACTTGGCTATTTGGAAATTTTCCCAGGTCTCTCTTTTCTCAAATCCGGAAAAAAATCCAATTCTACAAATTATAACCCCATCATCAACTCCTCATCATCTGCATGTTGATGGAAGGTGTCATTGATAGTACTGTTCAGCTGCACTTGTTTAGCGCAGTTTGGGGTCGCTTGGTCCACCCATCTCCTGGCTTCATAAAAGCTTGTTTCAAAATGTGAAAAAGGTCTGAAATGCAAAGGTGAGATGGGTGTGACTATCCTGTACAAAAAGGCGGCATGTGACGGATTCTATTGTCAAATAGCCCGATAAAAACTGAAAACAATGTAGTTCCGGGGGTACTCTGAGTTCGTTGCCGTCATATCTAGTGAAAGCGAATATGTCTGTAGATGTTCGAGGTCAATGTTCTCTGTCCCAGGACATCCCTGCAGGAGCTCTCCAGAGTAGTACTCCATGCCAAACATCTTCAGTTGCTTCATCAATTACCTTCCCTCCACCATAAGTTCAGAATTGGGGGTATTGCTCATGATTGCACAATTTCCAGTGCCATTCGGAGCAGCTCAGGTAAGGAAGCCATCCATGCCCAAATGCAACAGAACCAGGACAGCATTCAGTCTTGGGCTCATAAGTGGCAAGTGACAAATCAAGTTCAACATCTGCATGAAATCATATATAAAATTGCTGCAGTAAGGGAGCCAGGATTCAGCAACACGACAGTCATAATCATGTAACGTAATCCGCCGTCATTGCAATGGTCCGGTGATAACGGCCAGGCTGAACGCAGGAAAAGCCTCCACATTCTTCTCTCCCTCATTGAGCCACACAGATACTTGGTTTTATGCTGACCATATTTGTTAATTGCACGGCAATGGCTATAGAGCTACAAGCAAGTGGATAGATAACACATACACACAAACAATAAACCAGTGGTTATGGTCACATACACAAAAGCAATAAACTAGTGGTTATGCACACAGGTGCACGCAATAAATAAACAAGAGGTTATGTGCATACGGACATACAAACAATAAACTAGTGGTTATGTAAACAGATACACACAAGTAATAAAAACGTGTTTAGGTACACACAGACACACGCATAATTAACTACTGATTGTGTTCCCAAATTCACACATGTAATAAACAGATGGTTTTGTAGACAAACACACACACATAATAATCATTTGGTTACACATAAAAGAAAATTAGGAATTCACCAAGACTCCTTAGGCAGGGCCTTCCACACCCACCACCACAACCATCTAGACGGACAAGGGCACATAGGAACACCACGGCGTGGAAGCTCCCCTCCAAGTTACTCACCATCCTGACCTGGAAATATATCGCCGTCCCTTCACTGTCGCTGGGTCAAACTCCTGGATATCCCTTCCTAACAGCACTGCGGGTGCACCTACCCAACATGAACTGCAGTTGATCAAGGAGGCAACTCACCATCACTTTCTCAAGAGCAGCTAAAGATGGACAATAAATGCTGCCCCAGCCAGCGAAGCCGACACACCGTGAGTGAATAAAAATAATTAAATGCACACATGCACATAAACAATAAGCAAGTGTTTATGCACACAAATACACACAGCCGTAATCTAGTCGTTATGTGCACATACATGCGCTCAAAAACTGGTTATGGAGGCACTGTTAGGAACTAAATATAGTTTGAATTAATTGTATTTGTGTTTGTTGTTGTTAGGAACAAGATGTATCGTTACGTTTAATTTACATTCTATTTATTTTGTTTGTTTGTTGAAAATCACAAAGCCTGGAGTTATGTGAAATGGAGAACGCAATCATGCCGCACTCTTGGCATACACGTATTTTAATTTATTTTACACTCTTGAAGTGAAGAAATGGGTCACCAAAGGGGTTAGTGATTTAGGTAAGTTAAAACATACAAAAGAAAACTTTCTGTTGCCCAGAGGTAGGGAATGAAAGAACGACCCACATGCAGGTAATGAGAAACAGTATAAAAAAACAGGGTTTTTTAGGTTTTAATGTGGAAATAAACACATAGACTTAAAGTATTAATTAATTTAGAGTGAGTTTTCTGGATATCTCAGAGGAGGTAAAAATTGTAGAAGGACATCTATTGAATGTCCATAAATTCACTGAAAATGAAAACTCCTTGCAACTGAACCAGCTTTACCCTGGATGTGGAAATATTGGCACCTCCTCACTGTAGTAAAGGGTCTGTAACGGTACCTCTAATAAATGGGACAACGTGAGTTTAGGCCAGTTCTTTCTTGGTGTCCGTATTGAAGGCTTTCCAACCTTTTTGTAATCCAGTGAAAAATAGCCAATGTTTCGTATTTTTTTTAAAATGCTTTATACTTCCTTAAAGAAAATAAACGACAGACTCCAGTTAATCTGTTTCAGTAATTTGCATCCATGATTTACAATAGAATATATTCTATCAAAGCAACTTCCATTCCGTGATCTCTCTTGTTCAATAATAACATTAGCTGGGTTTACGACAAAAAGGGGGCTCATCCAGGGATTAAAAACACTTGAATTTGGAGAGAATCTTTTAATCCTTAAAGAAGTCAGGGAGTGCAATTTCTGTGCACAGGAAATGGCTTGCTAAGGTGTATAATATTTGGGACTGAATTTAACAATTAATTTCACTTTTGCTGTGACTTTTCTATAAGTAGGCGATGAATCAATAGATTATTTGAAATCCTTGACTAAGGGTAACCTGAGAGATTTTTCAGATAAATTGCAGGTAGATATAAATGTAGGGTTCCATGCAAATGATATGATTAAAGTAATTACACAGCATTTGGAACTAAAATGGAGAACAACCTCAAATTTACGTATCATAGCAGGATTTAGGAAAAATTCAGTTCCAACTGAAGCAAGTTGGTAGAGAAAAATGAAACGAAATGAAACAGTTTGCGATAGAAGTAGATTGAGAAATGCAGATGTTGAACTGGAGGAACAAACAGCCAAAGAGATGGAAATGAGAGAGGCTTGAATTGGAAAAAATGACAATGAAAACGAGAAATAAAAGAAAGATATAATGAAATGGAAAATGAGAAGGCTGGAGCTTGAGCTCCAGTGAGGGAAGTTAGCAAGGGAAGAAAGTGTTAAGGAAACAGATAAATAATTTCAAAGAAACAAATAATGCAGAGGGCCTGATCTGGCTAAATTATAGCTTAGCGTAAAGGGAGAAAGGAAAGTAAACGGTTCAGAGGACGATCCTGATCCACTGAGGAATTTGAATTTCAATTTAAAAAAAACTCGTTTAATGCCTGACTTGACAGAATATGGAAATCAAAGATGTTTTACCTCATTTGAAAAGATAGATACAAAGTGGAAGCGAACAAAATCTGCTTGGACTCTCGGGCTACAATGTGTCATGTCAGGTACAGCTATGACTGTATACAATGGTTTGATTAAATGCAACTGCAGACTATGGAGTATTTAAAGGATAGTTGTTAATGATGTTGAGCTTGTCCCGAAAGCTGTTCAATAAATTTTCAGAACATTAAGAAATGAACCGAATGAGACATCTGTAGAATTTGAGGGAGAAATCTGGAATCAATCGTTTATGTGATCGAAATTAGAGAAAACATTTTACAAGGCGTTGAAAATTATTAATATGGAAGAATTCCGATATAATATTCAAGTCACATGTAAAACGTGCATGAGCGTCAAGCAGCACACAAAATCACAGTACCACAGTGCAGAAGAGGGCCATCGGCCCGCCCATTGTGCACCGACACGTGAGAAACACCTGACCTACCTACCTAATCCCATTCACCAGCACTTGGCCCTTTGCCTTGAAAGTTGTGACGTACCAAGTGCTCATCCACTTATTAAAGGATGTGAGGCAACAGGCCTCCACCACACTCCCAGGCAGTGCATTCCAGACCGTCACCACCCTCTGGGTTAAAAAGGTTTTCCTCACATCCCCCCTAAACCTCCTGCCCCTCATCTTGAAATAATGCGTCCTTGTGACTGACCCGTCAACTAAGGGGGGAAAGCGGCTCCCTATCCACATTGTCCATGCCCCTCATAATCTTGTACACGATCAGGTCGCCCCTCAGTCTTCTCTGCTCCAACGAAAACTACCCAAGTCTTTCCAACCTCTCTTCATAACATAAATATGTCATCCCAGGCAACATCCTGGTGAATCTCCTCTGCACCCCCTCCAGTGCAATCACATCCGTCCTTTAATGTAGCGACCGGATCTGCGCACAATACTCCAGCTGTGGCCTCACCAAGGTTCTATAAAACGTCAACATGACTTCCCTACTTTCGTAATCTATGTCTCTATTAATAAAGGCAAGTGCCCCCGATGCCTTTTCCTCTACCCCACTAACATGCCCCTCTGCCTTCAGAGACCTATGGACACACACGCCAAGGTCCCGTTGTCCCATCAAAGGTAGGAGAAGCGGCAGTTTTTGCTGATATCTGTGATATCTGACACAGACAGTTATCTGTGGGGTAATGGCCATTGGGACTCAACGAGGTAATTGGAAGTCTTGAAAATTGGCAGATTGAAAAGTTGTCTCTTTTAAAGGACAAGCAGAAGGATGCAAAAAAAATTGAGAATCTAAAAGTGACGTAGAAAGTTGTATGGTTCCAGTGTAAAAAACAAAAACTGAGATATAAAAGTAATTGCTTCGAATTGAACGGGAAATGCGCAGCAGTAATAGGAATGCATAAGGAATGGTCAGAAAAGGTTGTATCAGGAAGGAAAATGTGTATTATAATCCTTGCAGTGGTACAGGTGAAACACGTCCTTCAGAAGCTGTTCAGAAGGAGGGCATGGCTCATGTTGGTGAAGAAAATATTTTCTTAATTACTGATAAATAAACCCAGCAAATTAAAGGTCCTGTATGTGATTTCAAATGGGTGGGGGTGTTCCCTTGAAGTTCCAAAAAAGTAACTAAACAAGTTATGGAAAGGTTTGAAGAAGTTGTTAATATGGGAGAGATATTCATCATTCTCCTAACCAAAGAGGCAAATCAATAAAACTATTGAGAGACACTGGTGCAAGTCAGACCCTGATGTTGGTTTATGAAACCATTTCTCTTCCAGAGTGGCTGATGGTGGGAAAAAATATACAAATTGGATATATGCATTGAGGTTATAAACCGGTTTCATTACATAGTTTCAGATTAAGAGGTCACTTAGTGAGTGGGGAGGTTGCAGTTGGAGAAATGCATTAAATCCCTATAGATGCTATTGATTTTATCTTGGGAAAGGACATGGTTGGTTCAAAACTACTAGCCTTATCGAGAGTGTTGTAACAGCCATTGGAAGTGAAAGAAACCGAGGGCCGACTTGAGGAACATCCTGGGTTGTTTCTTGACTGCATCGTGACGAGATCTCAGACCCAATGTACTTTAGAAAATAAGTGAATAAGCCATAAAGTAGGGAAATAGCTTAGAATTTAAATTCTTCTCCACTATTTTTTGGGAACTAAAGTAAAACGAGGAATGTAAAGAGAATGGAGATGATATCTTTACCCAATCTTCCTTAATCAAAATGCAACATGCTGATTCTAAGTTAAGAAAACTTTATCAAACAGCCCACTCAGTGACTGAATCAACACAAAACACCTGAGTGTTTTTGTTTAAAATACAATGTGCTGATGAGGAAATAGATACCACCTCAAATATAAGCCAATGAGCAATGGGCGGTAGTTCATAAGCTTCTAACTGGGTGTCACAATGAAATTTTACGAGTGGCTCACTGTCTTCCAATAGCAGTTCATTTGGTAAGTACGAAAACACAGGCCAAATCACCGAAAATTGTATTTTCTTCACCGTAATGCCGTGGCTAAATTCTGCCAGATATGTCATACATGTCAGGTAGTGGGGATAATCTGATCATCAATTAAACCTGCATCTGTAATTCCAATACAAGCTGCTGAGAACCGTACCGCAGTCCCTTGTTAGATTGTGTTGGGCCCCTCGATTTACCAGAAGTGGGAATCAATATGTTTCAATAATTATGGCTGTTTCAACATGATTACTTGTGGCAGTGCATTTCGGGAAGATTATGGTGAAAATTAAAGTGTAAAAGTCCGTTCAATTCTTTACAATGTGTGGATTGCCTCAAGAAAAACAATCAGATCAATGCACAAATTTTATTTCACACATATTCAAAGAAATAGTAAATAGTTTGGGAGCATAGAAAACAAGTTAAGTCATCAGCGTTTTATCCACAATCACAAGGAACTTCAGCAAGATGACATCACACTTTAAAGACCAGATTAATTAATAATTAATGTTGTCATGAAGGCAATAATTATTGAGATTAATGCATTCCAATTGTGCTGTTTGCTAATGTCCCGAATGAGTCCAAAGGATTCAATGCTTTTGACATGATATATGGGGAGTTAGGGAGAGGATCACTTACATTAATTAAAGAAAAAATATGAACCAAAGTTCCAAGATGTCACTATTCACTTGTGTGTCAAATTTCAGCGAACAATTAACCATGGAGTGTGAGTTGGCCAAATAAACTTCAAAAAATGTCCCAATAAACAATGCAAGCCAAAGCACATAACATGCAAAGACTCGAAGCCCTGTTGCTGGAGAATATGCGTAAGTGTTCTGAACTCTCTCTGGTAAATCGTGAGATACAATGTTCTCTGACTCTTACCAAATCTCAATGAAACTCAAGACTGTGAATTATATAGTGATCTCTCCAGGCAGGGGGAAAAAACACTTAGTGTGTCCCGTCAACATAGTAAAGCCATCTTACGGCAGGTGAGGTAACCAGGAGAGGAATGTGTTTGCAACAGTGAAATGAGAAAGGAGGGAATTTAAAATGTCAAACCATTTGGGGAATAATCCAGGAATAGAAAGTTCTAAACACGACCCTCCCGTAATTAGATTGGACCATAGGGAGGTCGTCCAAGGTTAGACAAGAATATAAGAAACAGGAACAGGAATTGAACATATGGCCCCTTGAGCCAGCTCCGCCATTCAATAAGATAATTGCTGATGTTCTCGTATCTCCATTTCCATATCCCCATCTAACCCCAATAACCTTTGATTGTTTCCCATGCCATTTTGTGCTATCTTCCAGATGATACTGCCGAGATGTCATAAGAAAGTTATTAAAAACTTTTGAGACAAATGTGTTTAAATAAGACAGCGGAAGAACATCTTTTGCCTGGCATGTTGTAACGTACGTGGTGTGTCACCCTTAAAGCAACATTCTTAGAGGTTTAATGCAGGGACGTGAGCCCAAGTGAAGGAAGAGGTCAGGTTAATGATGGGAGATGGCATTACTTAAACGAGGCACAGCGCATGGAGCACACTCCTTTTAATGGTACCGAAACCACTTGGGTCACAATAATTGGGTACATTCGATGGTACCGTCAATATAGTCATATAGGCGAATCGATATCCGATTCCACGATTATAAAACTCTATTGCAAATATTCAAAAAGCAAATTTCATGAGAAAAAATAACTTTATTGAAGGAATATTGGCAAGTCGAGTTCATGGATATGGCCAAAGAAACATCCGAATTGCAAACCCCGAATGGACTTTTATCAATGTTATCTCATGTCTTTCGGAATGAAGAAAGCAGCAGGAACGTTTCAATTATTAAGCAACAGGATTATTGAAGGATTATCTAACTCTGCTGTATATATTTTGGATTTCTTTGTATTAAGCTAAGCTTGGGGAACATCTGCAACACTTGAATGAAGTGTTTCATCGGTTACAAAGAGACATTTTAGTCATTAGATTTGCATGAAGTGCATTTTCTAAAGCGAAAGTAACTTTTTAGGGCCACACTGAGGGGAACGCAAAGTGATCTCCAAATAAGTAAAAACTGGGTCCAACTAGGATTGAGAGTGTTTAAGACTAATTGTTTGATTGTGTGGGCTATCGCCATCAGTGGATTTTATCGGAAGTTTGTTCTTAATATAAGCATTGCAGCGGTTCCACTGAAAAAAATGTTAAAGAAAAGCAGTAAAATTAAATGGACAAAGGATTGTCAAAGTGCATTTGGAAACTTGAAAGCTGTACTGACCAGTGCACCTGTTTTAGTGGCACCAACTTATGTGAAGCCATTTCAACTGGATTTGGATTTTAGTGAGTGTTTGCTCAGTTTTACCAAAGGGCGGCGAGATGGGGATCGAACGGCCAGCCAGTTACTTCGCTGGAAAGATAAATTATTGTCAGAGGAAATACTACGGCGTGAAAAGGATACTCTGCCTTTAGTGCTGGCGATCAAACATTTTGAAGTGTAGTTATCAGGAAATCCTGCAAAAATTGTTTTATATAACGACAGGGTTCCTTTATCCGTTCTGACAAAGATTCAAAACAATCCTCTGTGACTATTTTGGTGGGGTTCAATACTCCCTTACAAATTAAAACTCAGCCATGTAGCGGGGAGATACAATATAATAGCAGATGCTTTATCAAGTGCAAATATGGCAGAATAAAAATATCGTGAGCAATATGGACTTGTATAGAATATGATTCTTATGGATAATTTTTGTGTAGTTAGTGTGTGTATTGTTACAGCTACAGTAAATCTGTGCAAGTACGATAGATGTAGTGATGAGTGGAGATAGTAACAGGACATGGAAATTCCTCTTCAAAATAACTTTTAAATTATTTTTATTTTCCGGTGAAGTTTTCGGAACTAGGAATAATTTTAAGTAAGCTACATTTGTATTTGAAGTGTGAAGCCTGGCTTTGGTTTCAGTTTAGAATTTTGCAAAAATCAACCGGCAAATCTGGGGCCCTCTTTGAATGCCTGCATTTTAATGAGGTTTGACGACGAATGCAATGAAGACGTTGCCCAGCAATGGGGTTGGTCATTAAGCGAACATTAAACAAAACCAAGAAGTACAAAATACAACTACGCTGTCCATTCGCAACAGGTGACCAGAGAGAGACGCACAGAGACAGAGAGTCAAGAAGGCAGCCATTTTGCAGTTTGAGTTAGTATGAAAATGCCACCGAGTCAACTGCTGGAAGAAAAGGCCTGAGGCTCTCTCTCACTGGACATGATGACAGATCGTTACGGAACTCATGGAAAATGCTCGAAAGTTAAAGTGGTGGTGCATTTAGAGTGAGTTTTCTGGATATCTCAAGAGTGATACCAATTACGAAAGGATTTCTAGTGAATGTTGAGATGCCCACTGGAAAATTAACTTCTGTACCAAGGAACCAACTTTATCCTTGCCCAGAAGTCCTGGTACCTGTTCACTGGGGCCCTTCCTGGACCTGTAAATGGATTGCTAGGATAGAAGGGATAGCGAGAGTTTGAAACACCTCTTTCGGTGTTCCTGTGTTGAAATCTTCCCAAGCTTTTCGTTGACCAGTGCAATGTGGTCATGATTATTGTCAACTATTTTTGTGTTACAAATGCAAAGCATACTCCTGTGAATCTGTTTCACTAAGCAAACTCCAAGCTTTAAAAATAAATAGTCTTTAATATAGCTGACCAAACAAAGCTCCATCCTGCTTTGTAGTTGCGGGGTTTCTCCCTCTCTGCTTTTATAAACAGCTTGGAGCACTTACAACCTTCCAACCCTCAGATTCCACCCTAAGGTTGATTTACATATAGTGGTCAGTCCGGCCAATATTTCTATCGTTCCTTCCCTCAGCGAACCTCATACTTCACATCCAGACCAGGTTAATGTTGTAATTTATAGTGATATCAAAAGTGTTGGATTCAAAGGCGTTCACTGAATCAATTTGTTCGGTCTGTAATTAATCTCAGTCTCCATGGATGCTAATTGTGTCACTGGAGGATTTCCCTCTTCTATTAATACGGGTCTCATTACAATGCGATATCCCATAGCGTAAGCGGGAGAATCTCATCCAGCGGTCATAAGAATAAACGGCCCCTGAGACAGCGAGAGGAGAGATCAGAATCTGAGAACAATAGATTGTAATGTTGCAACAATGGATCAGCATCTGAGAATAATGAATTGGAATGTTGCAACAATGGATCAGAATCTGAGGAAAATACAATGGAACGTTACTACAATAGATCAGAATCTGAGAACAATATATTGGGATGTGATAACAATGGAAAGGAGTTTATCCTCAGGACTTTACAATCTTTCTCAAGGTTGGATATCGTTAAATGATTGGATCCATGGAGTTCTTGCGGTGATTCAAGTCGGTTACTATCCCATTCTATCTATTGTTGGTGTCCCAGGTAAGACGCTCTATTCAGCAATCCATTCCCTAAACCACATTTAACTGCATTTCCATTAATGTACTTTACATGTCTGCAATACCGCAGCCACTTTCAATTGTTACCACCATAAACTTTGTTCCCTATCCAGAGTCTACACTCCCCTCTGGCGCCAATGTCTAAGCCTGAACAATACTGTCACCTACCTCCAAGCTCCGGTTAATCCTGATCTGATTTCTGAACCCATATTTTCTCCATCCTAAATTGTGTCTGCTCTCAACTCCTTTACATCAACCACCATCACCTCTGCCTCAGCCCAACAGCAGAGTAACACGCGGCTGTGCCTTTGTTAAAGCCAGACTCGACTAAACAAATGTTAATCTGTCCACCCAATTCCTGTTACAAACCTTCAAGAAACACAGCCCACCCAATACTTGGCCTTCTATAAGGTAACTTACACAAAAATCCCATTTCTCCATCATCCCTGTGCTCATGGACCAACATTGGTCTTGGGACTGCAAGCTCCTCAACTTCAATAATCCTAAACCTGTGATTATATCACTCCATAACCTCACTCCTCAATGTAATCGCATTGCCAGGACCTGGTGCTCCATGATTGACGGGGTGTTCCGCAGGATTGACGCATGCCTTTCAATCTCGGATTTTATCTAACGACTGAAAGCCTGTGTTGCTCATTCCCAGCTAAATATGTGTTGGGCAACAGTAGGAACCCTCTGCAATGTCATTGGAATGAGCAAGGCTAAGCGTTTTTAACTGATTAATTTCATTGGAAAGTTTATTGCGGTGCTGTGGATCGTTTTCTGGCTGTTGTGCTGTGAGGGGCTGCGTACATTCAGGGAGGAAAAATGATTTGCCCTCCCGACTCTGGAGGCTGCTGTTGCAGTGCATCTGGATCTGCACAATGACCAGCAAACGTAGTAGAGGCCACATAGAGGGAAATTTCTGTGAACATGGGGGAGGAGGAGGCGTGTCCCGCCCTACGCATCCTGGGATTTCAAAGAACACTAAGGAATCTCCAACTGTCGCGGAAAACGGAGTTAACACTCAGACCCAGGAAGTTTGTCTCGGAATTCTTGATTGAATCATGAAATCACGGAGAGCCCAGCAGCAAACAACGGAGCTAGCCGGCACTCTGAGGAAGCATCGGAGTACACACATAGTTAAAGTAAAAGCATGTGTAATTAATAACATTGAAATTTTATCTTTGGCATGCATAAAATTCTTCTGTCTTAGTTTATAATTACGCAAAAACCTTTAGTAGTTACAAAAAACCTTGAGTAGCACATCTGGCGACTAGTCATCTGGACAGAGAACAGATAGCATGACTAGGCCCTGTCTCATGTGCTGATAACAGACATCCTAACTTTGTTTCAAAGACTCTTGGTAGTTTGTTTATGATACTTGTTTTTCTTCCTTCACAATAGCTGACAGCGCAGGTTTGTCTGCTACAGGTCCAAGGAGACTTCGTTGTAGTATTCCACTATGGTTTACCCACTTAACCCTTTGTTATCCTGTAGATGTATTTTATTCTCCACAATCCCTCCTTGTTAATCTTCTAGATTAATAGCAATGAGGAATAGTATCTTCATTATCATAAGGGGGTTCATAACGATAAGGAAAAGGCCGATCTCTGTCAGGGTAATCCTTTTCTCCCCACCAGTGGGCTTCACTGGGGCAAATGCGCATCATTTGGGGAACAATTGGGGCATCACCTAATCCTGTAGAGACACTGTTAATAACCTGGGAACAGCAAATTCGCAGGGCAACACATGCACAACACCCTATTACACATGCTTTGACCAACGCAATTAAAGTATACAGCAGCCAACTTCCCCAACCGGAGAACCTCCCCATTACTGTAGCACACCAGGAAACCTTGTTATCAAAATTACTCAGTCTTTCCCCAACTTTCTTTATTTCTTGCACTTTATCCATAACATGCTGTCCCAGGTTAGTAATGTTCTCAGAAACATCAGGCACATAAGTGCAGTACTCTGAACCTATCATGGCACAAGTGCCACCTTTTTCAGCTAGGAGGAAATCAAGGGCCATTCTATTTTGTAAGGCGGTCAGGCGTAGGGCTATCATTTCAGTAGTGGTAGCTGAAATCTGTTTCTGTGTCTCAATCAAAGCATCAGCCGCTGAATTAGCAAATTTTCCAAGTGCAGCTGCCAGATTGATAATCTCTCGGGAATTACGAGCAGCTCCATAAAAGGGGATAGCAATCATCCAGAATCGTTCAGATTCCGAGATGTCACGGCGATGTAGACGCTGATGCGGGTCAATATCTAATTTACTTATATAGCGAAGATTAGGATTCAAATATGCTAGGTAGCAGCAGCCACTCCAGGTGGGAGTGGTAGCGTCCTTACCCAAACTTCCGTTATCTTGATTAAAGAAGGAAGATAATTGCGGCATCCCAGGCAACCAGGGGTATGCTTTTTCCCCACAAACCAATAACGTACCATTTAGAGGATTTTGATGGTCATAACTAGCAGGGCTAGTAGATATGATGTTTTCGCAACTACTGTTTCCGAGGTTATAAGTACCGGTTGCATGGTTCGAACACCAACAGGTGGCATTTATCGGCTCCTGAGGAGGCTTGATTCTTATCCCATGATCTGTATAGTTCCACCCATTGGCAGGTGGATAGCGACGGAAACATCCCCGGAACATATTGGATTCTGCATCATCTGACTGGGTGTTGAAATTTATGAGATCCTTCGCTTCGTACTCAGTCATTGGTTTTGCCTCATAGGTGCTTGACTCACCTCCATGTTGGGGAGTCTGGGCACATATCCAACAGGTGCCCTGTCCTACTTGTCTACCATAGGCGCGGCATAAAGACAAACATGTGTTGGGGTGAGAATTCTTGGGGTACACTTCACAGAATATAGCAAGAAGCCGTATCCAATACATGATACAAATTAGTTGACTTGATAACGGCTGCTATGTTGTTGCTGGAAAATGTCTTTTTTTTACAACGAGTGGCGTGGACCCAATCTTCCTTCCCTTTAACCTTCAAGGCAGTTCAAGTTGTTAGCAGCACAAGGTCGGGTCCTTTCCACCCTCTCATGCAATTCAGCTGCTGTTTTGCATCGAGGAAAATGAGTGCAAATCCAACATTTAGTCCGATTAACTTGCGAGGCCATGGCCTGCATTCGTTGACCCGCAGAATTGGTATTCTGTTCCCCCACAAGGACCACGCAGGACAGGATCCAAATCAGAGTCAGCATTCTGATGGCTCAGTTAAAGTTCTTGCACAAGCCCTTCCGTCCGAGGTCAGCGTCCGCTTGACGTGCGATGCGTGGATCCACAAGGGCGTCCTTCAACCTTTACGGCTATATGGGTGGTGAGCAGGACTTGAAAAGGCCCTATCCATCGTTGTTCCAAACAGTTCTTTCTCCTGAAGGTCTTTACTATGACTAGGTCCCCGGGCTGGTATTGATGGCAGTCTTCAATGGTGGGCTTTTTCTGAGTTTCTACTACCTGTATATGCAAGCCCTTGAGACAGTTAGGGTGAGAGCGCATAGTCATGAGCGCCAAGGGTAGAGCTTCAGGCCCTTTCAAACTGGTTTCTTCACATAATTTAGCTAGTTTGTTTTTCAGAATGCCATTTTGTCTTTCCATCGCTCCAGTAGACTGGGGGTGATATGGGCAGGAAGGGTGATGGTTGCATTGTAAGGCCTTCAAAGGTTCCTTTATCACTTTAGCAGTAAAATGAACAACAATTTTACAACAACAACAGCATCATTTCGTCGGGTGGGATACGCCTCCACACATCGCGATAACAAACATACTAGAACCAAAACATAATTATATCCCGTACATTTAGGCATTTGTATAAAGTCCATTTGTAGGTGCACAAATGGGTCCCATGGCTGGGGTCCCGTACCAGCAGTCACTGTGGGCGTCTTGCCTGCGTTATGTCACTGACATAGGTATGACAGGTATTACTAATACAATGCCTATTAGCATATTACTATTCACTATACATTCAACATTCATTCTACATGCACGTGTTAAACCCCTGAGCTGGCAACCGGTCAGGTCATGATTCTTGTGTCGTGAGACATTCAATAGATGCTCATTAGTTACCCATAAAGGAACTACCCCTTCTTTAGTCTGTCTTAAATTTTCTCGGGCTTGTTCCAGTGCCCAAGATCCAAACGTGTTGCATACAGCATTTCTGCTTGCTTTGTCTGAAATATTTTACCTTATTTCAATTAATTTATTGATAGTCCCCGCATGACTTTCGAGCACGGGAGCCAGACTTTGGATTAACCAATGATGTCCCTACATTGAACATCATAGTGCCATCATTTATCAGGCTGCACTTAACGCGGTTTCTTCCCAAGCCTGATCGTATCTCGCCACTGAACTGAGCTGCTTCAGTCATCAATTGGCACGTCAGAGCCGTATAGAGTGCTTGGGTATGCGTTGATCACCATTGGGGCAGGACGACACCGGATACATTCAAGACTACGGGTATCAGCTCATGGTGTACATTATCATACAAAACTTCTGATTAACCAGTGCTAAACCATTCGTCGGTCCTTGATGTATAGTCGGACAAGATGGATCAGTCGGTGTGGTTTGAGGGGCTTCAATTATCTCTACTCAGATTGGGAAAGTAGAGGTGGGAGTTGGCTGGATAATGGCGGACCTCCCATGCTCAATCTGAAGCAAATCTTTACTACAATTTAAAAGCTCTTGTTCTCCTACTGTTACATTTATCATTCCCCATTGGTTGTCGCATTCGGCACTGTCCATGCTGTACCAAAGTTCCTCCTACGGTGCGGGAAGAGCAGTGATGATCCCCGACCTTGCTGCCAGTACTGATAGGCCCATGACCAGGATCGTAGATCTGTGGAGATATTGACATCGGCTCCCGTTCTCTGTTTACCGCTTGGTCAATTGTCATGTATCTTCCTCTTTGGATTTGCCTGTTTCCATATCCTTAATCACCTGTCAGTCTCTGACTTCCTTCCTTAACTCATGCAATTGCCTACTTAATTCCCTTACATTGTCCGGTATTTCTCCTTTCTGTGTCCCTACACCTGCTACTATAATACCTTCAGATAATTGCATGGCCCTTACCTATTATCATTTCAAATGGAGTGAACCTGGTGGTCCTGCTTAGGGTAGCCCACGGCGCATTATAATATTGGGCTGTTCCCTGTCTCTTGATTGATGCTTTTTTTAAAAATTCAGTTCATCCTATCCACCATCCCTGGACTCTGGGGGTGGTAAGGAACATGGAATTTATGTTTAATCTCCATAAAATTACACACTTCTTTAATGACTCTCCCTGTGAAATTAGTTCCATAATCTGAATCCATTTGAGTGAACTCCTTACAGTCTACTCCCTCCTGCTGCTGTCTCATGTCAGACCTCAATTCCTTAAACAACTCTACAATGCACCTTCTTATCCTTTCTTTCAATGGCTCAGTATATTCACTTCCAGTGATTGTTCTCTCTTGGAACTGCTTAAGTATGCCTGTCATCTATGTGTTAATCCTATGATTTTAGTTTTTGTAGCTCACAGGCACATTAATATAATCAGTAATACATCTATTTAGCTTTTTTCCAGCTTTCCCTTTACCTGTATCCATCTTGTGGTAAATTGTTGTTAAGTATTATTTCTCCTTACATTTCAATTCCTGAACTAAAGATTCCTCATAGTTTTACCTCTAAGTTTTCTTTCCTGACCATGATCATCCTAAGGCTCTCTTGAGTTCAGTTTATCTATTGTCCTGATTGTTTAAAATGTTTCCTTACTCTTTAGGCCATATTAACTATTCAATTTCAACGGGGATCTCTGTCTCTAGATCTTTGCTTATCTCCCCCTGTGCAGTTCCAATGCCTCAGTTGATGGACAGATTATCAAATTCGTTTCCCTTAAAACAGTTTGTACATTATGTCCTCTTTCCCAAACTCATTCTCCTACTTTCCTCATACCATATTACACTTGCAACAGCTACCATCTTATTTTGGTCAGGTTGCCTGGAGAGACTTTAAAATAGTCTCATAACAGTTTTAAAGCAGAAATCAGGTATTGACATGTTTTGCTTCCTTTTCTTCTTCTCAAAGGTTTTATTGTCTTAAAAGTAACCCACTAAATTGTGTCTGACCCTTTTCTTTTAGAATTATCCCAGATTCATTAACTCTGCCAAAAATTGGATATCTGCCAAACTTTGCCAAGGTCTTGAGCTTTGCTTCATATTTTGGGAACAGATTTTGCGAACACAAAAGCTTGCAGCATTTGAATTAGTGTCAATTGTTGTCAGACCTTTAAAATGAAAATTCTCTTTTGAGAACATTATCAAGAACCAAACCTTAAATTTTTAAACTTTGTAAGAACTGTAATTTACACTATAAAAATTAAAACAATCTCGTTTTCATGTGTAATGATTTGTATCCAAGTTATAATTTAAGTATATTTATCGACATATTCTTTATTTTAGATAACATCCTAGTGAAAGGTAACCTGTTAAATTACACTGCAATTTACATCTCAAGATTGTCCCAAATTGAAATTCCAGTGCTTTTAGAAAGCAGATTTCCTTTAATATTTAATTAATCTCTTCTTAGGAAAACCCTTTTTACCCATTGGAACGACCTAGACCTTGTGTTTATGTCTTTTCGTTTTCCTGGAATCCTTCTGAATTTCAAGTAATTTATTTTTCTCAGAATTTTAGAATACTAACTCATATGTAGATATTACATTATATTGCAGAATTTTGGAATACTAACTCATATCCCAATCAGCCTGGAAGCTGCTGATGAGGCTTATTCCTTACTAGTCTACAAGGGGGTGGTACAAGGGTTCATCTCAAACGTCTCAAACAAAGGCAAGCCCTGTTTTATCATTACACTACCTTCAAACTATGATTTTTTTTTTTGCCAGAAATCTCAACTCAAACCTTATACTCAAAATTTTGGAATATTTGAATAAACTTTTCCTTAACCTAATATGGGGCTTTCGACTCCTAAGTGCTCAACTGCACACACACAAGACAATTCAGGGATGAAAACACGTTAAAGCTCACATACAAATGCTTGATTGCACACCAACAAACACATATGTAAAGGTATGTATCGATACTCCTATAATATTGAACATAAGTCTAAACGAATCTTGGCGTAGCAGTGGGGGAATAAAGGGATCTTGAAGGCTCCACCTATAGGGACCTTCAAACTGACGAAAGCTCACATTTTCTCTGCTACTGCTTGTAAATTTCTCATTAACCCCCTAGGGATACCCTGTCTCTCTCCCTCTCTCTTCAGCACAAACAGCTCTTGTAACTTAGATCAATTCATTTTTTTTTTATGTTACAGAAAATTCAGCAGCAGACTATCTACCTCCCTTAAAACATATTATAAGAGCTCAAATCTGTCCCGATTAAAGGTTCCAGCTGGTGGGAAGCTCTCTCCTTTACTTTGAGTCCATTTAACCCAATCAGAAACATATTGGACATTTTCAGGATCGTAATGGACACAAAAGAAAACACAGAAATTACTTATTTTTCACCTCCAAGGGACTCGAACCCCTGGGTATACTACTACTTTTTTACCTCCATCCATTTTTTAAGACAACCCATCGTATAATCAGAATCCCAAGTAGGATCTCTGGCCCCATTACCCACTCCATCCCACCAGGCCTGGATGAGGGGTATTTCCAAACTGCCACCATAAGGCCATTCCTCTTGTGTCCAGCCATATAAGTCACTGCTAAAAGGCATCGCATACCTGTCATTACCCGTCTCTTTTACAACAATGTCGGCTGGCGACCCCGGAGGCACCAGCGGGCCTCCTACCTTTTCTCGAGCCCTGGTTACCATCTTCATACGTTTTTTCCGATTTCTTGCCCATCTTCAAAGTTCCTGACTTGGGCTCTGGCTTTGATTTGTTTTTGGTACCCCGTGGAACCGGGGAGGCGGCAGATGCCGCTCTGCTGTTGCGACCTCCCATTTTTCTGAAAAGAAAACACAATTAACAGCGCAGCGCGTTTCCTACCCTATGTGCTCACGGGTGTTTAAGAGTTCCTTAACAAGTTCTCCGATTCTTTGGGTCACCTACGTCTCTTTGGTCGGTAGCTACCCTTTTAGTCGCAGTCCCCCTTTCAGCTGGGATGCTAATTCACTGCAATCCCCTTTCAGCTAGGATGCAGTCCGTACTCTCCCTAATTTAGGAGAGTTATTCCTCCCCTTCTCTGCGAGGGATCTTTTTTAGAGATCCGACGGCCCAGGATTTCAATTACCTCTCCAATTTAAGAGGCTACTGGACTTCAGTCGGATCGCCTCCTCCTCGCTAATTTGTCGGGGAAAACGGAGTGAACACTCAGGCCCAGGAGGTTTCTCTCGGAAGCCTTTATTGAATCATGATAAAACGGAGAGCCCAGCAGCATAAAACGGAGTTAGCCGGCACTCTGAGGAAGCATCAGAGTAAACACATAGTTATAATAAAAGCGTGCGTAACAGATGTCATGCAAATTACAAAAGCTGCTTGACCTTTAGTAATTAATAACATTGAAATTTTATCTTTGGCATGCATACAATTGTTCTGTCTTAGTTTATAATTACGCAAAAAGCTTGAGTAGTTACACAAAACCTTGAGTAGCCCATCTGGCGACTAGTCATCTGGACAAACAACAGATAGAATGACTAGGCCCTGTCTCATGTGCTGATAACAGACATCCTAACTTTGTTTCAAGGACTCTTGGTAGTTTGTTTATGATACTTGTTGTTCTTCCTTCACGATAGCTGACAGCGCAGGTTGGCCTGCTACTTGTGCAAGGAGACTTCGTTGTAATATTCCACTATGGTTTAACCTCTTAACCCTTTGTTATCCTGTAGATGTATTTTATTCTCCCACGCTTCCTATTCTCTCAAAAGGTTGCACAACTTTGGAAATCTCTGCCTGAAAAGGCAATGAAGGCTGGGCCATTAAATATCTTAAATACGGAGGCAGATAGGTTCATTTTAGGCATGGGAATTAAAATCGAATTAGATGCGAATGTGGAACTCAAAACACTATCACGTATGATCTCATTGACCGGCAGAGCAGGGACGAAGGACCATATATTCTACTTGACCTATTTTGAATGTTTGTATGATGGGCACCATCCTGTTTCAGTGCATTCTGCTCCCTGCAGGCAATACAATTGGTGCATTTTGTTTGACTTAAATGACCATTTCTGGAGAGGCTTTTTTCCTTCCCCCATATATATTAAACTTGCGGTACAATTATTGTGACATCTCAGCTGGCTCCACGTATTTAAATTAAATCCATAGGCTGATATCATTCTCCAGTTATATTTTCATTCGTGTAGATATCAGACTGACTTTAAAATGTATTCATTCAGGTCGGTGGGCAGCGTATGAACCTAATTATTTGCATTTAAAACCAATTTTAGAATGGAATTAAAACAAGTTGCAAGTTGACATTGACTAATGAAGCATTCCCTGCCCGTAGAACACTAGGCGTTCACCATTTACATTAAAACACTAATTCATTCTGGTTATTTTCTGATTATTCACCGTAGAAATAATGTATGGCCTAGATGCAAGAATAAAGAAATCCAATCTTAACAACGTGTGTCTGTTTCTATTTCATTTTAAAACTACAGGTAATATCGTTTCTCCTGGTGAACGTTTCTTGAATTATTAATTCGATTTCATTTACGCTGAATGGTTCACGATTTGTGCTTTCTATGCAACATTGATTACAGAAAATTTGTAGTGATTCAGCCTTCCTGATAATTGAGAAGTATTTTCGCAGGCAGTAATCTATTGTGTGTTTGAAGTGAATTAATCAGAATCTCCCGATATGCTCTCCATTGACACATTTGCCTGCTGGATCTTATGCCGCCCAAATTCAAATTCCGAGATGAAATGTCAAGTGGCAATCTGTTAATATAACAGGGGCACTGCAAAGTAAACAAGAGCACAAAAATCCCCTGAGCGCCAGGTGCTTCCTGTTATTACAACAGAGTAGCAAAACACGCAGAGGCTGTTCTGAGGCTCTGCAGACTAAGAGCTGCTTTTTTATACATTGGGAGTTTGTGTTATTCTTTGTGATTCCAAGTGACCAGCTTTTCTCACATATTCCCTTGCATGTTGAAAAGGGATACAGCTCCTCTCTTCCGGTACGCCTCAACCAAGGTGAAATTTGAGACCTTCAGCCGAATAATTAATGTGTTTGTGTATTTTGCTTCTCTCCAACAGCCTCACTGAGGGATCACATTTCCTCATATATTTGGCTGGTTGCCCTACCCATATCTGGTAAGTAATGCCGCATCATTCAGCGCGGAACCGCTTGGACAATCTGCAGCTGTACATTGGGCAAATAAAGCAAAAAAGCACTAGAACATTATTGGTCCCGGTATTGCTGGTAAATATGATAATGGCAATCGAGGAGGCTGCCTTCTGCATTTGACTGGCGGCATTTAGCCAGGTATTTCACCAAGGAGACAACTTCTAAGAAATGATCAAGATTCAATTTGCCCGCCTCTTCAAAGATGTTAATCGATTTTGTTTGTCATTTTCATTACCTTCAGTTGCACCACACCTCTTGATATATCCATTAAAACACTTTATTTAAAAGGCAAGCTACTTTAGTGCCCGCAAATCTGAAATGTTAACACAAAATGCAGGAACTATTTGACTGACCAAAATTATTTACTGAATTGTTTTTTGGCTTTGCACGCCTATGACAACTAGACAAATTGTTGAGTAGTGACAGTGTATAAGTAAACGCAGGGGCCGAAAAAGGTCTGGAAGGCGAGGGTGCAGATGGTGAAAGAATTAAAAATATACCGTATAATTCTGCATGAGATGGTTAATAAAATGGTGAATAAAGAACAGAAATAGTAAAACGCAACCTGACAGAAATAAAATGAGAGCAGTAGATCTGATTTGATTCATTTAAACTCGATGCTGATTTCGGAATCTATTAAATTGCCTGAGCGAGAGATGAAGAGGTGTTCCTCGAACTGCCGATGAGCTAAATTCATAATGTGTTGAAGGCCGAGAAGTACAGAGATCAGAGTGGCAGAGGGGCAGAGAACTATATCGGAACGTGAATGCAAGTTAGGGTGACAGTGGTGCAACTAGCAGAGGATCTCAAAAAAGCAATTTGTGAATGCTAGCTTAATGCTTTCACTGTACAGTTCCATGGAGTCAGAGAAATGATTGCAATATCTGAAATTAAACCAAGTAGAGGGAAAATACTAGTTTAGTTTGAAGGATTTTTTATGGCACCGGCAATTGAAAGAGGTGTTGCACCTTTGGCGCTTGCATGGAAAGTTGGCATTACAAGGGGACTGCATGTTGGTGATGGAAGAGGTGCAGAAAATCCTACCTTCGAAATGCAGAACATGGAGAGGCTGAGAGAATGATTGATGGCATCGCGGCGCTGTAGGTGCGGGATTGGTTCATTGAATGTGCAGTGTGGTTACGTGGAATTTTATGGAGTGGGGACCTTATCATGCTTAGCAGAAGAATGGGGAGAAGTGAGGTCAGGACTGTGTGCAGCTGGATATACAATTTCGAGGCCCCCGCGAACCATGGTGCAAGTGGATCCACAGCGGCCTGAAAAGGAAGGCCTACCAGAAACACTGATGTTGAAGGTGACGTTATAAGAATAGAGGGGGCAGAGCTCGAGAATCTGAAAGTTTGGAAGAGAGTTCGTACAACAGTCAGGAGTGTAGAAATTATATTCAAGGTACCTGTGGAATCATTTTTTCATTGGCTAATGTTTACTCAGCTTTGAATTTGAGTTACACTTCCAGTTCTTCCTCCAATTTGGTGGCCCATTCTCCCAATGTATATTTTCCTGTCGCACCTGCCTTGGCGACGTCACCAGTGTATACATCTTGCCATGTTCTTCCCTTTCATAATTTTGAAAAGGTATTTTTCTCTGGATCGCTGTGGCCAGTCGCCTGCTATCTCTGTCACCGCTCCCTAGTTCTCTCTGATCATTCTTTTTGTGTAACTGCACTGTCTCTCTGAATGGAACAGCAAACCTGAAGCGAGAAAATGACATTGCTTTGCTGAGTTACACTCATTTTCAAATATAAAGAACTAAGTAACAATAGTACAATAATTTGCTGTTCTGTGCACCAAAATGAATCAGTTTCATTATCACATTCAGCTTGCTCATTAAACGCTCCTGTTTGCCCTCAGAAATGCTAGTGATATATTTTAGTAGCTCTGGAGAATTTACTGCAATAATCCCCAAATTACTCAACTTGTTTCACTGACGAATCTGGCCTCGGATGGGGGAGGAACCATGCAGTTATATCAAGGTTAGACACAAAATCGACACAAATATGTAACATTGTTACCGCAGTATGAAAACTTCAGCAGCAGCATTCTTAAACTAGTCATTCTTGGTTCCAAATGTAGTATATTATGGACACCTCAAGTATTATCAGTTCTAAAGACAGGATTTCATGTTTTGCAGACTGGTCACAAATGGGCAGATATTGGGCGGACACACCTTATTGTGTTTAATGCAGAAGTGATGAACTTTCAGGGAAACAACGTGGTGTGACGTTATTATGTTAATTATACTATTTCTAGAGGATTCAGGACACAAGTACGCGAGGTAAAATGTCTCTCATCCCTTGGAGGAGATAGGGCAATTTGAGACAGTATTTGAAATAAAATGCATGCGATTGTTAGTTTGTAAACCAGTACATTGGATGCAAATGTCTGGTAGTCAGGCTACAGCTTTACAATTCAATGTTTATGGGTCAGTCCATGCATTGTGTGTAATTATGTTCACTTTGCTTTCGGATGTATTTAAAGGCCCATGAAATGGGACAGAGGAAGTTTAGAAAGGACATAGCCTTGGCGAGGTAATTCAGTTGCCTACGGAGATTGAAGGAGTTTGTATCTTTCTCCGTCGGTGCAGACAGGCTTGCAGGCGATTCACATGATTTATTCCAAATACACAGAAGTGCTGTTAGGTCACAAAGAGGTAAATTATTGCCTCTCGGATGGGAGCAGGTAACCAGATTTTGTAGGTTTAACATAATTGCGAGAGGTCTAATGATGCGGGTTGGTTCATGCAGGGAATTGTTAAGATTTTGAAAGCCTGACCTTAAAGAATAACAGCATCATTTTCTCGTGGAAATCTTCAACGGTAATTGAAGATGCATTTGGGGAGTCCTGATAGGCAAGCTTATGGAGAAGATCTGTGCATATGAGATAAATTAGACATCTCCTCCAAAAAGCTGAGCCCAATGCCACCCACACCACCGCTCCCGCCTCTGCACATCCCACCCCCCTCTTCCACCCAGCACACCTACAATCTGTGCCTCTCTGATTCTATGATGTTAATGTCATATCGGTGACTCATTTCCAATTCAGACTGTGTAACGTCAATAGCTTCTCAGGACAGGGTAGTGGTTGGAAAATTCATTCATTGTATCCATTCATGGTCACATTAATTCTGATTGGTGCATTTTAACGGAACGCAATTCCGTTTTCAATAGTGTCAAATATATTTATTATATGTAAGGAAACACTGTTTTCTGCACTGAGTGATGTCAAGCAATCACCTCTACAACATCCGGAGTATCAGAAGGCATTGGAGCGACAGCTCAGTATCTGCGACCATCATCCCGTTAATGTTCACGTCTTTTAGGTGTGACTGGCAGCACAAATGATGCTGCCATCCTTCCTCAGTTTTGTCCTATTCCAGCTTTTGAACTGTGAGTTATGGAATAAATTGAGTTACCTATTAATACGCTGAACTTTAGTCAGCTATGTGCATTGGTAAGGTAATTATCAGTCTTTAGCACAGAACAAATTGAGATAATGTGGACGTACATGATGTCTTCGAACGTTTATAGCTCATTTTGTTTAATTCAGTGACATGTTAGAACTTGCCCCTTAATCGCGTTCCTCCCACGGCATTTGCACAGATCGTAGCCTGGAGTTAAAATGTGATAGTGCTTTTCAAATTGAGTCTGTTAGAAATAGTGTACGACAGCCGGGGGAAACATGTTGTGCAGGTGCCCGGCGTCAAGTTATTGACAATGATCGGTTTTATTCAATAATGTAATTCATTACAATCCAAAATGTGTTGATATTCTGATGGATTACGTAATTTGCAGGATTTCACCTGATCCATATTTTGAATTCTTAGATTCATGCTTCAATTGCTCTAACTGCAATTGGGAAATGATCCTCCTTTTCTGTTCAAAGTAACGTGCCTGTATTCGTATCTCGGGGCTGCCGAACTCAGTGTTAGCCAAAGAGATTTACTGTTAAATAGGTACATTTTTGAAATACAATCGGTGTTGTGTCTGTATGAAACGCGGCAAAGGATGTACGCACAGCACGGCCCCATGAAGTCCGAGAGGGCGATGGGGCGCCCTTGTAATATATCATTCAAAAGAGACCATCTGCCAAAATGTACCACATCCTCAGCATTGAAACGAGAAGTCAGCCTAGGATTTGTGCTTACGCCTCTGAACACACTGGAACACACGACCTTAAGGTCAACAGGGGACAATGTTAGATAGTGTGCCAAACGTGACAGGAAAATTATTTTGGTGAATTAATTGGACGGTTGAATATTTTGCATGTGTTTATACTTTAATATATATTCACCGTTTAGTCGTGTGGCAAATTTGGATATAAATCCGAAAGCAAACAAAAGTGCAGGGGCATTTAGCTTCATTTTGTCCACTGTCGCTCTCCGCAGACACAGCAGATTAGGACTGTAATTCTCTTTTAAATAGTGGCTGCCAGAAGTAGTGTGTTGTCTTTGTTCGTTAAGCGTGCTTCTGATTCTGAATGTAAGTTAATTCAGTGTGTAGAACATCAGTGAAAGCAATATCGACTACACAGCAATCCCGTACACACTTTTATGTCACAAATTCCTCATTGTAAATGTTTATAAACTCCTTGTGGTGCAGAACATAAGGCCAAAACTATTTTACGCACTTGGTTCTCATAAAAGCGTTGTAAGTAGCACCTTAGCTAGATCTGGAACATCCTTCCAATGGATATTTCTGATTGTTATTATTATTTGGTCCCCTCTTCAGAAGATGCTGTTGTTGAAATTTCCGAATCTATTACGGAATTAGCTCTTAAATGTAACTTAGTTAGAGAAGGCCGACCAAAGTAAGCACTTTAATAATTTTGAACACTTTTTCATTTCAAAGAAACATAGAAAATAGGAGCAGTAGCAGGTCATTCTGACCTTCGATCCCGCTCCGCCATCCAATGGAATCATGACTGATACTCTATCTCAGCTGCTTGCTCCACTTCACTCCCCAAACCTTTTGACACCTTTAGAGTCCGCACACCTATGTATTCAGTGAATTGGCCTCCACAGCCTTTTGTGTCAGCGTATTCAACAGGTTCACCATCGTCTGGTTGAAGAATTTTCTCCTCATCTGTCATTTCTGCCATCGACAAGTGAGCTTCTGCATATGCTGAGGCTGTGTCCCCTTGTCCTCGATCCCTCAGACACAGGAAACATCATCCCTGAGCCCACTCTGTCCAGCCCTGTAAGAATTCATGTGTTTCCAAAAGGTCCCCTCTCCTTCATCGATACTCCAATGAATGTAGTCCTATTCTGCCCAATCTCTCCTCATATGACATCCCTACCTTCCCAGGAAGCAGCCTGGTGAACGTTTGCTGCACTGCCCCTGTGGCAATTGTATTTGCCCTAAATTAAGAAGAACAAAACTGCACAAATGCTCAAGATGTGGCCTCAACAAGGCTCAGTATTGCTGCAGTATGATATCCTTGCTCCTGCACTCAAATCCCTCACAAATCAGGTCATCATAACATTTGCCGTTCTAACTGCTTGCTGCACCAGCCTGCTTGCTTTCAGTGATAGGCCCAAAAGCGCAACCAGGTCCCTTTGTGCGCCAACATTTCCCAACCTATCATTATTTGAATAATGCTCTGCCTTTCTGTTGTTTTTTTAACCGAAGTTTAAAAACTCACCATTATTTAAGTTAAGCCGCATCCGTCGTGTATTTGCCCACTCACTCAGACTTTTTAAATCGCCTTGAAACCCCTGAGCCACCACCTCACCAATGATACACCCATAAGTTTCATGTTGGCAGCAAACTTTGAAATAAGGCATTTGTTTCTCTCATTCATTTATTTACATGCTGTGAATAACTGGGGTCCAAGTATTGATACCTCCGGCACTCGACATACCACAGGCTGCCACCCTGAAAAAAGCCTCATTTAATCCTACCCTCTATTTAATGCCTGATAAACAATTCTCACACAATGCCAATATATTGCCCCCAATCCCAGGCACTTTTACTTCACACAACAGCCTCTTTTTATGGGAATTTTTCAAAAACCTTCTGAGCACCCAAGGGCACCAGAGCGATACTTTCTCCAGAGCGATACTTTCGCTATTTAGCGAATTATATTTCTATTAGTATCAACCAATTAACCTGATATTTGAAGGTTAATTGAAAAACGTTCTCCTCGCTTTACATTCAATATATCAAACGGCTTGAGGCAACATTTTTGATGTGAGATATCTGCCATAAAAATGCCCATTTGAGTTCAGTCGGCAGCAGGTGTAGCTTTGGCTGGTGTAGACGCGCTGATTCAACAATCACGCCCGTCACCAATACCCTCAGACCGACCCCGAGTAGCAGGCTGGATCTAAATAAACTGCTCATAATTTCACTCTCTTTCTGCTATGCCTGTACAAAAGCCGCAGAGGATGAAACTAAGCAAGCAGCCGAGGCATGTGCGTTGAATTGCAGTTTAAATCTAAGTTTCGTGCCTGTAAGATTAGAATCGGACTTTTAAAATCAAATTTCAGGATTTGAAATTCTACTGAGAGCGAAATCAATCTTTAAATGTCTCTTGATTGATGTTGATTGATTTTGAAATCAAGAAACTCGAGGCATTTATAAAATCTGAATTATTTAAATTGCATATACCATTCACTTGTTACAGAAAAATATCAAACATGTAATAAAATAAGTATTTTTAAAAATACATTCCTATTGATCTGTTAGCATTGGGGGAGTACTCTGAGAGAGTAATGTAAATGCCGTGATGTATCCCTTAGAAATGCATATTTCGCACTGACTTGACTTTTATTTCCTATCAATGGGTTTGGAGATAAATCGAAATTTACAGGCGAAATGCATAATATACTCAAATGTAGGATCATACACAGGGGGTAGTTGAAAAACATCAGTAAGCAAATTTAACAATGGAACCATAGGTTGTGTTATTTTATTTTAGGATCTCCAAATTCACGAAGGTAAATATTTTTCATTTATGTTATAGTGTGTAAAAAATATAGGTTATATTTTATTTTGCTATTAAAATTTAATGAATCATCATAGGTTATTTTCCTCAAATTATAATTTATTATTTAAATTGAACTGGACATATCACAGCAGCTTGTTTTCCCTTGTTTGATAAGCCTCAGGATAAGTGGGAACGAAGCAGGCTGATGTCGAATTTTGAACGAGCAACATTAACCGAGTCTGTTGGAAATACAGCGTGCTCAATGTGCGAACCGGGAGTGTCACAGACAGAACTTTAGAAGGCAATACCTGCACCTTCTGCGGATTCAATGCACATTGAGATTTCTTTACGTGCATTTGCTTTGGCAGATATGTCTTGGGAGCAGGAATAGGCCATTCGGCCTTTCGAACCTGCTCCGCCATTCAATAGGATCATGGCTGATCTGGCTATGGCCTCAAATCCATTTAACCCTGCATCACATAACCCTGGGCTCTCTTGTCATAAAAAAAAAACATCTATGACTAACTGGGTTTCCTGTTTAGTTAAATCCCATTCAGGAAGGTAAATTGCAGCCCAACGATATCCCTAACTTCTTTGCATTTGCTTCGGCTTGGATGAGATTTTTTAAAATTACCCTCGAAGACACTCACATGAGTGGATGACTAAGCTGAATCCTGCGGATTCTGGAAATCTGACATTAAAGAGATAATACTGTAAATACTCAACAGGCCTCTGGGCACCTGCGGAGTGAGTCCATAGAACAAGATTCATATGGACTCGAGACGTTAGCTCCGTTTCCTTAAGCACAGGTGCTGTTAGACCGGCATATATAGGTGAATAGGACAAACGTATGCAATGAAATAAATTGAAAAGTTGACCAAAATAACAACCGGAGCGGTTTAGAAAACTTGAGGGAAGAAACGGTAGAGAGCAAATTATTTTACATACAAGCGAAAAAAGTAGCCGGAAACATGAAATGAATGATCATTTAACAGAATTAATACGATAAAATTCCGAAGAATGGGCGAATATAAGAGTATCGTTTGTCGATTGTTGATGTTCTTTCAAAAACTTGTGCGTTGTTGCCTTGGCTGGAATTTATTGGCCAACCCTGAGTATCTAGATAAGGTGGAGGTGGCTGTTATTATTGAAAAACTGAATTCAGTGAAAAGGACCAGAGTGCTTGTTCTGAAAATATTGAAATGTTATCCCTTCTCATCTTGCATTCCGTTCCAATAAAATGGTGAAAGTTATTTTGCTGAGTTTTAGCAGAGAGAATGTTCAGGCTCCTGAACGTTAGCCAGTCACGTAATTTTTAACAATACAGAACCCAGGGCTGAAAGACTTCAATGCTTGGGGAACTGGATATCATTCAGAACTCTCGGAAAGCACAGCTGATGACTAGTATCAGTATCCCATTGCATATTAAAAATCACTCGGTGATAGAAAAGGACAACGATAATGTTAAGAGACATTGTCACTAGGGGCAGCACTGAAAGGTCAGCGTTGTCTATTCACTATAATGTGAAGATTAGAAAAGTACATGGAGATTTGTGAAGCACTGTCTGGTCAAGGGATTGGGATCCAGTCAGCCTAAAAGCTGCATTTTGGGAAACAAATGTAGCAATACGTATCCATTAAACGCAGGGATTGTTGATTTAAAAATATCAATATGTAAGAGCACTTCGGTGATGACTGGCTACAATAGGATTCGTACAACAGAAAACTAACGACCTACAGCCATTTCTGTGGATAGTCGTGAACCAATCTTACAGGGTGCTTTGCTTAGGGACTTATGAAATAAAGCCGCCACAAGCAAATCACTGTTATGCGTCCATAGAATCTTTGAATGTCCACCGCTGAATAATTTGTAGAAAAGGCAAACGCTTCAACATTGATCAAACATATGCTGAATCTTTAATGTAATGTAAAGCAAATTTCAGCATTCCATGATGAAAGTGGCTTCGGTATGCAAGAAATCCCCAAGGAATATCACCGAGAGTGTTATTGCCCTAAAAGCCGCAGCAGGTTGAACACGGATTCATAAAAATCCTCTTCTCAGTGCAGCTACACACGGCTAAAAGACATTCAGATAATCGCCAGCGCAATTTTGATGGGTATGTGGGAAAGGAAGTTGGACTAATTGCAGTTATCTTTCAAAGAGGGAGGATAGCCACCATGGACCGAATGGCGTAATTGTCTGTTGTTTCTTCCAAAGCTTCTCCAAAGAACAGGACCATGGTCAGGGCATCTTTGCGATGGTGAAGCCTGCGTTCCGACGACCTATACCAAAGTTGGAAAGTGTACCCACGCGCCATTGAGTTTTGTGAAAACAAATTGAATAAGTTACTGAATTAGGCATCCTGCAGAAAAAAAGTGGTTTATTTTCGCTATTGTAAGGGGTGTCGAACTTAGGGTTCAAAATGATTCGGAGGAAGTGTTGAATATACTGTCTCTTCTTAAATATGACAAGGCACCGGGGCCGGACGGGATGCATTGAGGTATATTGTATGAAGTGAGAGCGGAATTTCGGGGCACTGGCCATCATTTTTCTGTCTTCGCTAGACACAGGGAAGGTGCCAAAGGGCTGCCGAATTACAAACATCATGTCCTTGTTTAAAAAACGGTAAAAGGATAAGCCCAGCATTTACCGACCTGTCAGTTTGATTTCACTGGTGGGCAAGATTCTAGTAGCAATTGTTCGGAACAAAATTAGTTGTCACATGAAAAAGGATATGGATTGATATGTAGGAGGCAACACGGGTGTTTGAAGGGGAAATGCTGTTTACCAAGCTTGCTGGAGTTTCTTGAGGTAAGAATAAAGGACACATAATAGAATTGCGAGATAAGTTGTTGCTCATAGAATAAAAGGGGGAGGGGAAACACGGAAGTAATATTGTTTCAAAAGTAGGAAGCGGATAACAATGGTCAATGGACTTTTATTTTTCGTGTAGAGGAAGGCTTGTAGTGTAGCTCCCAGAGTCTGGCATTTGAGCTATTGATATTCCGGATATAGATTAATGAGCTGGATCTAGGTGTGCAGGGGACAATGTCAAAGTTTGGGAATAATACGAAGCTTAGGAGTGTTGTAAACTGCGAAAAGGACAATTTATAACTTTAATAGGTTATGAACAAAATTGTTGGCATGGGCAGGTAAGTGGCAGATGAAGTTTAATGGGCAGAAGCCTGAGAGGGGTGCATTATGGTTGAAGAACAAGGACAGTAAAATAAAATAAAAAATATGGAGTGACATTTTGAAGAGGGTGCAGGAGCAGAATGACCTTGCTGTACCTGTACAAACGTCATTGATGGTGACAGGACAGGTGCAGAGAGAAGTTAATAAAGGGTGCAGTGTACTGTGTTATATTAATAAGGGCATTGAGTACACGTAGAAGGGGGTAATACTGGATTTATATACGACATTGGTTGGAACTGAGCTGAAGTATTCTGTACAGTTCATGGCGACAAATTATTGGAAGGATGTGAACGTATTGGAGAGACTGCATAAAATATTTGCACGAATGGTTTCAGGAGTGAGGAACTTCAGTTACGAAGATAGTTTGAAGAGTTTAGGACTGAGCTCACTGGAAAGCAAAAGCCTCGGAGGAGAATTGATAGATATGTTTAAAAGCATAAGGGGGCTGGGCAGAATGGCAGGTAACAGCTGCTCCCACTCCTAAAATGATCAAGAACGAGGGGTTAGAGATTAAAAATGATTTGCAGAAGAAGCACATGTTATGCAAAATCATAACAAA
Organism: Cetorhinus maximus; assembly: GCF_964194155.1. Classification (NCBI taxonomy): domain Eukaryota; kingdom Metazoa; phylum Chordata; class Chondrichthyes; order Lamniformes; family Cetorhinidae; genus Cetorhinus; species Cetorhinus maximus. The sequence goes on along the minus strand of NW_027596283.1, from coordinate 261,806 downwards.
AAACAACTATTTCTCACAACGAGTGGTTCTGGGCTGGAATGCACTGTCTGGCACTGTGGTGGATGGAGGGTCAATCCAGGCAGTCAAGAGCGCATTAGATCCTTATTTGAATTGGGACAATGTGCAGGGCTAGGGTGGAAAAGGTATGGCAATGGCACTATTTCATATTACTCATCCGGAGAGCTGGTGCAGACCCGATGGTCTTATTGGCCCCTTTCCGTGCTATTAAAATTATAAGGCTCGGTGAAATTGCATGTCACGATATAAACTAAAAAGCGCTCGAAGTTCGCACCAAATCTGGTAGCATTTGTGGAGATACGCATGCTGTTAATATCTGGAGACCAATTTGACTGATCAGTAGAATTCAAGAGAGGAAGTACGGAGAGGTTTTATGTTGCTGCACACGGTGGTCGGATCATGTGAAGGCAAAAGGCGAGCTGAGGGATAGACTATAGAGCGAGGGAGGTTACATTTAAAACATTTCAGGAAACGAAAGGCAAAGAGAGAGAGCGAATTGTAGGATTAAGTGAAGAAAGCATTGGTCCAGAGTAGATGCTTATTATAAATAAAGGTCAGCGCTGCCTGAACGTAAAATATCCAAAAGTGTAAATATTAGCATAAAGGTCTGTTCTGTTTGAAAGCAAAATATGTAACCAAGACAGAGGCTGGGACCAGGGCAAAATAAATGGAGAAAAAAGTTTATGGTTAACAGTAAAATAAATATAACATGCTGAGGATGCAGGACTTAACAGTTAAATACTCCGGTGGACTCAAATGTTCAACGTCTCATTTCAGGCGGACCTGTGAACAGTCAGGCTCCTGCATCAGGTAATCATCATTTTATTTCATATGTTCGGCTTTCTCTACGAGTCCACACTGTTAAATATGAATGCCGGTAACATTATCAGTTCCTTTTGGGCGCCGGTTAATACCAGTTAAAAGATTGCTGCTGTTTTCATAAAAGATATATTGGATGTTCTAAACCGAGATCATTTGATTACGATTTTCCGAGGCGATATATCGGTTCGTTTGGCCAATCAATCCTGAGCCCGATAGACAGCCGATCATTCCTCAGCGCCCATGTACGGCCTCTGCATTAAAAATATATTGTCGCAACCTGCATTGCGTTGGACCAGCTGCTGGGATGCAATCTTCCCTCTGGGAATTCTGACCCATTCTCTTTTACAGCATTTTATAAATATTCGTCCCATTCTTCTAGCCATTTAAAATAACAGCACTAGGTTTTATTGGAAGTCTGCTTGACCGCAGTTTTCCCTCACATCCCCCCATTTCACTTTGCAATGAGGCAGTTGTGATGCGGGAAACTGTGCGTTTGTAATTTTTTGCGCATCTGTCCTGTAAATGTTTGATAAAATTTCTGATGTTTTCGCAGAGAAAGTGAGGCTGAGACTGGTGAATGGGGGCAGTCGTTGCGCTGGAAGAGTGGAGATTCACTACAAGAACAAGTGGGGGACAGTGTCTGCTAACAGCTGGGACTTTCAGGATGCCACTGTCGTGTGTCGAGAGCTGGGCTGCGGGCTAGCGGTCTCTGAACCGGGTGGGGCTCACTTTGGTGAAGGCAATGGTCCCGTTGTGTTCGGGGCTGCTCAGTGCAGAGGGGACGAAGGCGCTCTGCGGGAGTGTGCTTCAAATAAATGGGGTCACCATTCCTGGTCGCATTCTAATGATGCCGGTGTCATCTGCTCAGGTAAATAAAATACCCTTTCTGGTTCCTCCGGATAACCTCCGGGGGCGGGGGCGGGGGTGGGGGGGGGGGGGGGGGGGTGCGGAAATGTGGAAGTATTTCCGGGAAACTGAACCTGAAAAGTGAAATGATAAATATTCCAGATTTCCCCAGTGATTATTAATATTCCATTAGTAATCGGATCACGTTATGCCTTAATTGGTATCACTAGAATTTTTTTTGATAAACACTATCCACTGGAAGGAGTAAAACACCAGTAAATCCTTTAAGCGCCTGAAACTCATTGTATTTAAAATGTGCACATAACACTGGCTGGGAGATCTGAGATTTTACACGGATATTGAAGCTGGGACTCTATTGGGGGCGTGGCGGTTGTGCTGGTGTGTGTGGGGTGGGTGACGGTGGTGGCAGAGGAGGGAGGGGAGGGGGGGATGGGGGTGCGTGTTGGCAATACTTGTTACTCGTGTTCCAGACTAAATGTATTGATTGCTGCTGCTTGCACGGGCGTAAGTTGCAATCAAAGTTGCCATGGCTGACAAAGTGCCCGATTCGTTTGCAATTTTGGCACATTTTAAAACAGCAAAAATGAGGAATCTGATGCAAGAATAATAACGAACTATTTAACAGATACACGCATTCGAATGGAGCTCATCCAATCCAGGAGCATACATATTTCCTGTTCCCCATCATAACAGATTCTTTAGCATATTGCAAATCTTTCTGTTTGTAATTTTTTGCTGATTGCTACGTTGATTTCCGTCGGAAATGTCCGCAATGAGTGGTTTTCAGTGTTCCCACGGGCAATTTTAGATTAATCAATCATATAAGGGAAGAGACATGTATCAAACGCTTGAATAATCCAAAATATCTGAGCATTCTGGACATCCCATAGTCTCCATCCTGAGTTGCCTCAGGTCTTTTTCCATCCGCCCATTGAATTTGCAGTATCTGATGACTTGGCCATTCCCACGCCAGTTTACCTGTTCTCACATTTCCGCATTCAGGAGATAAGTCTTTTGCTTCAGCTATAAGTCCAACCTATCCACAATAAATAGACTTGTCTCTTTGTCGTGACCATTTTCATTTGAGTTCTTTTTTTTTCCTTATCAATGCCCATTATGTTTTGTTCCCTCGAATAAGTTTTCAAAATCTCAAGACACATGACGAGACGAGAGAACTTTTAAACATCAGCGAATTTCATACATGTAGCCTTAACATGTTCCCAGTTCTTAATGGGTGTGACCTGACTGGGGCATTTTCTTATAATGAGCTTGCTGAAACCCTCACAATTTCGTAAGATAAAGTCGTCATATGCTCACTGCCTACTGAAATATATTTCCCAGAAAGTGCCAAACCCAGATTGATGAATGGAAGCAGTCCCTGTGCGGGGAGGCTGGAAATTTACTCGAGTGGATCTTGGGCAACAGTTTGCGGTGATGGGAAATCCTGGACGTTAGTTGAGGCGGAAGCTGTTTGTAAGTCGCTGGGCTGTGGTGCTGGAGTAGCAGCGCCAGTTAACGCTCACTTTGGAGAAGGTTCCGGTCGTGTTATCGGTCCGCCAAGCTGCGGACACCAGCGGGATGCTGGAGTAATCTGTACAGGTACGAACTGCCATTGTTATAGCGACACATAGTTCAGCTTAGATGTTTATGTTCGGCAACCTCTAGACCGACAGCGCTGATTAGACACATTCCCATCTTGATACATTTCAGGCATTATGAAGGAGGCATTGCCGAATAGATTAGATGGCGTCCTTATCCATACACGTCGGTTGCTGACAGTCGCACATATATTTTTTTTTAGGAATTGAGGACGCCAAGCTAGATTGAGGAAGACAGTGCGAGTAATGTTTGAAAATTTATGCAGTGGTATACATTGGGCGAAAGAGAATATTTAGTGGGTTTCATTAAATGTTTTCCAATTTGCATTTTGCTTGGTGGCTGTTTCCTGCTGCTCCGAAAGTTAAGTTTCTGGGCGGAGTATCTTTGTTGGATTTCCTTGCTGTGGGAACCGAATTCTGAGACAGAGACGTCTGGTAGATTGCTGGGAAGAACTGAGCTAATTGTGATTTTATGGTATTGGTTCGAACCATGCCCTCAAAAGCCTTTCTGGTAGTGGCAGAACATTTCTATTTTTTTTCCACAATTCATGTATTACAAATCGATAGACAGCTAAGGCCGTCGGCTTTCAGTCCACGTTTTGTGTGGCTTTCTTTTGTCATTTGGATAGAGGTTTAGTAGAGACAAAAAGACAAATGGTAGTTTTAAGGGTTTCTATAATTAGGGGAATTGATAGCTTCCTTTGTAAACAGGATCGAGAGTCTGGCATGGTATGTTTTCTGCCCGGTGCCAGGGTGAGGGACATCTCTGACCGGCTTGAAAGGACAGTGAAGAGGGAGGGGGAGGATCCAGTTGTTGTGGTCCATGTCGGGACAAATAACATAGGAAAGAGGACTAGGAAAGAGGACGTGTTTGGGGATTACCGGGAACTAGGAATTTAATTAAACAACAGGTCCTAAAGGGTTATAATCTCCGGATTACTACCCGAGAAACGTGAAAATTGAAATAGGATGCGAGAATAAGGGAAGTAAACACGTGGCCAAAGGAGTGGTGCGGGAAAGAGGGGTTCCATTTCTTGGGGCACTGGCATCATTATTCGAACACAAGGGATCTGTACTGTTGGGACGGTCTCCATCTGAAGCGATCTGGGAACAATGTTCTAGCAAAAAGGGTAAATAGGGTGGTCAACAGGACTTTAATCTAGAAAGTAGGGGTGGAGGGAAGGGTTAAACTCCAAGAAATATGACTAATGGGAAACAAAGCAGCAGGTTAGCGTGTGTGTGTGTGTGGGGGGGGGGGGGGGGGTGGGGGGTTGGGGGGGGGGTGGCGGCGGGGGGAGGGGGGGGGGGTGTGCACTCAACTTCATGGAAAATTATGAAAAAAACTGAAAAGACAGGAGAGCCCAGGGGAGGATGTTAAAGTCTCCAGAACACAAAATAGGACAGAGTGTTTGGAAAGGGCTAGGAATCTAATGTTAAGCACATCAGATAATGGGACGACAATGAGAAAGGGGACGGGAAATACAGGACTGAATGTGTTGTATCTAAATGCGCACAGTATATGAAAGAAGGTAAATGAGCGTGTGACGCAGATTCAAATTGGCAGGTATGATGTGGTGGGCATCACGGAGACAAGGCTGCAAGGGGATCAGGATGGGGAGGTAAATAGCCAAGGATATACATCCTATCGAAAAGATAGGCAGGTTGGCAGAGGGGGTGGGTTTGCTTTGTTAGGAAGAATTGAAATTATATCGATAGCAAGAAATGATGCAGCATCAGATGATGTAGAATCTGTGTGGGTAGAGTTGAGGACCCGCAAAGGGAAAAGAAAAACCTAATAGGAGTTATGTACAGGCCTCCGACCAGCAGTCAGGATGTGGGGCACAAGATACACCAGGAGATAGAAAAGGTGTCTAAGAAAGGCAAGGTTACAGTGATCAGGGATTTCAATATGCAGGTGGACTGGGAAAATCAGGTTGGTAGTGGATCCCAAGAAAAGGAATTTGTGGAATGTCTATGAGATGGCTTTTTGGAGCAGCTTGTGGTGGAGCCCACTAGGGAACAGTCAATTCTAGATTGAGTGATGTTTAATGAGGCAGATTTGCTAAGGGAGCTTAAGGTGAAGGAACCCTTTGGAGGAAGTGACCATAATATGGTAGAATCTACCCTGCAATTTGAGAGCAAAAAGCTGAAATCAGATGTAACGGTATTACAGTTGAATGAAGGCAACTACAGAGGCATGAGGAAGGAGCTGAACAGAATTGAACGGGAGATGAGCCTAGCAGGAAATACAGTGGAACAGCAATGGAAAGAGCTTCTGGGAGTTATTTGGGAGACACAGCAAAAATTCATCGCTAGGAAGAAGTAAAATACTAAAAGGAGGACGAGGCAACCATGGCTGACAAGGGAAGTCAGGGACAGCATAAAAGCTGAAGAGAATACATAAAATGCGGCGAAGAGCCAGTAATATAAAAGACGATTGCAAGAGGTTTTTTTTAGATACATAAGGTATAAGAGAGAGGAAAAAGTGGACATTGGGCCGCTGGAAAATGACGCTGGAGAAGTTGTTGTGGGGAATAAAGAAATGGCGGAGGAACTGAATAGGAACTATGTGTCAGTCTTCACAGTGGAAGACACGACTGACATCCCCAAAGTTCAAGAGAGTCGGGGGAGAGAGGTGAGTATGGTGGTCATTAACAAGGAGAAGGTGCTAGGAAAACTGAAAGGTCTAAAGGTGGATAAATCACCTGGACCAGATGGATTACACCCCAGAGTTCTGAACGAGATAGCTGAAGAGATAGTGGAGGCGTTAGTGGTGATTTTTCAGGAATCACTGGAGTCAGGGAGGGTCCCAGAGGACTGGAGACCCACTAATGTAACCCCCCCGTTTAAGAAGGGAGTGAGACAAAAGACGGAAAATTACAGGTCGATTAGCCTGACCTTAGTCGTTGGTAAGATTTGATAGTGCTTTATTAAGGATGAGATTTCAGAATACTTGGAAGTGCATGGTAAAATCGGGCGAAGTCAGTATGGTTTCATCAAGGGGAGGTCAAGCCTGACAAATCTGTTAGAATTGTTTGAGGAGGTAACGTGTAGGTTAGAGAAAGAAGAGCCAATGGACGTTATCTACTTGGACTTCCAGAAGGCCTTTGACAACTTGCCGCACAGAAGGCTGCTCAGTAAGTTAAGAGCCCATGGTGTTAGAAGCAAGGTAGAAGCATGGACAGAAGATTGACTGTCTGGCAGGAGTCAGACAGTTGGGATAAGTGTGTCCTTCTCAGAATGGCGGCCCGTGACCAGTGGAATTCCGCAGGGGTCAGTGTTGGGACCAGAACTTTTCTCTTTATAAAGTAATGATCAAGATGTAAGAAATGAGGGCATCCTGGCTATGTTTGCAGATGATATTAAGATAGGTGGTGGGACATGTAGTAATAAGTAGGCGGGGAGGCTGCAGAAGGATTTGGACAGGTTAGGAGAATGGGCAAAGAAGGGGCAGGTGAAATACAACGTGGGGAAGTGTGAGGTTATGCACTTTGGTCAGAAGAATAGAGGCATAGACTATTTTCTAAATGGGGAGAGAATTCTAAAATCTGGAGTGCAAAGGGACTTGGGAGTCCGAGTCCACGATTCTCTTAACGTTAAGTTGCAGTTTGAGTCGGTAGTTAGAAGTCAAATGCAATGTTGGCATTTATTTCGAGAGGACGAGAATATAAAAGCAGGGATGTGCTGCTGAGGCTTTATAAGGGTCTGGTCATACCGTATTTAGCATATTGTGAGCAATTTTGGGCCCCGTATCTCAGGAAGAATGTGCTAGCCCTGGAGTGTGTGCAGAGGAGGTTCACGAGAATGACCCCAGGAATGAATGGCTTAACATATGACTAACGTTTGAGGACTCTGGGTCTATACTCGATGGAGTTTAGAAGGATCAGGTGGGATCCGATTGAAACTTACAGAATACTGAAAGGCCTGGATAGAGTGGACGTGGAGAAGATGTTTCCATTAGTAAGAGAGACTAGGACCCGAGGGCACAGCCTCAGTGTAAAGGGAAGGTCTTTTAGAACAGAGATGAGGATAAACGTCCTTAGTCAGGGAATGGTGAATCTATGGATTTCATTGCCACAAAAGGCTGTGGAGGCCAGGTCATTGAGTGAATTTAAGACCGAGATAGATAGGTTCTTGAGTGGTAAGGGGATCAAAGGTTTAGGGGAGAAGGCGGGAGAATGGGGTTGAGAAACTTGTTAGCAATGATTGAATGGCGGAGCAGACTCGATCAGCCGAATGGCCTAGTTTCTGCCACTATGTGTTGTGATCAGAAGGAAACTCAGTTACAAATGTGGAAATGTCAAGTGTGTTTCATGTGGACGGGGTGAAGATGTTCCATGACCATGACCATGCGAGTCCAATAGATGTAGTCTAGTATATAGAGAAGGTAGATGGTGGCAATGATAGATATGATGGACTGATTGATAAGGCTGATTTTGAAATTCCCGAATTTAACACCCTGTGCAGAAGCTGGCTAATACAGAGGTATTAGCGGACCTGAATGAGGAGCCATCCCATCTCTATCATCAAGAGAAGAAATAACTAACTGGCTTACTTAAGGATCATTTATTTACATGTGCAGGCAAGCCCAGGCGAACCAGTTCGGGTATCACCGGGTGGATCAAGCGGAAGATACCCCAATTATAAATAAAAGAATTAACCCCAGCTGATTCAATCCCAGTGAACTGGCCAAGCTTGAGGTGGAGTTGAAGTTTACGTTAGCTAATGATGGCTTTGACGATACTTAAAGTAATTTGAACTCTGCTCTTGTACTGGAACGGAAATAAAATAGCTCTGGAAGATTTTGCATTGCTTTTCAGAAAGTTAGTGTTGTAACTAAGTTGGACTCCTATCCTGTACCACAACTTGAGGATTGTGTTATTTGGATGGGCAACTCTGCTTTCGTTAACAATGCTAATTTGTTCAATGAATATTGGCAAGATCTCTTGGCCAACGAAGGCAAAAAACAACCCTAAATTTGTAAAAGCAGGCGGTCTACTCCAATGTAAATTCACAAACATTGGTATGAAAAAAAAACAATGCACCATTCTTTATTAATCTATCAGCTGATTGTCGAAATCAGTTCTATGCATTGATCAGAGATCCAGGTGCAGGGAGTCTTGTAGTCATCGTGCCAGACATTTAAGAGCTTTGTTTGAAACCCTGGACACAACTAACCGTGTGATAAAACAGCTTAAGCGATATTGCCCAGGCTACCCTTAGTCCACAGGTTTACATTTTTTTGTCGAGGTCAATTGTGGCTTCAATAGCCCAAGGGTTGGGCAATAAGGAACGTTTCTCTCACCAAGACAGTGAAAGAAATGCGATGAGTCCTCGGGATATGCGTGTTCTAAAGGAGATTTGTCCTGAATCCAGCTCAGTCGTCAGTACATAAACATATTTGCTGGGGCGAGAAAACGTGGTGTTCAAATGTCGCATGCTCTGCCAAAAGACCTTCGAGACATTTAAGGCCATTAATTAAAATAATCATTTTTCACAACAAGTGGTTTCTGGTTGACATATCGAATGCTTCCCATTGACCTTTGTTCACGTGCAGACGAAAATTTGGAACTGACTTAACGCCTAATTTTCGATTGTCGAGCATTTTCTAAATCTCGATTTGTATAAGCCATTCACGGCGGCCAACTATGACAATACCTCAAGAGGGTAAGGGACAGGAATGCTCCATGAAGGATATGTCTAAAATTGGAAGACCAGTTAGTGAGTTCGCTGGGAAGGTTAACAAGCGTCAAAAAAGGTGCTGGACCATTGAAAATTAGGTTTTAAGCTTTGCACTGACTCTTCCGCTTTTTGAAGTACACGTGACAAATAATAATGGAAGGTCTGAGATATGCAAACACAATGCACTTCTTTTCTTCGAAACATTCAGAAGCACAAACCTCGGGATATTCCATAGGTTAACAAAATCTACTCCATAAAATGTGTCACAATAACCTCAAATGCAATGTTTCCTGGGATCTGACATATGTAAGTTCAGTGACACGAGATTGGCTTAAATATATTCATTACAATTAATGCAAGGATAAGTGTATTCAAATTAGTTGGAGAGAGCAGAGCTGCTCAATACAATTTCACAATTTTCAGATAATACAAATAATCATACAGAGCAAAGATTTGATCAAATAAAATATGACTCTGAATATTCAAGATATTAAATACAACAGGGGATGTTCAGAAGGGAAGTTGAAGAAATGAGTGATAATGCATGTTAGCCCATTTTATAGTTCGCTTATTTTTCATTTCTTCTGAAGTCACAAACGCCAAAGAACAATTTGACCTTTCAACATTTCCGCAAAGATAAATTTAATATCATTGTTTAAAGATATCAAAAGTGTGGGATTGGAGATAAACGGGAGCATGGCATTTAATGGAATATAATTGCAGAACATAACAATCTGAATTGAGTAGCCGACACTAACATGATGACGGCATATAATACGGAATTACAGTCAAAAGTATTGGTAATAATAACATAGTTGACCCAAGATAGATTGACTTAAATGCATAGCAATTTTTCAGGTATGATAATTTCAATTAAATGTATTTAGCAAAAGATTCAGGAGCTCCTAGAAATGCATTACGGGTCATAATTATGTGCGCACGGACGAGACAGCATTCACAGAATGGTAGAAAGATGGTCTAGACAACGTTGGCGGTCACTTTGATAGCTTAACTGGGTTTCCTTAGGCCAAGGCACCTGTTCCAGGATAATTAACCTGAGAAATCGTCAGTAAAAGAATTACATTAAGAAGAGGCAGGTGTAAATTTGAAATTGAATTGCTAATGAAAATAGTTGAACTACAGGCTAGGTTTCCAACAAGAAGCCTGGCGAGGAGGGTGTGTGTGTGTGTGTGTGGCGGGGGGGAGGGGGGGTTACCTCTTGCAAATTCCGAACTTCGCAGGCGATAGCAGATATATTGAAATGAAATCGATGCCGGAAATGGAAGCTTATAGAATTTGACGCCAGTAAATCTTTCGAAATCCAAGCCAAACGCGATTGGAACAGGAAAAAAACGAATATGGTAATACAAGGGTCAACGTCAAATTGGAAGAATATTGCAGATGCAGCATAAATTTACCCTCAAATAGAATTTAAACACTGGTAAAAAGTGAAATGTTAATCGAAAACAGTAAGGGGAGAGGGGCAACCACGGAATATACCAGCCAATCAGTGTATTATCGCGGATAGGGTAAAGGTTATGCTGGATAATCCGCATCAAAATTTAACAAATAAGTAGATGTAAAAAAATAGTAGTTGTAAAATTAAAGTAAAGGCCCGCACAGAGCAGCAGGAGGTTAATTGCATTTGACTAACTGACTGCCTTGATAAAGCATTTGTGAGGTCTGATGTGTTTTGACTGTTTTTTTGTTTGTAGCATTTCAAATATAATCTTAAGAAAGCATGTTTGAGTCAATAGACTTGCTAGTGAGATTGAAACCCCTACGATGAAAAGCGCAGGGCCTGTGTGGGGACAAATTGGCCAAGGGAACAGGACAAGAATTTAACTGCGAAGCTTCTTTGTTTCAAATGTGGCGCGATGCCTCCCTATGACCGAAATTGCGAAAAAAAGCTTTATTTTATATATGTTAATGATCTGTAGATGGCACCTTCTCAGGATTTAGCTATGGCACCAATGTCAGAAATGCAGTAAATAATGACATAGTTAATAATATGCTTTAGGAGGTGATATATGGACAGTTGGAATTGGCACTTCATATTTCACAGGGGCTAGTGATTATTGTTGCGGGAAGAATGAGGGGTGGCAATTGAAATGAAAAGCATTGTATTAAACGGATAAAAAAGACCATCGAGACGGGCGTGTATGCATGCAATTGCTTTTGGATGCGCCAGTTGAGAGTTTTGATCTAAAGGCACTTGATAAATTGACTCAAATGGTGTAAAGAGGAATTATGCTAAACAGTGATAAAGCAATGTTTATGCATCGGCTTGCATATTGCAGTCAATCTTGAGCAGGAAATTGTTTGCGAATATATCACAGATCGTCCGGCTCTTGGGGAAGGCTTTCTAAACTATTATTGCGACCCTTTGTAGGGGTGCGGGGGAGGGGGGGGTGGGGGGGTGGTGGTCGGCGGTGGTGTGTGGGGGGGTGGGGGGAGGGGAGTGGGTGAGTGGGGGTTTAAAGTGTGGAATATCAGTTATGTCGAGAGACAAGAGGAAAGGTGATTAAACTACTTGCACCAGAAAATGTTTTTGATATATTTCAAATAGAGAATAGTCACCTGGAAAGGATTTAAAAAGATAAACAACATTGCACTGTTCCAGTGATCAAAGGATTGGAATTGAGAGAATAATAATTAAAGTATTGAGCATAGGGGTTGGGATGTTATGGTGAGGTTGTATAACACTTTGGTGAGGCCAACTTTGGTGTATTGTGTGCAGTTCTGGTCGCCTAACTACAGGAAGGATATCAGTAAGATTGAGAGAGTGCAGAGCAGATTTACGTGGATGTTGCCGGGTCTTAAGGAGTTGAGTTACAGGGAAAGATTAAACAGGTTAGGACTTTATTCCTTGGAGCGTAGAAGAATGAAGGGAGATTTGATAGAAGTTTACAAAATTGTGAGGGGTATAGACAGAGTAAATGCGAGTAGGTTCTTTCCACTTAGATTTGGAGAAATGAACACGAGTGGACATGGCTTTAGGGTGAAAGGGGAAAGGATTAGGGGGAACATTAGGGGGAAGTTTTTCACTCAGAGAGTGGTGAGAGTGTGGAACGAGCTACAATCTAACGTGGTAAATGCGGGCTCACTCTTTAGTTTTAAGAATAAATTAGATAAATACATGGATGGGAGAGGTCTGGAGGGTTATGGACTCGGTTCAGGTCAATGGGACTCGCGGAATAATATTTTTGCACAGATTAGAAGGGCCGAATGGCCTGTTTCCTGTGCTGTAGTGTTCTATGGTTCTATGGTTCTAAAGCTATTTGACCAGCAGACTGAAGCAACATGGATAAAAAAATTCCAGTGAGTTCATATGATCTGGAATATATGAGTGGAAATTGTACAAGCAGTTTAAGTAACAACTGGCAATTCTAAAGGATATTGGAGAAATACGTGAAGTTGGGAATTTAAGTGTTAGTCACAAAGAAAAACAGCGTGGACAAATTTGGCTAATTCTTTCAGACAGCCGCCATATGATTGTGATGCCGAATGATATCTTCCTCCAAACTTTCAGTCATTGATTTTTTAATACCGTCTCATGCAGGGTTGAATTGTTGCGGGTGTGACAACAACGAGGAAGGAGTTGTTCTTCGGCTAGTGCCCGCAGGGGCTTCAAAGTATAAATAGATCAGATTCCACGCCAGAAATCAGCAACTTAAGATAATAATTCAGTAGTTTGAATGTTACCTTGAAAGAACGTAGAGCATAGGATTTCTGGACAATATGAACAATATCAAGGCAGGGCTTGGGGAACTAATGTTCATCACAGGCCTGCATGCCGATTCAACTTTTCAAAAATTTAGGTAGTGGCTGAACTGAAGGAATAGAGATTTGCTATGATCTAATTTCCACTTGTCACTAATATATGAGGCACTGATAATTGTTCCGTAAAGGAGACAGTAACTGCAGTAAGCAGAGATAACACCTTGCCGGGGCATTGAATGAATATTTGTTGGTAGCGTTCAGGAATAAAAAAGGGGCAGGCGCATTGTTAGTTGTTTTTTTTATGACCCCCTGATAGTCAGTGGGAAATTGAGGAGCAAATACGTGCACAATTGGCGGAGCTTTACAAAAACAATAGCAATAGGCTAAATTATATGAGGTGATTGCAACTGTCCTAAACTTAATTTGCATAGGCATAGTGTTAAGGGCTTGGATGGAGTGGATTTCTTGAAATGTGCACAGGAGAACTTCTTAGGCCAATATGTAGAAGGTCCAACAAGGGAAGGCGCAGTGCTGGACCTAATGCTGGGGAATGAATCCAAACATTTGGCTGAGGTGGTGGCGGGGCAGCATTTTAGTGATAGCGACCGCAACGTGGTACAATTTAAGCTTGTTATGGACAAATAAATCGACAAGTTGCAAAAAAGTGTTTTGGATTGGGGGAGAGTGGATCTTAGTAAAGAAAGGCAGTATCTGGCAAAGGTAGAGGCGGAAAAAGCTAATTGTCTGGAAATCTACAGCGGAGCAGTGGGGGGGGGGGGGGGGGGGGGGGGTGGGGGGGGGTTCAAAAGGACAATGGGGAGGTTACCGGCTCAGCAGATTCCCTCTAGGTGATAGGAAGTAATAACAAGCCCAGAGAACACCGATGGCCAGGGATATTCAGGATACGGTTAGAAGGAAATGAGAGGCATTTTACAGGAAACAAGGGAAGCATTATTGGAGCACTGAATGTGCAGGGGGGAGCTTAAGAAAGCAATTAGGACAGCAAAGAGGGATTATGAAAAAGCTCTAGCTGGTAAAAGTAGCGAAAATCACAAGGTGCTCTATAAGTATATCAATGGAAGAGGATAACCAAGGAAAGAGTAGGGTCCGTTTTGGAAGAAGGGGGCAATTAATTGGTGGAGCCAGAGGGCATCGGTAGAGTGTTAAACGAATGATTCACATCGGTCTTCACTCAAGAGAATGAGGGTGAGTGTATTGAACTCGCGGGGAGAGAGTGCGAGGTTCTTGAGCAAATTGACTGGGGGGGTGAAATGGTATTGGAGGTGTTAGCAGGCTTAAGAATGGACAAATCTCCAGGTCTGAATGTTTTGTGTCATAAAATGCTAAGGGAGGCAAGGTGCGAGATCATAGGGGCTCTGATCCAAATTTTTAATTCCATTGTGGCCACGGGGGAGGTGCCAGAGGACTGAAGAAAAGGTAATGTGTTTCTGCTATTTACGAAGGGTAGTATATTTAAGCCAATGAAATACAAGCTATTGAGTCTCACTTCAGTGGCAGGGAAAATATTGGAGAAAATTCTGAAGGACAGAATCTATCTCCACTTGGAGATTTATTGTTTGATCAGCGATACTCAGCATGGTTTTGTCAGAGGGAGTTCATGCCTACCAAACTTGATTGTATTTTTTGACAAGGCAACAAGATGTGTCGATGAGGGTTGTGCAGTTGATCTAGTTTATGTAGTTTTCAGCAAATCATTTGACAAGTTCCCACATGGGAGACTTATAAAGAAGGCAAATGCACATGGGAAATAGGGTCATTTCATAAGGTGGATTAAAAATTGTTTGAGTTGTAGGAGAGAGTGGGTGATGACAAACGGTTGCTTTAGTGATTGGAAGCAGGAGTCCAGTGGCGTACCACAGGGATCTGTGCTGGGTCCTCTATTTTTCGTATTTTACCTAAACAACTTAGATGCCTCTGTGGGAAGTGATTAAAAAGTTTGCGGATTGCACAATGTTCAGCCGGGTGGTTAATAGTGAGGTTGCTGTCTTTGGCAACAGGAAGTTATAGATGCGATGGTCAAATGAGCAGATAAGTTTTAGATGGAATTTAACCCTGGAAAGTGTGAAGTGATACCATTTGGAAGGAGTAATTTGACAAGGAGTTATCAATGGACGGATGATACGAGGAAGCAATGAAGAACAAGGGACCTTGGCCTATTTACCGATAGATCTCTGCAGGCAGAGGGGCATTTTAGTGGGTTGTTGAAAAAGCCAAATGCATTTATCAAACGAGGCATAGGTTACAAAAGTACAGAAGATATGTTGGAGTTGTAAAGGAACTTGCTGAGGCCACAGCTTCCGTATTGCTTGCAGTTCTGGTCGCCACATTATAGGAAGGATCTGGTGAACTGGGAGGCGTGCAGACGACATTCACCAGGATGTTGCCTGGGATCAAGCATTTAAGTTATGAATGAAGGTTGGAAAGACTTTGGTTGGTTTCATTGGAGCAGAGAAGACTTAGGGACGACCTGATCGAGGTGTACAAGATGATTAGGCCCTGGACAATTTGAATAGGGAGCAACTGTTCCGCTTAATTGAAGGGTCAGTCACGAGAGGGCATACATTCAAGGTGAGGGTTAGGAGGTTTAGCGGGACTGTGAGGTAAAATGTTTTTGCCCAGAGGGTGGTGACAGTATAGAGTGCACTGCATGGGAGGGTGGTGCTGACGGGTTGCCTCACGTTCTTTAAAATGTACCTGGACGAGCACTTGGCACGTGATAACATTCAATGTTTTGGGCCTAGTGCTGGTAAATGGGATTAGTTAGGTAGGTCAGGAGTTTATCACTTGTCGGTGCAGACTCGATGGGCCGATGGGCCCCTTCTGCACTCTTTGATTCTGTGATACTGTTTAAATTCAAACATTCCATTCCTATCGGGCAAGTAAAAAAGCTTATATTTGAGCAAGCCTGGCGTATCTGCAGTTCAACCGTAGTAAGCATGATGAACATCACTCAGAATCTGGGGAGGGGCAAATGGGTTTGCGAACAACAGTGAGAAGAGCTCAATTTCTGCGAAATTTCAACAATGTGAGATTTTTACTCAGTGCTTGAAAAGATGTCACTTATGCAATCGAGCAGTTTACAAGCATAAAAAGCTTGCGGGAATGGTCACTGATCACTTAGTCCTTCTTGTGCGCAGATCAAGAACATGGAGCCCAAACTTCAATTGGAGATGGTGCCAATCAGCAGTGATAACATGAGGCACATGGATGTAGAGACAGAGTGCAGTGAACCACAGACATTCTCTGCCCCAAAATACAGATGGAATTTTGTGAACTGAGCTCCTTGTTTTCCCAGCACATTAGATAATGAAGAGATGTAAAGCAAAGATACAAATTCGCAATCGAGGTAGCGATTAACCATGAGATTATTAAATAGTCGTGCCGATTCCTTGGGCTCCACAGTTTGTTTCAGCATCAATTTTCTGGGCAGTAGCAGCATTAGCAGACGAAGGAGGAATAGTATCACGGTCAAGTGTAGCACAGAAGGTAATAGGCGCAGCAGCAATAATTGTATTAGCTGCAGTAATGTAATTCGCAGCAATAAAATAACGGTAGCAAGAGTAAAATATCAGTAATAATAACACTACCAGTAATAATATTAGAATCAGCATTTGTGATGGTGTTAACAATAGTCATGCAAGTAGTAATAGTCGTTTATCGTAACAGTAATTGCTAATGCTTCTGTTGAAATGGATGGAAATGAAATGGGAATCCGAATTATATTATTTTCGGTTTAACGATGAACATTGTGATATTATTCGTCGGTGATGATGGACTAATTGTTATTATCATCACGGTTTAGATCACACAGATCTCAGGCTGTCATGGGGGGCCACCCGATGCTCCGGCCGGCTGGAAACACAACACGGAACTCAGTGGGGTACGCTTTGTGATGGTTACTTTGGTTTGGAAGACGCCAGTGTGGTCTGTGATCACCTTCGCTGCGGGGCAGTGGCTGAAATATTGGGAAGAGCACACTTTGGGAAGGGAACCGGCCCAGTGTGGAAAGAGAACTACAGATGCCGGGGCAAGGAATCCAGCTTTTGGGATTGTCCAGTTTCATCCTGGGATAAAATTCAATGTTCGCATGAAAATGACGTCAGTGTTATCTGCTCGGGTGAGACCTGTCAGTGTATTGATCTGAATTACACCAGCTGTTACTGTTTCTTCGGAATTAATTTAACCTGTGTTGTTTTTGTCTGGGGCAAATTATCTGCAATAGAAAGGGTATGGTATTGTTCAATTCAAGGTCTCATATAATGCTGATTATCCTCATTCGAATGTATCCAGAACATTTTTTTTCAGAAATCACCAACAAGAGCTGTTGACACAATGTTCAAGCCTCAAAAACCGGACCTCGATTTGCTTTAGAAATGCTGTTCCTGCCTTTATTTGTACTTGTCCTGTCAAGGAGTGATTATAGCTCTTGAAAGGAACGGATTTACTTCCCACCCCTAATGTCCATTGAAATTGTGATGGTCAGCCGACTTCTTGAATGTTCACGGTCCAACCACAGTGCGCTTCGCAAAGGAATTCACGTCTTTTAATCCAGCTACGGTAAAATATAGTTTCAAATCGGGTTTAATTGGAATTTATTGGATCTTGAAAGTAGTGATGGTCTTCCTATGCACTTGCCCTTCTATAAGCTGATATTGCAGACGACTCAGAGAGTTCCTTCAACAGTTCTGGTAGATTGTGTAACCGGTAACCAGAGTGTGCAAGTGAAGGATAAAATCAATAATTCTTCAAAGGGTGGTTTCAAAAGTGCTGGTGGATCCTCGATGCTCTAGAGCCTTTTTCCTGGTCATTGGAGCTGCATCCATCCAGAAATGAGATATTCCACCAAAGCTTTAATATGTCCAAGTGGGGACATTGGTTCCATATTAGCAGTTTTCACTGTTAGATGAAGAGCATTTTCATCATCAAAAAGATTTTTGGATAGTTTGTTTTTACGCACACCGCAGAGGAGGCAGCGTTGTTGAGTGTTGAAGCCTCAGTTAGGCAAAGTTTTGAACTACTGCGGCGCCGAGGGTTAAGGAGTTCAGTCAGGAAAATTAAGTTAAGACCACAGTCAGATTAGCCATAAAATTAGAGAGCGATGAAACAGTCTCGATTTGTCAAATGGCCTTCTCCTGTTCCTATTACTTACCGATGAACATGTTCTAATGTTGTAGACATTGGAAAGGTTTATGGGGTGATTGAGTCATCACAGAGTATCCAACCTCCCTACTGCTCCTGTAGTTAGAGTCTTTATTTGCCTGCTCCAGTTAGTTTGCTGGACAGTGTCAATGATTCAAATTGGCTGGGCTTCGACATTCTCTACTTGGTGATGCTCATTGCCTGGCAGTTGTGTGGCGCGAATTTCACTTGCTTCTCATTAGCCCAAGTTTTGATTTCATCCAGTTGTTGATACTTGAAGACACGGACTACTTACCTACCTGATGAATGCAGAATTGCACTGGAGACAAGTAAATCATTGACGAACATCCATACTTTGAAATGATAGTAGCCAATAGGTAATTGAAAAGGCCTATATGAATGGTTTGTCTTAGGAAACTACCCTGAGGAACTACTGGAGTGCTATGCTTGAACTGAGATGATTAGCCTTCAGTCATCACTACCATTTTTCGTTATGGTAACGGCTTCTTAATATCGCACTCAGTGAGATGATGCCATGATGTCAAGGGCAGTTGCTGTCACCTTACCATTGGAATTAAGCACTTTTATTTCCATGTTTAGGCCAATGTTGTTATGTGGTCTGAAGCTGAATGTTCCACTCAGAACCCAAAATAAGCAGCAGCAAGTAGATTATTGTTGATTAAGTGCCACTTAAAAATAATATCCAAGACACCTTCAATTCCTTAGCTGATGTTGGAAATTACAATAGAATGCACTAGAGTTGTGCAAAACGTTACTCAAAAGCACATGCTCATGAGTAATTAGGGTTGGACAATAAATTCAGATTTTGTTGGCGATACAAAAGCCGAATTAATGCATGACAAAGGAACATTCGGTCCCATAGTGTTGCGCCGTTTTATTACAAACCTATTCCCACGATTCACAAAGTCACATACGCCCAACAATTACATGGCTTGGAGCGCTGCATTCGCAGTGAGTACACATCAAAAGCTCTCTAAAGCTTCGAAGTGCGTTTGGACGTCAAAGAAAGCTCCCTATCAAATGTAACTTGTTTGTTGCCCCCTCTATGATGTAAGGATAACTGTGGATATTCAGAAGCCTTATAAGCACCGGACCTGTGTTCGATCAGGGCACATAAAAAGCTCTCGGCTTCACGGGCAGTTCACGTTGTGTCCCATAGAATACCAGAGCCAGCTGTTTGCAAATCATTTAAAGTATAATAACTGAGAAAAGGAAATCGTGGGTGACATCAGACTATGTAAATTGTGAGTAATTATATGTATAACAAAAAGTTCACCCTTAAATCCAATATTAACTGAGCAAAGGTGATTCCGGGTATCTGCTATTTTGGCTAAACGTTAACCATTGGTCTCAATTTCTTGCAATTTATAGGCGATAATTGGTCGCTTAGACTGACTAACGGGGGAAGCCGATGTGATGGGCGAGTTGAAACATACAGCAGCGGAATCTGGGGACGAGTGCAGGACTCCCTGTGGGACCTGAATGATTCCAAAGTGGTCTGCAGAGAGTTAGGCTGCGGGGACGCGATAGCCGCTTATAACGCTTCAAAGTACGGAGAGAGTGAAGGGCCTGTGTGGGTGAATTATGTCCAGTGCGAAGGAAACGAATTGCATCTTCAGAATTGCAGGTCATTTCTATTTAATTCGTCTCTCACTGACAGCAACGACGTGGGAGTTTTGTGTTCAGGTAACGAATATTTCAATTCACAGATCAAATGGAAATAAAACGCTAATTTGATGAGCAAAGTGCTGAGTTAGGTTACTTACTCAGTATCGCTGAAAGCAGTGGGGTGAATGCAGAGGGGTGGATGCAGGGAGAATGGACGCAGGCAGCCCTGAATTCTAACAAGGATGAGAATTTTTGTAGCGCTTTCAACCGACGCAAAAGCCGAAAGAAACTTAGCAGAAGCGCAATCAGACAGGAAATTGACACAGCGAGGCGTTAGAAAACTCTTGGCTAAAAAGTCTTCATAGCCGGATATTTCACGAAGGGGTGTCATAATTAGAAAAGGAGAGGTGTTTTGGGAGGAACCTTTGATCCTACACCCATGACGGCGAGAGACATGACGCGGTTCATGTACTGTATCTGAGAAACTTATGAAAGCAGAGGTCTGGAGAAATAAAGAAATTGATTAGCGCCAGTGGTGATCATTGTGATAAGCTGGAAGTGCAAGAGTGGGAGCGGGTGGGTCAGGGACTCACTTTCAAACTGGAAGAAGTGGTGGACGGGAAAGCAATGTTAACCCGGCAAACAAAGTAAATAAGCTGATGCGCGTGAATGTGATCTGCTACGTTTCAGCCAGCAGAGCACCGGTTAGAATGAAGCTCTTGGCGGGTGCAGGATAGGAAGCGATTGGGTGCGGCGAGCTGGGCTGGCGTGGTGAAGCGCGAAGTTGTCTAGTGGCATTGAAATCTTCGATTCTGGAGTCGACAAATTCACGCATGCGTCGTTTATCAGCAAATGAGAAGATAGTGGTGAAGGTGAACTCTAATGTAGTTGTACCTGCTGACCAATAATATGTGGAGTTGGGCATTAGTGCAGGCATGACACCATAATCCGCAGAAAGCATTCTGTTCCACTGCGCAGTATATAATTAGAAAAGTGCTCGAGCTCTATTGGTCTAAATTTCATTTGGCAAAGCATTAATTTTAACAGAAATTTTATCCTGCACTTTTGAATCTATCATTATGCAGTACTTAAATCTAAACACAGACCGAAACGTTGTATGTATATTCTGCAGTACGTAGAAATGTGCAGAATTTCTGCCGATGTACTCGAGTGAGATAGAGCATGTATATACACGCGCAAGGATGGGGTTCTATGCTGATGTAGGAGCACTTACATACTTACACACATTGGAAATTAGACGAGCAGAGCCGCAGGCCATCTGCATTCACCTGAGTGCTGCATATTGTAAGACAGTTGACTTGAGGCTGTGTGGCTTTCATTCAGCAGTACGCAGATGACGTTACCAACAGGCCAATAAGACTGTGAATTAGTGTGATTTGAAGTGATCTAGTGATCTTAACGTCAGCCAATGGAAAGAAAATGCAATAGGCAGTCAGAATTAATGTAAAACAAAAGTGACAAATATAGTTATCATTATTGGATGAGGAACAGGTACAGTTGTAAAACGTGTCTAGAAAATCACTGTTTAAAAATAACATGACTAGACGTTTCAGTAGGAACAAATACAATTGGGAAAACAAAACGTGCAGAGAATTCCGCACAACAATGGGTGAACTGGAGGCCATAAATACTTTCGTGAGATGTATGAATATTTGAAGCATTTGGGTGTTATATATCTTAGTAATAGTTCCGTGTGGAGAGATGCTTCGTCGGAAAACTCAGAAACACATGAGCAAATTATAATCTTGCTCTCTTGTTGCCTAACAGCGCACATGCAGATAAGACTGTCCGATGGTGGCAGTCCATGTGCTGGCCGAGTTGAGGTTTTTTACGCTGGAATCTGGGGATCAGTCTGTGATGATTCCTGGGATGTAGCCAACGCTCACGTTGCTTGCAAACAGCTGGGTTGTGGAAATGCATTGGAGATGACGCTTCCTGATTCTTGTGGACCAGGCTCAGGCCCAGTTTGGTTGGATGAGATAAACTGTTCGGGTAACGAATCGTTTCTCTGGGATTGCCCTTCAGCTCCATGGAGTAAACATGACTGTAGTCATAAAGAAGACGTGAGGATCGTGTGCTCAGGTTAGAATGCGCTTAATATGCTCATTATCTGAGGATTCATACGGATGATTATACAAATGAATCATAAAGAAACCACAACATAAAATAATCTTCTCGAAGGCCTTTAGAAACTGTCGCATTTCTGCTGTCCGGGTTATTTTAGCTAGCATTATTTGCTTATCCTTCAATTTAATTTTCCCCGGGGTACATATGTAGCCTCTTTGTAAAGACATGTGTGCTATTTGAGTCAACTGTTACACGTGCTCTAAGTTCCACTTTCGAGCCACTTTCTTGGTAACAACATACAAAAATATATTCTGTATCTCATATTGTATTTACTCATTTGCGTATTTATGGTACCATCATTGCACTTTGCCAGTGCATAGAAGATTGTTATCTCTATATCCCTGGATACCTTTGCCCCTGTACTTAATTGACCCTATTATTTTACAAGCAGTTCGGGGTCCCTTTATGTTTCTTACCGAAATTCACCATGCCAGCTTGTTCAATGTTAATATTAAGCTCTTAGTAGCTCACCCATTCTGCTCGTATATTAAGGTGTCATTGCATTATTATTTTCAGCAGCCTTTCTTCGTGTTAACTGCGCAAAGTGATTTTCTGCCTCCGAAATGATACTACAGTTTATACTTCCGATTCCCAAGTTGAAGTCGTTGCTGTACACGTTCAGCAGTCGTGACCTCAGTGGCCCGCAGAACATCTTCGCGATTCTGCATAATTATATTTAGAACGGACTTGGATTTTGCAGTCAAATTTCTACCCATTTTTAGACTGATTCCATAGCGCTATAGCTCTGAGTTCAGTAATGAATTTACTGTGAGATATCTTCTCGAAGGCCTTTAGAAAAGTCGCGCATAAGAACCCATTCTGCATTGGCCCTGTGTTCTCTTTCTGAATCTTCCTCAAATCAATCAATACCGTTTCTCAGCTAAGTGTGGCTTAGCCTTTAAACTCCTTTTAATAATTCTACTTCGTACATTTGGAGTACAGCTGTTTCTACTACAATTCAGAAGTAATAATTGGCGACAAGGTAACAAGGACGATGCATCTTGTGTTGTCCTACACAATATTAAAGGAGTTATCAAGCTGATTATCTGTTGCTTCATTGGTAGAACACAAAGAACTGCGGCTGGTGAATGGAAAGCATCGCTGTGAGGGGAGAGTGGAAGTGTTCTACAATGGGACCTGGGGAACAGTGTGCTCTGAAAAACTGGATCGCCATGATGCAGAAGTGATCTGTAAACAGCTACAGTGCGGTCACCTCGCTTCTATTGATTATAACGCTCGGTTATTTGGAGAAGGATCCGGACCTATTTGGCTCGATGAGGTGGAATGCATGTCACACGAGGCGACCATTTGGCAGTGTCAGACAGACCCGTGGGGTAAACACAATTGTCATCACCGGGAAGATGCAGGCGTTATTTGTTCAGGTAACGCAACATACATCTCGATGTGCGGGTGTTATTTCAGACATTGTGGTCTAATACAGTCAGCACATTTCCTTTCTCAACAGGAGGAAACTTGACGAAGGAGCAGGCCCACAGTGCAAATGATTACGATGGAGAATCAGGTGCTTGCTTCTCTTTATTAAACCAACAATTTGTCTAGTACTCCTTGATTTTGCGACAGAAACAATAATCAGTTATTCCCTTGACAGAGTCGGGTTTAGGTTTGCGCCTGGCTGGAGGTAACAACAACAGCTGCTCCGGAAGAGTGGAGATATTGTTCAACAACAACTGGGCAACGGTGTGTGATGACTCCTGGGGTATGGCCGATGCCAATGTTGTCTGCAGACAGCAGGGTTGCAGTTCCGCTCTTATGGTCACTGGAGGGGCCAGTTTTGGCCAGGGTGAAGGTGATATATGGCTGAATGGAGTGAAGTGCACAGGAGAAGAATCATTTCTGTCCGACTGTCCTTCATCAGCGTCAGTTCAACACGACTGTAATCACAAGGAAGATGCCAGTGTGATTTGTTCGGGTAAGGGTAGTGCAGAGTGGTGGAGACTGAGGCCGGGAAGGAGGTGCTTAGCACTTGATCTCTGAATATAACGGATTAGTTCGTCAATTAAGAACAACAGATGCATTTAAAACAATAATTTTCATATTTACTGCACAGGGCCCTATTTGTCGTCGACGTCTTCTCCGACCACAGCTGCAGGTATTTATTATTAGTATAGTATTCTTGTTAACGTTAAAGGCCTTATTCACGAGAAGAGCTAGATATTTCTGACAATCTATTGCTTTTGTTGATTTCGGAATTCAATTTGAGTTTTACAGAATAATGGAAATATTTAAAATGCAAGATAGCCTGTTTCTCCTTTAAATCTTTCTATAATATTTCAACCAGGACATGATGTAAAAACTACTTCCACCTCTTTTGTGATCTGTATAACACTCGGAGTCCTGATGATCGTCGAGTTAATGGCACTCATGTCATTGATACAGAGAAAGGCAAAGAGAAAAGGTGAGACTCAAGTAGGAGCGCCGAATTCACGCTGAATCTCGGAAATTGAACAATACCTTGGCGCGCTTTCACCACCTCTACCTTTCCCACAGAAGGCCACATGTCATTTAAGAAACGAATGTTAACCGTATTTTTTTTTACCACTAATTCCGTTCAAAGCACTCGACGATTCGGTGAGATACCGAATTTAAATGGCAGAGCCACTTGACTGTCAATGTACATATTCCAAGTTGATCCACCGGTTCTGCGACTTCATTTCAATCCAATTGGCACAACAATGGATAAAGAAAATTAATTAAGCTATTTTGGGCTCTGTGTTTCAGTTATTATTTCCAGTAATTCTTTATTTACCCACTCAGTGCCTATTCCATTCCTTCAGTTTCTGAGTCTGGATGCTCAAACCCAAACTCTCTCACCAGAGTCAATCCACCGTATTGAGTCCTGAGACATTTGTGGGATTTTAGGCATTCATCAATAATTCTTCAGCATCCAAACAGATTGAGACCCTCAGATTCGAAAAACCAACACACTAGTGTTCCCTGCACCCTGCAAATAAGCTGCTGACACTGATCTGATATAACAAGGAACCATGAACACATCCCTCATGTTTCTAAACTGATGCTGTCTGCAGAGAGCAGCCAATTTTCCTTCCAGCTTCTCTTCAACTGTAATCCCCATGGGCATCATGGCCGAGTGAGCAGCTGGAAAACATTTCTCCTGCAATCCGATCATTCCGGCCTTTCCGACCGTAATTAAATTGGGCCTATGTTTGGTGAAGTTGAATAGGTGTCCATGCAGATGTGCAGATACACACACACGCGCGCGCACGCGCGCTCTCACGAGAATGAATGCATGAAGCCAATTGTGTCCCTCCATGTTCACTATAACTGGCTTTCTCCATTGGCATTAACCATATGTGAAGTGTTTCATTCGCAAATATTGCACTATTACACCGGTCTCGATTGCAGCAAAATATTAATCCCTCCGCCTTCCCTCGAACAGGGGCTGTCACTGGCGGCATGGAATCGTCCAGCGGTTTCTACCAAGCCCTTTACGAAGAGATTGATGATATTCTGCCTCGCATCGATCCCGCTCTGACCCATGGCTCAGGTTCGTATTTTCCATTGCAAACCCAATCCACACTGTGGAATTCCATTTCCCTTTAACCCTCTCGATAAGTTGTTGCAATGAATGGGCACGACCCCCATTCCAATCACTACCCTCACGTGAAAGTTCCCTTTCTCACGGCCCCTGTGTATACTGCGAGTAGTTGCGAGGTTGTTTTGAATATTCCCACAGCGCTTTATATTTCAAAGAATGTTATTTTTTGTCCTTTGATTGAGAAATGCGAACTGAAGCGCTGTCCCCGATTTCCACTGGGCTGCAGGCTGCCTTCCTCAGGTATCTGAGGCGATAAACAGAGAAGATGTTCGAATACATAATACAATCGAGTGACGCCAGTGCTGCTAGTCCACAGATCGCCTAATTTCGTGGTTACAGAATAACGATGAAACCTAACAATTAATTATTCTGATCTGTGCTCCGATGAGCTGAAACATTCTGTATTGCGATGACGCAATTCTGACTCTGTTCCTAACAATTGCTCCAACAAACATTTTTTTCTCTCTCTCTGGTAAACAGTTTCAGATTCCATTGACTCATTCAATCACTTCGAATATTACACTGGTCACAAGTTGGATGGCAAAGATTCTGGGTCAGAAAACATTGAAGGGAACTCCTTCAGTAGTCTGTTTGGGTGGAATTTTACTACCGAGCATAAGGCTTTTGTTCTTCACCATTTGGACTGTGTAAAATAGCAAATACATTCTGAAAGATTATACACCAATATATTGCACCGCCCAGGATCCCAGTTATTGCAGAATGATTTCCGCCAACATAAAACTGTGAATATATTTTGAGTATAAAGCAATATCATAGACATTTCACCCAATAATTTCAAGGGTATAAAACAGATCAAAGGGAAGAACAAACAGTTAATGTGTTTGATCACCAGTCCCTGCAGCTGTGCAATGCACGTGCATCTTGATGCGGACACTGGTTAAATGGGAATCGTGTGGCTTTATATCGAAACTAGAGAATTCTGCAAAGCGACTTTATACAATAATCCTCCACCCACTAAACTCACCGACACTGATCACTACAATGTATTTACGTTCCTGTCCTTTAGTTATTTGGCAGACTGATACGTATAAATATCATTCTAATTATTGATTGTTTACAATTTACTTCAATGAACATCACTTTTCCTCTCAGCTCTAGGCGATTATGAAGATGCCCAGACTGTAGGCACTGATTCTCCGGGCGGTCACTTGACGTTGGACAGTGGTGAAGATGATCTCTTCAAAATGGAACGTGCCGACGTTGATCTCTGAGCACTCGGTGAGACAACCACAAACACACACACACGCCTACGGCACACAGACGCCACAAACGCCAAACAAAAACACTCTCTCTCCCTCTCTCACACACACATTATTCTTCCAAGGCTGCTGTTCTGAATTTTTGCTGACTTGTTTCCACACAGTTCAGATGGCTTCCGAGATCCGTGGTAAGTCTAGTGGGCGATCTGCAGCCTGTCAGAAATGTGGCATGCGTTCCTTAAAAGTCGGGAGGTTGTTCAGAGGGTTTTGAACTCTATGCGGCATCTGGACTTCGTTTCTGCACATTTCGACACAGTATATCGATGTGTTTGGTGCCAACCAGGATGAGGCTTCTCCATTCTGGGCGTCTGCTAGTCATGGCCCCTACTAAGAAGACGAGATGTTAGAACTGTTCGCGATGTCTTGGGGCCATCACTAAATTGTGTCTCTTCGCTCTCCCCCGGGAGCCTGCTGCCTTTGGAGTTGCGAGCAAATTATTAACTCTGATTATTCCTTCACTCACCCTCCCACCTCTGCTCTGAATTTCACTGCAATAGGCCCGGTCAAAAAGCAGCGTTAAATTAAACCTCCTGTTCCATTATACAAAATTAAATTAAACAAAGCATCTGTGAATCTTTAAAAAAATAAAATTGTTCTAATGCTTTTCACTGTGAAGTGCCTCACTTGTTAAGGCCTCAAACGGCAGGACCCGTTAGTGGTCATATTGGGCGACCAGAACCTTCTGAATCTCTTCTGTCATAAAACAAAGCACGGATTATAATAGATAGCAATTCACTTTGACTCAGGTTTAAACAAAATACAACCACTAATGCTGCTTCCAGACACACACACGTCACACACACGTGCCCCCACCGCCCCCAACACCCCCCCCCCCCCACCCACCACCCCAACACACACACACACACACACCAACACACACACAATTACACATATATAAACCATAATTGTACGCTTCCCATTATTAGCCAAAGCTATGGTCAATTTCACTGTGTATAGCTCTCAGATCAACACTGACCTTGAGTAAAATTTTCAATCCTGATAAAATGACAATGTTCCAAGTGACTCGTTGACAAGCCAGGAACATTCCGTCGCCAATGGGCATTGACAGTTCTGCTCAAATTTCACCACGTATATTTTAAACTGGTAAAGGCACTGCTTTATTAACTTTCCTAATGTTTGTGGCACAATGGTAGAAAGCGTGCAGTTCAAGTCAGTTCCTATGTTATGATAACTTGGAATGTTTCCAATTGTTAATGATACAGAAATGATCAGAGGGAACATACTGCGTGTTTTCCAGAGAATCAAAGGACTACTTCAATAGAGCATGCTCTAAAGAGTAAAAAAAAACTACCTTGACTTGTGTAGATATTGGTGGAAATTGTTGTAACCATCTCTCTCAATCCCAATTTTCTCTACCCCTCTTTCAGGAGGAAGTCATGGACCAATCCAGGGTGCGGTCTGGCCAGACGTGTGTCACTCTATTCAAATCTAAGGAAACGCCCCTGAACATTTCCAAAAAATGTAGTCTTATCGAATGTGCCTTAATTACCGAAATAAACTTTGCGTTTTTCTTTTCATTCAGTAGCACGTTACTTTGTGTTGAGATATACAGATTCGTCTTTTTTCTCCATATTTTGTGTGGCCAATGATTAAAAAACACGTAATTCATTTCGAGCATTCGGCTGCCCAAAATAACACTGGTCGCTGCTTCGACGAACCAACCAATTAAGAGTTTGAACAACTGATGAGTATCCATGACAAGCTTCTAAAAACTTTGTTTTGCAGCCGCTTCCTATTATATTTTCTCAAATGCATTCAAAGAAGGTTTACTACAGATAAACAAATCGAAAATCTACTTTAACCCCATTTATTGAACTTTCTGTCCCTAGACCACAATATAGGTGAGGCGCAAAGACTGCTGCATTCTCTTACCAGCTGTAACCAACACAGTCTGCTTCAACTTTACTGCATCCTGCACTCGAGCAATTAAGTGCAGAGGGGAACACGAAGACGATCACAATTCAATGCGTGTTCGATACTTTAAAACGGCAAGATTAAGGTACAGTTATTCAACATAGGCCCACAATGGTGACTCACTCTGGAGAACAACCTGGCTCTGCAGTATCGCACAACTGTGAAAAGTCTTGGTTGACGAATCAAACAGCCATATCCACCAGCTGAGACGCACTTTTATTATAACTGAAAAAACAAAAAATTGGGAAAACACTCAAAAAGTAATAAAGCATCCACGGAGAGAGAAACTGTATGTGTTGTTTCCTGCCTGTGATAGGATGAAGATGAGGAGTGTACAAGTTAATCCGCGCCTCACTCACTCTGTATCACTTCTCCGTGAATTTGCTCTGTTCCATTCAGGCAGGACACAAACCCCTCAGTGTCAGTAAGGCTGGTGACAAAGGAGTCCCACTTGTTTGGTGACAAACTCCCAGCTGGTTGAACTCAAATGCTAAAAATGTGGCATCGCTTCTTGTCTCCCCGTGGATATTGACACCAAGGCTGAACAGCAAGCCATGCTTCGCCAGTCTCTAACTCATCCCATAGTTCAAGGTTGTATCCAAAGAAGGCCTCAAACCTTAACAACAACCTTGCAGATATCCTCCCTCACCCTTCCAGTTTCGCACAACAATCAATAAGCTCAAAACCTTCCAGAATAACTCAGGCCACATACTTGGCGCCCCATCTACGATTTTAAAAATGAATCACACCACCATTGGCACTGTTAGCATTGTGTGTTGTTTCAAAGATGTACTGCATCGAGTAACCAAGGGTCCTTCGGCAACAAATTTCACACCCACAGCTTCTCCCACACAGAAGGACATGGGAAGCAGAAGCATAAGAGCAATTCCACAAGCAAGTTCCCTTCCAAGCACAACAGTAGCCGGGATTGGAGCGATATTGGTGTTCTTTTACTGCTGATAGACCAAAACTGCTGTAAATCCCTTTCGAACAGCAAAAGGGGTGTTTCTACACCAGTTGGAAGGCAGCAGATCAAGAAGGCGAATCTCACCGTCTTCCCAGGGCCCTGTAACTCCGGACAGGAAATGTTAGACTAGCCAGGGAAACCAGATCACGCAAAAACGTCGACATAAATGGTCCACATGAACGAAAGTTTATTACCATTTATCCAGCCATCCGATCATATTTATTCCTAGCACAAGTATTCCTATTGGCATTTTCAGTTCTCTTCTGATATCACGCACAATATTTTTAAAAATCCAGTATCGTGGCCTTCACAATCTCTGGCTGACAATGAACTTTCAGTTCCTCTACAAAAATCAAGACAACCTTACTCCACATATGTCAAGTGTCCTTCAATGCCGATGGTTCAATGTCATGGAATTCCCTACCTAAAATACTTTAACTGTATGTGCAATTGGTGGGCTGCAGGGGTTCAAGACGAAATTCCACTATCAACTCAAGGACAATGTGGAACGGGTATCAAATGCTGTCTTTGTCAGTAATTCTCACATCCAAAGAAAAAAAAATACTGATATCTCCCTCCCTCAGCAGAACATCCAAACCCTCTGCACCCCCATGCATCACCTCGACATCCAATCTCTTTGCAACTCCATCGCTCAGAAAGGCATACATTATTTTCACACTTCCATCCCGTTCGAAGACATACTGTCTCTCTAAACCTCCACCCCTCATCAGGATATCCAGTCCCTCTGCACATTTATCCCTCATCGGGACATCCAGTCCCTCTACAGCTCCATTCCTCACCAGGAAATCCAGTAAATCCACATCTCCATTCGTCACCAGGGCATCCAAGCCCTCTACACCTCCAATCCACACCAGGACATCCAGTTCCTCCAGATCACCATTCCTCTCCAGGACATCAAGTCCCTCTGCATCACCATTCCTCACCAGGTCACCCAGCACATGTACATCTCCATTCCTCACCAGGGCATCCACTCCCTCCACTTCTCTATCCCTCACCAGTTAAACCAGCACCTCTACGCCTCCATTCCTCACTGGGACATCCGGTCACTATTCATTTCTATTCCTCAGCAGGAAAGCCAACCCTTACATACATGCATCACTCAAGAAGGCACCCAATCTAACTGCAACTTCATCCTTCAGAAATACAGGAAGCGCTGTTAAACTCCATAACTCAGCAAAGACACAATGCCCTCCAGCACGTCCACTCCTGTCCGGGTAGACAGGTATGGTACCCACCACAACTCTGTCCCAAGATCTCTCAAAGGGAAGTTCATATGCATTATATTTCAATCCATCAATCGACCATTATGAAAGCCTACACCCCCAGCTCTGAACAGAATCTCCAGCATCACTCAGGTCCAGAAATCTATTTATTTACTTGTTTTACTTATCTTGAAGTTGTTGAGTTTGCTGATATTTTTCAAAGCTCATGTTGTTGTTGAATTTGTTGGTGTTTTTCAAATGTAAGGATGTTGTTGAATTTGAGGGTGTCTTTCAATGTAGATGTTGTTGATGTAATTGATGGTATTTTTAAAAAGTTGCTGTTGTTGTTGAATTTGTTGGTTTTATTCAATGTTGAGATTGTTGTTGAATT
This sequence comes from Cetorhinus maximus, assembly GCF_964194155.1. Classification (NCBI taxonomy): domain Eukaryota; kingdom Metazoa; phylum Chordata; class Chondrichthyes; order Lamniformes; family Cetorhinidae; genus Cetorhinus; species Cetorhinus maximus. Next base: position 230,786 of record NW_027596283.1, on the reverse strand, counting down.
ATTTGGTGTTAGTAACTGTTGAGGTTGTTCTTGAATTTGTTGGTGTTTTTGAATCGTGTGGTTGTTGTTGAATTTGTTGAGGATTTTAAATGTTGATGTTGTTGAATTAGTTGGAGTTTTTCAATGCTGAGTTTGTGGTTAAATGTTTTGGTGTTTTTAAATGCTGAGGTTGTTGCTGAATTTGTTGGGGTATTTCAATGTTGAATTTGTTGTTTTATTTGTTGGTGTTTTTCAATTTTGCGGTTCTTCTTGAATTTGTTGGGGTTATTCCACTTTCAGTTTGTGGTTGAAAAACACCAAGTTCAACAAAAACGTCATCAACTAAAAGTGCAAAGATTTTCAAACACAACCTCAACGTTTAACAAACTATTGCTGAATTTGTTGATGGTTCTCACTTGTGACTCTGTTTATGAATTTGATGATGTTTTGCAATCATTTTAACTTTGCTGCTGTTTTTCAAAGGTGAATTTGTTGTTATGTTTGCTGATTTTTTTATCAATGTTGTTGCTGCTGTTGAATATGTTGATGATTTTCAATGTTGAAGTAGTTGTAGAATTTGAGAGTGTTCTACAATATTCAGGTTGTTGTTGAATATGTTGGTGATGTTCAATGTTGACGTTGTTGACTTTGTCGTTGTTGTTCTCAATGTTGAGTCGTTGAATTTGTTGCTCTTTTTCAATGTTGAGCTTGTTGTTGAATTAGTCGATGTTTTCAATGTTAACGTTATTGAATTTGTTGGTGCTTATTAATGAAGAAGTTGTGGTTAAATTTGTTGCTTTTGATCAAAACTGAAGTTGTAGTTGAATTTGTTGGGATTATTCAATGTTGACATTGTTTAAGTTGTTGATGAGTTTCAATGTTCAGATTGCTGCTGATTTTCAATGTTGAAGTTGTTGATGACTTTGTGAGAGTTTTTACAAAGTTGAGGTTGTTGCTGAATGTGTGCACTATTACAATGTGGAAATTGTTGTGGAATTTCTTGGTGATGTTCTACATTGCAGTTGTTGAATTTCTTTGTGTTTTTCAATGCTAATCTTCCTATTGAACTTGTTGGTGTTTTGCAAATTTACGTTTGTTAATTAATTATTTGGAGTTTTGAAATGTTGAGGTTCTTGTTGAAATTGTTGGTGGTTTTCAATCTTTTTGACTTTGTTGGTGTGTTTCAAAGTTAAAGTTGTTGGTAAATTTATTGGTGATTTTCAATCTTGATGCTGCTATTCAACATGTTGATGTTTTACAATGTTGATTTTGTTTAATTTATTGGTGATTTTCAATGTTGACGTTGTTGTTGAGTATGCAGTTGTGTTTTCTTTCAAAAGCTGAGGTTGTTGCTGAATATGTTGGTGTTTCTCAATCTTGAGATTGTTCTTGAATTTGTTGGTGTTTTTCAATGTTGAAGATATTGTTGACTTTGTTCGTGTTTTTCAGTGTTGAGGTTGTTTCTTGAATTTGTCGGTGTTTTTCAATGTTGAGGTTGTTGTTGAATGTGTTGGTGTATTTCAAGGTTGAGGTTGTTGTTGAATTTGTTTGTGTTTTTAAATGCTGAGTTTGATTGAATTTGTTCATGTTTTTCAATATTGAGTTTGTTGAATTTGTTGGTATTTTTCAAAGTTGAGGTTGTTGTTGAATTTGTTTCACTTTTTTCAATGTTGAGGTTGTTGTTGAATTTGCCGGCAGTTTTTAATGTTGATTTCATTGCTTAATTTGTTGGTGTTATTCAATGTTGAGTTTGTTGTAGTTGTTGGTGTTTTTCAATCTTGAGGTTGTTGGTGAATTTGTTGGTTTTTTCAATGTTGCGGTTGTTGAATTTGTTGGTATTTTTTAAAGGTCGCAGGCTCGCGGGCTGAATGACCTTCTCCTGTTCCCATGAATAAAGTCCCTGTTAGTGGCTGGCCAGGGCTCCCGGATTGCTTTCCCCAATGCATAATCAACATCTGGGACAGCTGATACTCTGGATGTACGGCGACGACTGCCTACAATACAGTTTGGTTTCTGTACATGTGCCTGCTCCAGCAGGGGATGCTTTGACCCATCTACTGCCCCTTTTCCATCCGCTCCTGAGCCTTCACCTCCCCACAAGGCCTCAGCGACTCAGTGGCCCATGCGGATTGGAAGTTTGTGGTTAAATAGACCATTTATTGCCGGGTAACCGTGAATGCCGCCTCTGGGTTATTTTCACTTGTTTTGATTCTTCATCAAATGTATATACGATGGTAGCGGATATTTCACTGCATTCTTTAGCTGCTTTCTGAACTTGGACTGAGTCACCCCATAAATAAATCTGTTTGTGCAGCAACTTAAACTCCGCAGCATCATTCCGAATTGTTTACATATATATTCAGAATCTGTGTAATCACTGGGATCTGTTCCCGTAATGGTATAAAATAAGCAATCTATAACATACACCGACCACAGCAGTCCGAAGCTGCCCGAGATGGTGAAGAGTAAAATCACAGACTTGCTGCTGCTCTCCATCTCTGGGTCACTGCGATTCTCTCCCTTGCTCTGACCCCTCAGCCCCTTACGGACTCGACTGGCCACTAAAATGTGTCTGACTGTCATAGCGTTGAGCAGCAGAATTAAAGCGAAAGGGAGCAATGGGGTTAAAACCGTGTCAAACAAGTCATATCCCACCCACCCGGGGTTAGTAAAATAGCTTGGCTTTGGATAACAGAACCACGGAACATTGTCGATTATCTCTCCATGTTCCTGTGTAAAGTGGTGCGGGATGTTTTTTAAACAGTGCAGAATGCCTGTTGATGCTAGAACCACAGCCGCAGTTTTCTCGATGCAATATTTTGTTTTCAGCTTCTGCCAACAAATGGCCACAAATCGGTCAAAGGAGAAAGTGACGGTAAACCAGACTGAACAGTCTGTGGCTGCACGAGTCAGGACAGCGAGAACACTACACACTGGGGTGATGAGCAGGAAACTCTGTCCAAAATAATAATAAATTACCCTCCACATGATGACCTCAGTGATAATGACCAGTAGGTCCGCCGTTGCCATGGCCACCAGATAGCGGGTGGTGCAGTTGGAGAGGCCACACTTTCCCCGTGTCAAGAAAACAATCGCCAGTAAATTAACTGTAAGAGGGAGAAGGGTAAAGAGACTGTAAATTAACTGATCAAACATTCACGCTCAATAAGGCCAATATTCAACCAACAAAATAGATCATTTTTGATCCTGTCAGAGGCTAAACTTTGAAATTAAATCTCCAAATCCCTCCCCAACCCATCCCCATCCTGTGAAATCCCGAGCTCAGACGGGGAAGCATTAAATATGATTGGTCGAATATAAAGAACAGAAACAGGCCATTCGCCCTAAGCAGCTCATTTCAATGTTGATGATCCACTGGAGCATCCGTCCAGATTTCATCAGTTGAATCTGACAACATAACACTCTATTCCTTTCTCCCTCATATCCTTGTTCATATTCCCTTAACTGGATCTAAAGGATTCACATCAAACACTCTGTGTGGTAGCGAGTAGCACATTCTCACCGCTCTTTGGATGAAACAGTTCCCTTTGAACTCCCTCTCGGCTTTATTGGTAACTCTCTCAAAACGATGGCCTCCATTTATGCCCTTCCCCACAGGAAGAAATATTCTCTCTCTGTCCACTCTATCAAATCCTTTCTTCATTTTACATTTCTAATTAGCTCACCCCTCAGCCTTCCATTTTCAAGAGATAAAGTCACAGCCTGTCAATCCGTTCCTGGTAATTATACCCATGTATATCTGATATGATCGATGTACACAGTCTCTCCACCCTCGGCAGTGCCTTCGTACCCTTGGCTCTATAATACCTGAACTGAACTTAATCCAGTATTCAATATGTGCTCTGCCTAAGGTTTGATGCAGATTTATCATAAATGATCTACTTCTGCAATCCTCCTCAGTATTGACCACCCCCTGTCTCAAGCTGGTCTCATCTGCAATCATCGACAATGTGTTTTGATTCCAAATTCAACTCATTAATGCATTTTGAAGAGCACTGATCACAGCACTGAACCTTGTGGAAGACCACTTCCCAACTTCTGCCACTCTGAATAACGACCCCTTATTCCCACTGTCTGCTTTCTGTCCTCAATACAGCGAGCAACCAATCGGCCACTTCTCTCTTGACGCCACATTTTATGACCTTATTCATTAGTCTGTTTTGCTCACCTGTTTAACTGACAGTAAACATCTCTTCCTCGTGGAGCAGTTGAATCGGTGACAGACCCACATCAATAATGTTTACTGTATACACTTACACTTACACAAGCCACAACAATAATCCACCCATCGTTTAAAGGTGACATCCGTAAAGACAAAGCGAGAGCTATATGAAATGGAGAGACCCGTCACTCTAAACAAGCATTCACAACCTAAGCAGTTTGTTTCATGCCAGTTATTGAACCAAATTCAGCATAGGTCTACCCTAACAGTTACTCCCGGTAATACATGGTCACTGGGTATCCCCTCCTCAGCACCTCATTACACTGGTTAGTGACCCACAGCCTCTGTAGTTTTGCACTAACACATACTCCCAGTCACCCATAGGCACTGTGGCTGGGTGTTCCATTTGAGCTCGTTAACCACACTCAGTGCAATTGTACACTTACAGATAATAAACGTTATGTTCCACTGGAGAATTTAACTTGATATTACGGTTTCTATGCAAGTTATAAGCAGAACTTGATCTTCAGTTGGGGCAATATAATGAATCGATAGAGATAATTCAGGGTATTTGACAGTAGAAAATGCTACCACTGATCGACTGCCCATATAGATCCACCATATATGTAATATTATGAGTAGCAGAATAAAATCACAAATCAGCTCATGTACATCTTCACAGACATTAAATGTTTATATTAACTTACCGGGTACACCAATTATTGCCAAGATCAGGTAATATATTTTTCTAAAACTGTTAAACTGTTCAATCATATTCTCACTGAAGTGATTTGTCCCTTCGCCTCGTGTCAATCTGACAGTATTAAACTGTGGGGCGATACATTCGCAAAGCCTTTAATTAATACTCTGTACGAACACCTCCGGGAATTTGAAGTTGCAGCTTATTTGTTTTAAACTTGAGCAAACAGGTCTTCGAAAGTGAGTTAATTCCCTGCTGTACAGTCTATATTTAGCGCTGGGATTTCACTGGATAATTCTGAACACATCATGAGCTAACAAGTTTCGTTCGCCCAGCATTGACCCTATTCACTCAAGATTAAGAAACATCAGTCCAAAAACAACATCTAAAATTGTCTCCTAAATGCTGATCCCAATGCTTTGACTATTCAATCATTGAATTGCAATTAATCCAGTCTCTCTCTCTCGCTCTCTCCCCCTCTCTCCCCTTGTCTCACTCTTCTTGTCTCTCTCTAAGTACCTCCACCCCTCTCTCTGTCGCTCTGTCATTGTCTCAATCTCTGCCTTCCTATTCTTGTCTCTCACTCATCTCTCGCTCACTCCACGCTCTCTCCTCTCTCCCCCATTCACTATTTCTCTTTCTCTCTCATTGCCTCACTCTGTCTCTCACTCTCCATATCTCTCGGTGCTTCTCTCTCTCTCTCTCACTCACTCACTCTCCCATACCGTCTCTCCTGTCTTTCTCTCCTTCCCTTCTTGTCTCACTTTCTCTCTCTCACTTTTGTCTCTTCCTCTCTGTATCTCACTCTCTCACTCTCTCAGGGGCGTGACTGCCCTCTTTAACTGCCAATATCCTGTCAAAGTGTAGAATGCCTCACTAAGGAACAGATATTTATATATTCGAACATTGAATCATTCACTTAGACTTGGAAAGGAATTAGGGCAGATAGAGGGATTAAAAGCGGGGATAATAAATGAATCAAATTAAGAATAAATAAAAATAAGTGGGTAAAAAAAAATCTAGGGAAAGGGTTTAAAATGTGGTGAGGATTGAGGAGAGAGCTCATGGTCTGAAGTTGTTGAACACAACCTAATGTCCGGAAGGCTGTAAAGTGCCCAGTCGGAAGACGAGGTGCTGTTCCTCCTGTTTGCATTGGGATTCACTGGAACATTGCAGCAGGCCAAAGACGGACATGTGGGCTGAGATCAGGATGGAGTGTTGAAATGGCAAGTGGCAGGGAGATCTGTGTCATGCTTGCAGACAGACCCAATGTGCTCCACAAAGAGGTCACCGAATTTTCCTTTAGTATCCCAAGCATAGAGGAGTCCGAATTTGGAGCAGCGAATGGTGTGGACAAAATTGAAGGAAGTGCAAGTGAAGCACTGGTTCACCTGAAAGGATTGTCTGAGCCCAAGGACGATGAGGAAGGATGAGGACGGTGAGGTAAATGGGCAGGTGTTGCACCTTCTGTGATTGCATGTGAAGGTGCGGTGGGAAGGGGATGAGGTGTTGGGGGTGATGGAGGCGTGGAACAGAGTGTCCCAGAGGGAGCGGTTACATTGGAATTCTGATGGAGGAGTTGAGAGGAAGACGTGTTTGGTGGTGGCAATCATGCTGGAATAGGCGGAAATGGTGCTAAATGATCCTTTGAATGCACAGGTTGTTGGGGTGTAAAATAAGGTCAAGGCGGGCCCAACCATTGTTCGGGGTGGGAGGGAAGCGGGTGAGGGCTGAGGCGGGGGAGATGGGTCAGACACTTTTGAAGACCTTGTCAAGCACTGTGGGGGAGGGTGGAAACCTCGGTTAAGGAAGATGGAAGACATGTCAGCAGCGATTTGGAAAGTGGTATCATACGAAAACATGCGAAGGAACTGAGAGAATGAGTTGGATCCTTACAGGAAGCGGGTTGTGAGGAGGTGTAGTCGAGGTCGCTGTCTGAGCCGGTGAACTTGTAACGAACATTGCTGGGCAGTCCATCAACAAAATTGGAAACAGAGAGGTCAAAGATGGTAAGGGAACTGTCGGAGATATACCATATGAAGGTGATAGAGAGGCCGAAGTTTAAAGCAGAATTAATACATCTTTCCAGGTCCAGACAAGAGCATGCAGCACCATGAACTCAGTCATCGATACACCTAAAAAAGCTGTTTCAGTGGGATGTGGACTGAGTAGGACAGGAACAAGGACTGTTCCACATTACCCATAAATAAACAGGCATAACTAGTGACCTTATGGTTGCCCGTAGCCATCCCTTTGATTTGGAGGGCGAGGGATAAGTTAAAGGAGAATATTTCAGTAACAGAACAAGTTCAGCCAGGGGGAGGAGAGAGGTGGTGCATGTTGATTTTTTGGGACTCTGTTCAAGGAAGAAGTGGAGATCCTTCAGACCATCCTGGTGGGGGGAGGATGTGTAGAGGGATTGGGCGCTCATGGTTACGAAGAGGCGTCATATCAATGTCAACAATTTTCAGTTCCCTGACACTCAGCGACTGGGAAAGGGCTTTGGTGAGATCACAATTCGATTACTTTTTATTGAACATCGAATTTAGAACTGTTCTGAAAACAGGCTGATGCTAATCTGTATCAATGTCATCATGTAAAAATATTACATGTAGAAAGCCACCACCAGTCCCTGTAAATTTCAACATACCATGTGGGAGGCGTTGGCAAAGTGGCATCGTCCCCAGACGACTAATCCAGAGACCCAGGGTAATGATCTGGGGACACGGATTCGGACCCCACTCGAATTTTAATTTAATACAAATCTGGAAATAAAAGTCTACAGACCACTGTGAAGCCATCGTCGATGGAGGTACAAATCCAACTGTTTAACTAATCCCCTTTTGGGCAAAGGAATCCGAGGTTCTTACCTGTGGGACTTCATCTGACTCCAGGTCCACAGCAATGGCACGAATTTGCTTTAAAACACGAAAAATCCCAAAAGCAATGAGACCGGAGAAATCACCAGGCATCGACCAAGGCACTGGAAATGACAACAAGATATCTAATTCTGTCGACCCTGCAAAATCCTCTTTACTAACATGGGGGCCGGGAGCGAGCTGTCTCACAGGCAGGTCAAGCAACAGCCTGACATAGTCATCCTACCGGAATCATACAGAGAGAAATTGTCCCAGACACCACCATCGCCATCCCTGAGTATCCACTTTTCTACTGGCATGACAGTCCCACTGAAGACTCAGGGCCAAGGAGTAAATAGTGAGGAGGGAGTTGCGGTGGGAGAGCTCCACATGTAGTCCGGGCCCCATGAAATCTCATGGCATCAGATGAATCATGGGCAAGGAAACATCCTGGTGATTACCACGAAGCGCCTTCCCTCAGCTGATGAATCAGTGCTCCTACATGTTGAATAAGGAGGAAGCACTGAGAGTAAAAGGGCGCAGAATTTATTCTGGGTGGGGGCTTCAATGTCTATCACAAAGAGTGACTCGTTAGTACCTCTACTGTCCGAGCTGGCCGAATACTAAAGGACATAGCGGTGTCTGCGGAAGGTGGTGAGGGAACCAACAGGAGGGAGAAAAAACATGCTTCACCTCATCCTCACCAATGTGCCTGCCACAGATGCATCTGTCCATGACAGTATTGGTAGGAGTCACCTACGCACAGTCATTTTGGTGACCAAGTCCCACCTTCATATTTAGGATACTCTCCATGGTGCTGTGTGGCACACCAACGTGCTGAATTGGATAGATTTCGAACAGATCCAGCAACTTGAGGCTGGGCGTCCATGAAACACTGAGGGCCATCAGCAGCAGCGGAACTGTCCTCGAACACAATCTGTAACCTCACGTCCCGACATATACTCCACTCTACCATTACCATCAAGCCAGGGGGTCAACCATGGTTCAATGAAGTGTGCAGAAGGACATGCCAGGAACAGCGCCAGGCATATCTGAAAAAAAGGTGTCAGCCTGTTGACGCTATAACACAGGACTACTTGCATGTCAAACTTGCATAAGCACCAAGTGATAGACAGAGCTAAGCCATCTCACAACCAAAGAATTAGATCTAATCTCTGTAGTCATGCCACAAGCATTCGTAAATGGCGGTGGATGAGGGGGCTCCAGTAATATCCCCATCATCAATGAAGGAGGAGCTCAGCACATCAGTGCAAAACATAAAGCTGAAGCATTAGCAACAATCATCAGCCAGAAGTACGATGTGAATGATCTATTTCGACCTCCTCCGGGGTTCCACAGCGTCAGAGATGCCAGTTTTCAGCCAAATCGATTTACTCCACGTGTTATGAAGAACTGGCTGAAGGCACTAGATAATGAAAAGATTATGCACTGTGACGGTATTCTGACAATTACACTGAAGACATGAGCACCAGAACATTCTGCGGCACTAGCCGAACTGTTCCAGTACCATGTAAAACACTCACAACTTACTGCCAATGTGGAAATATGTCCAGGTATTTTCTGTGCACAAAAAACAGGACAAATCCATCCTGGCCAATTACTTCCCCATCAGTCTACTCTCGATCTTCAGTAAAGTAACGGAAGGGGCTATCAACAGCGCTATCAAGCGGCACTTACTTAGCATTAACCTGCTCACTGACGCCCAGTTGGTGTCCTGCCACGTCCGCTCAGCTCCTGACGTCATGACACTCTTGGTTCAAACATGGACACAAGAACGTAATTCAAGATGTGAGGTGAGAGTGAATGTCCTTGACATCAAGGCAGCGTTTGACTGAGTGTGACACCAAGGGGCCCTAACATATCTGGAGTCAATGGGAATCAGTGGGGAATTCGCTCCGCTGGTTGGAGTCATAAATAGCACAAAGGAAGATGGTTGTGATTGTTAGAGGTCCAACATCTCAGTCCCAGGGCATCATTGCTGGAGATGTTCAGGGTAGAGTCCTCGGCCCAGCATCTTCAGCTGCTCATCAATGACTTTACCTCCGTCATAAGGTCAGAAGTTGCGATGTTCGCTGATGATTGCACAATGTTCAGCACCATTCGCGACTCCTCAGGCACTGAATCAGCCCATGTCCAAATGCAGCAACAGCTGGACAATATCCAAGCTTGGGCAGATGTTAGGAACGAGAGAGTTTAAGTAAGTTATGTTTGCATTTGTTGGTTTAGGAAATATTTTTTGCTTTAATTTTCAAGCATGATTTTTGTTTCTCGATGTGTGGGTTAAAATGGTGAATCCTGGTATATCGTTACATTTTTGAGAGGCGAGAGCAAGTGTACGCTCGGTTTGTGTGCCTGCATTTTCAAATGCTTTTATGATCCTTGAGGTGGAGAGCTGTGTTACCAAGTGGGGTAGTGGTTTAGGGCAGTTTAAGTACAAAAAATTTGCTGTTTCCTAGCAATCGGATTCCAGAGAGGGTGGCGACACACACATACACACAGACACACACGCATATGCACACGTACACAAACACATAAACACAGGTATAAACCAAAATCAGTTTGAGTTCATTTGGTGTGGGTGTTCCAAGGATGAAAGCACTTGCCAAGAGAAGGAACCTTGGAGAGCGGCTGGTAACAAGTCCGAAACGAAATATGCAACCAGCTGGCAGGAGAAGCAGAAAGAGAAGAAGAGAGGTCTGTTGAAGACCTACTAATCAAAAGAAGCAAACAGGAATCTGGACAAGGTCCTATTAGGTAGTTTTGGGAGTGAAAGCAGAGAAAGGTTTCAAATTTCAAGTTAGAATTTTCAGCATGCAGATTTAAAGCAACTTTGGCTTGCAAAAATGCAGAAGATCCAGGGAGACAGCTCGAGTTCTGTAAGGCCTTGCTATAAGGGTGTGAAGCAATGGTGTTCTTTTGGCATGGCTGAGACAGTGAGAGAGAATGCATGGCAGGAATCTTCAATGACGTGGCGATCCAGGAGAGCTCGGAGCCCTGCAGATGGACCGTTATGGAAGGCGTCTGAGAGAAAGCAGGGTTTGCGAGGATATTCCAAATGGGTTCTTCGATAGTGGAGGTTGGGAAGCCTCGTGTGAAAGACGGAGCTCAATGAGAGCGGTTGGCTCAAGATTTGACAAGCGATTGGGGGGAGATGTCAGGTATCCATAGCAACTGTTCGGAATGGAACCAGACACTTGGTTTCAGGTTGTTGTAAGGATTACCACAAGTCGCAGATTGTTTTGCATGGACTGTGTAACGACTGTGAACATTAGAGTATAAGATAGATGTTCTAACTTGTGCTTTCTTAGTAAATCTGAATATATCTGGAAAGGCACAGTTATGGTGAAGGACTATTGTAATATTGTTCATATTTTCAAGTTTAATAAATGTTTGATTCATTGTTAAAAATCCATCAGCTGCCTCCTGTAACTCTGTTCAGTCGAAACTCTCCACGCAACTAAACAAAAAATAAAACTTAAGATCTCTCAAGCTGGGTACCACCCTGGGATCAGACTTTTCCCTTAGGAACATCACCAGGGATCATACCACTGACAAATGGCAAGTGACATTCACGCAACACATGTGCCAGGCAATGACAATCTCCAAGAAGAGAGAGTACAACCATTGCCTCTTGTCATTCAAAGGCGTCCAACACTATCAACATCCTGGGGGTTACCATTGACCCGAAACTGAACTGGAGCAGCCATATAAATACTGTGGCTGTAACAGCATGTCATAGGTTCAGAATTCTGTGGTAGTAACTCACCTCTTGTCTACAGAAGGCCTGTCCACCATCTACAAGGCACAATTCAGGAGTGTGATGGAATACTCTCCACTTGCCAACATAAGTAGAGCTCCAACAACAGTCAGGAAGCTTGAGAAAATCTAGGACATAGCAGCGCTCTTGATTGGCACCACATCCACAAACAGTAACTCCCTCTACCACCGACCCACAGTAGCAGCAGTGTGTACGATGTACAAGGTGCACTGCAGGAATTCACTGAGCCTCGTTAGACAGCACCTTCCAAGCCCAGGACCATTATCATGTAGATGGACAAGGGGAGCAGACACATTGGAACACCACCAGCTGGGAGTTCCCCTCAAGTCACTCAAAATCCCGTTTTGGAAACTTATCGCTGTTCCTTCCCTGTCGCTGAGTCAAAATCCGGGAACTTGCTCCGTAACAGCACTGTGGGTGCCTCTGTACCTCAGGGACTCCGGCGGTTCGAGAAGGCTGCTCAGCACCACCTCCTCAAACGCTATTAGAGTTGGGCAAAAAATGTTGACCTAGAAAGCGACGCCCACATCCAATTAACCAATGTAAACAGTAATCTAAAAGGAAACAGTGGATCGGCAGAAATGGGACTTCTTCTAATTGGCCAGATCTAATGAGTGGTCTGTCAAAGCGATCAGTGTAGGGCCCGAAATTTTTTACAATTTATATGAACGAATAAATGAAGGTATTCAGTAAATTTGCTGATGACACAAAGTTTGGGAGAATGGTAAGTTGTGAAGAGGACATAAGGAGGCTACAAGGCATGTAGATAGGTTAAGTGAGTCGTCAAATACGTGGCTAAAGGACAATAACGTAGGAAAATGTGAAATTGTCAATTTAGGCAGGAAAATGTATTTAAACAAGAATCTTATTATCCAAATGGAGAGGGATTGCAGAGCTCTGAGATGCAGAGGGGTCGCGGTGTTCTTGTGCAGGAATCAGTAAAGGCTAGTATGTAGGTACCGCAGGTAAATAGGAAACTTAATAGAAGGTTATCATTTATTGCGAGGGGTTTTGAATGCAATAGTAGGGAGGTTATGTTTGTGTTGCACAGAGCACTGGTGAGAAAACAACTGGAGTGTTGTGTACAGTATTGGTCTCGTTATTTAAGGAAGGATGTAATGCGTTTGAAGCATTTCAGAGAAGGTTTAACAGACAAATATCTTGAATGGGCGTGTTTTCTGATGAGGAAGGATTGGGCAGGCTAATCTTGTATCCACTGGAGTTTAGAAGAGTGAATGAAAGATATAAGATTCTGAGGGATCATGGCAGGGTAGCTGGAGAGGATCCTTCCTGCTGTGAGAGAATTTAGAACTGGGGCCCACTGTTTAATAATAAGGCGTCACCCATTGTGCACAGAGATAAGGAGAGTTTTTATTTCTCTCAGAGGGTCATGAGCATTTGGAACTCTGTTTCTCAAAAGGTGGTTGGTGAAGAGTCTTTGAATTATTTTAAGGCAGAGGTGGATCGGTCTTTGATAAGCAATGGAGGTAAGCGATTTTCAAGGATAGGCAGGGCTGTGGAGTTGAGTTTACAATCAGATCAAACACGATCTGCTGCAGCAGTCTCCAAGTCTTCTGGCTCATGAGATAGGAACTAAATCAAGTGAGTCTCAGTACCCAGGTTAGACATGTATTAGTGGTGCCTGCTTTCACTGCCTGCCACACCTTCCATCACATTGTTGATGACTGAGATCGATCCCACTTTTCCATACTTTGTGTCTGTGCGTGTGTACAGGACATAACAGGCCAATTACCCACTTCTCCCAGAAGGTGCCTGTCATGTAGTTGTCCTACAGCAGCTTGGCTGGAACTGCGGCTAATTCTGGCGCACAAGTCCTCGATGCTCAGGCCGTGATGCAGTCAGCCCCTGGGGCCCTTGCTGTGCCCAGAGACTTCACAAGTACCTTGATATTATCGAAGTGAATCGAGTGGCTTCTGTCTGGCATCTGTAATTCAGAGGAATTGAGGTGGAGGCCGGGATGGATCATCCACTCGGACCTTCCGGCCTAATATGGTTTCAAATCTTGCAGCCGAGTCTTTTGTGCTGACATGCTGTGCGCTCAGATCATTGAGGACGTGGGTGTTTGCAGAGCCTCTCCCTCCGGTCTGAATATTATGTTTTAATGGAACCAACATTAGATGTTGCAGAAATGCAGAGCTTTAAACTGATCGCTTGACTGAGGGCTGGCTCATTTCTTCCAGTCGCATTGGACTCCGCTGTTTGGGTTCCTGGAATATTCATGCCGTTTTGCCACGTTCGAAACTCATTTTGAGGTGCGACTTGTGCTAATGGATTAACCCATTGCGGATATTAATAAACATTGAGTGGTTTGCATTATTTAAAAACAAAAGCTTTCTGCAGATGATAGCGGTGTCATGGGCAAAAGCATTTGCAGACATAACTGGGTACCACGAGGCATTTAAAAAATGCAACCATATTCTGTTAAACTGGTAACTCGTCCCAGCCTGAAGTTTAATTTATCTGTTTGTCTCCCTTCCTCACATTTAATGTTCTGACGATAGTGAATATTTCTCGGGGAAAGTGTGGTCTCTCGAAATGTGCCACTTACTACCTTGTGGCCATGCAAGGAGCAGATTAATTGGTCGTTTTCATCGATCTGATTCTGGAGCATCTTCCAATTCGTTATCCTATCGAGTTTATGTTCCTGTTTTTTATTCCCGTGTGTAATATCCATGCGATTCTGCTTTACACAGTCACAGACTGTTCTGTCTGGTTCACTGTCACTTTTACATTCGATCGATTTTTGGCTATTTGCTGCAGTAAGTTAAGAGCAAAATATTGCAACATAAATACTGCATCTGTGGTTTTGGGAACAGTCAGTTTGTTGGGCTGTTTGAAGAATGTGTTCTGGTATTTTATGTATACGGCTCAGTATTGGGGCATGAAATTCCCCTGGTTTTGTTTTGTGACTTTGGATGTTCAGAATTCACGGACATGGGCAGCAATCGAGTTTCTTTATTACAATCTAACGCCGGGAGTCCAATTGTTCCTGGGTTAAGTGCTCAATGCTTTACCTGACAGGCATATTTTACTGAGGAGCAGAGCCCGCAGGAGACTCCAGGCTCAGAGTAGTGGGGAGAGTCCCAGAGACACAGAGATGGAGACTCTAAGGAAATCCATCATTTTACTGTTTATTATCTCACGAAATTTCATTCTGTTATGAGCTTACTTCACGATGTTTTCCCTATGGTGGCGAATGGTAGGTTTGGGCTACACTTACGTAAGACCACCACTTTATATTCGGGAAATAGGCTTCATGCTGCAGCTCCTGACCTGCTGCACAAACACTAGTTTGTATGCAGTGAGCCAGACTAAGTTCAGAGAGCAGCTGAAGGCTGGGCTGAAATTCCTCTATACTCCGATTCTAAAACTCATTCAATGCTGTGCTGAACTGAATGATTTCACAACAAGAACACGCTCACTCCTCATGCTTTGCCCGACGCAGCTCTCCACAGCAGGTCCAGTGATAGTGATTAATTATAAATCTCTGACTGACACAGAGTGAGCCATCCTCAGCCGCTGTCAGAGATATACTGTGAACTGGGAAAAGACTCTGGCTACCACCTAGATTAGATATTGGGCTTCGGGAAAGTGTAGTCTGGGATTATTCTAACTGGAGCCCCTGTTGGAAAAGCCCATATATCAGCATCTCACACAAAGTACCATGTAACTGCCCCCCATACCAATCAGAAAGTGGCTCCCATCACACCCATCACAAAGTCTCCCTCCACAGCAAAACTCAAATTGATTCCTGTGGACAGAAAACCCAACAACAAGCTGGACATCCACTTCTGAGCACAATAATTCAAATCAAATTAATTCCCTCCAGTCAGACTGATCATGTTCAACAGAAACCTCAGCGCTCACGTCATTCTGTTTCATTGTGTCATCAATGTGTGTTCAGACATCAGTGTCACTTCACATGGGCTATAAAGGCTTCCATCCCAATTCGACAGTGACTGCCTCAGCCTGGACTCGCATCTTTTGTCAGAGTTTTTGTCTCTTCGGATCGTCTGATCAAGGAAAGAATTTAAAAAGGGTGAAATCCTCTTGTCAAACCCGTTTCACCGTCTTCGGATTAATGTGATACAACCCTACCCTCTGCTGGCCGCTTACCGCTACTACAGGCACAGCTCTTTTCCAGTCTCAGAGAAGTTCAGTTACTGCATGGCAGCATCTTGAAACAGATTGAAGAAATCTGAATATGGAACAATACTGTAAGGGATTGAAGATTGCAGCAGGGTGCACAGTATCACAGTATCACATATCACATCCACTCTGCAACTGCCTCTATACCCCATGGGTTTCCGTTTCCATTACATTTGTAACTAATGACGTCTGACCGCACGCCTTTGGCAATACTATCTTTATGACAAGAAACGGACTATCATCATCACTTTCAGCTATTCTGGAAGCGGCCACGATCCAATTCATCAGACATGTTTGCTTTGCTATCAAGATTCCCATGTCCCTTGTATTCTATGAACCGATACATTGTTTACGGAGCGACCTCGATTTTTGCCCTACAGCATGTCCTGTAGAAATTGAGCCACCAGCGACTGCCGGGCTGCAGTTAGAGTGTTTGTTCTTTTTTCAAAGCAGGGTGTAACATTTTCAAGCTTCAAGTCATCGGGCGTCACTCCCGTATACAAGGAAGAATGAAAGATTATGATCAGTGCCTCCGCTAAGACCACCACCCTTCACTCAGCAACCCTCGTACATCTCTGTTCTGACACAAGAGCGCTGGAATGAAACGGGTTAACTGAACCTGTTTGTTCGGTGGCTGTAATTAATATCAGTCTCCATGGAATTTAACTGTGCCTCTGACAGGTTGCCCTCTTCTGTTTATAAGTGGCGCCTTTCAATGCGTTATCACAGAGTATTATCGGGAGCATTCAATCCGCCACAAGCCGGGATCATCGGCTTAATAGAGAGGCAGAGGAGAGGACAGAATCTGAGAAGAATAGGTTGGAATGTTACAACAATTGATCAGAGACTGAGAATAATAGATTGGGAAGTTAAAACAATAGATCAGAGACTGAGAATAATAGATTGGAAAGTTAAAAGAATAGATCAGAGACTGAGAATAATAGATTGGGAAGTTAAAACAATAGATCAGAGACTGAGAATAATAGATTGGAATGTTACCACAATGGATCAGGACCTGAGAATAATAGATTGGAATGTTACCACAATGGATCAGGACCTGAGAATAATAGATTGGGAAGTTAAAACAATGGATCAGAACCTGAGAAGAATAGATTGGAATGTTACAACAATGAGCAGGAGCTTCACCACGGCGCTAAACTTACTTTCTGCAGAAGATCATTGGATAACATTAAATTTGCGCATTTTATTTGCGCTTTTGGTTATTCAAGGAGTTTACTATCCCATCCTAGCTATTCTCGGTGTCCCTGGTAAGTCTTTACATTCATAAATTAACTTGTGCAGCATGTTTAACTTCATTACAGTGCATGTCGTCTAAATTCTGGTAAGACCAGTGTCATTTTGTGAAGTTCTGACCACAAACTCCATTCCTGATCCACGGACCCCATACATCGTATCTGCTCATTTCTGTGGGTCATGGCTGTACTTGAGGGCTCAGTTGGCCCTCCAGTCTCTGCATTGTCAAGGGGGTTGTCAGGCGTAGCACCCGGCGGGGAGAATTAAAATTGAGTCACACACAAACTGCCAGCCAACATTCCCAATTCGGGCCCACAGGTGAGCAGTTCTGCGCCACAATTTAGTCTCCTCAGTTTCTTCCTTTGACTGACATTTGCCAACAGCCCCCAGCAGACCAGAACGCACGGCCCATTCCCTTTCCACTTTCCATGTCCCTACCTCCACGGCACCCACTGCCCCGGCGCTGCCTCATCCCTGCTGGAGCCCAGCATCCATGGCACGCTGGAGTTCGGGTACGAGGTGGGGGTCAGTTGGGGAATGAACAACCGCAGCTCCTCCAGTCTGACCATGTATCAAACATCACTGGATCCACTCTGGTAAATAACGCCTATACTCCCTCCCAAACCTTTGTATCTTTCTGAAAGTGTGGCGCCCGATGTTTGAAACAACATACAGGACGGGACCAAAATACTGCTTTACGTAGCTTTATTATACCAGCGTGCATTGTGTTCCCTCTGCCTCTATTAACACTGTGGATGATGCCATAAGCTCTATTCAGACCGTTCTTAGCCTGTCCTGCCCCCGGCAGAGATTTGTGCACAAACAGCCCAGGTCTCTCTGTCCTTGCACTGCCTCTGATTTGGACAGTGGAGTTTGTATTCGTTACCTTATACTGGATTGTATCCTTTCCAATATTCTCCCCATCCCAACCTCTCTTACTTCCTTTTAAAACTTTTTGTAAATTGTAATTCTGTTTTCCAGCTCTGGTTTAATGGGTTCAATAGCTTCTTCTTCAGTTCGGTGTAGTATTTGGTCCGATGTTGCTCCTGTCAAAAGCCTAGAAATGTTTGGTTATACTAAAGGTGCTATATTACTGTAAGCTGTCTTTGTTGTTGTTTTTTAAATGCTCCACATGTCAGGCAGAAACTGCAGCGAGGAAGCAAATGTGATGTTTCAGGCCGGTGAGCCTTGATAATGGAGGGGTTTAGGACCTGTCAGAAACAGCCCTGCCGAAGCCCCGGGTTTGAGATCCACTCACAAAACTGTTGGCAACAGGAGAACCCAGTCAGTAATCCAGGCAAACCAGCGTTTGTGTTACCAGCCCCTGGGCGAATAAAGGAGAAGGGCAGCGGACGGAGGATTACACAGCTGGAAGAAAAGCACCTGTCCAATCCAAAACTCATAGTTTAGCGTTCAGCATTGTGACAACTCAATTTCACCAGGGATAGTAGGAAGGGGGGAAGGTTGCTTAGATCTGGTTGAGTGTAGGCGGTCAACAGATTTTAAGCCATGCAGGGAAATTAAAACAGAATTTGGAATAGATTTGAATTCAAATATTTCAGTAACAACCTTTTATCGCTTTAATCTCTCCAGCCTTCCAGATCATCACTGGCTTTTCCTTTATTCGTTCCGGCACAATCATATTCACACAGCTCAGGAAAGAAGAGCACAATTCAACATTTCAAGACTTGCCTAATCAAACTGGTCACTTTTGTCCCAAGCTAATTCCCATGCTTATCTTTCTTCCACACAGTTAATTTATTGTCAATTGTCATTCTGTCTCGGGGAAACTGCAGTCTATCTAAATGTGTCTCTCGCTACCTGGTGGCCATGTCAGCGGCAGATCTACTGGTCGTTATCCTCGACCTGATATTAAGGCACATTCCAATCCTTTCTGCGGAGCAGTTTCGTTTCCTGTATTCTATCCCTGTGTGTAATACCCATGCTGTCTTCCTATATGCCGCCACTGACTGTTCCGTCTGGTTCACTGTCACTTTCACCTTTGATCGATTTGTGGCTATTTGTCACCAGAATATGAAAGCTAAATATTGTACCGAGAAAACAGCGACTGTTGTTCTGGGAACAGTGACTGTGCTGAGCTGTTTAAAGAACATCATCTGGTATTTTACCCTCACAGGTCGGTATTTTCTGAGGAACGGGCCCTGGTTTTGTTATATACCTTTTGCTGTTCAGCTCTCTACGGTCTGGATGACTATAGAATTTCTCCATTACATTCTTACCCCCTGTGCCCCATTTTTCTTGATTCTGCTGCTCAAGGTTCTCACCGTCAGTCATATTTTAGTCAGCAGCAGAACCCGCAGGAGACTCCGGGCTCACAGCAGTGGGGAGAGTCCCAGAGACCCAGAGATGGAGAGTCGGAGGAAATCCATAATTTTACTAGTCATTATCTCAGCCAATTTCATCCTGTTGTGGGCATTGTTAATATTGTTTTCTATATGGAGCCGGATATCATTCTTGGGGAATGTGCAAGTTGACCTAGATTATATTGTGATGGAATTGGGCTTCATGTTGCAGCTCCTGAGTTGCTGCACAAACACTGGGATTTACGCCGTGACCCAGACTAAGTTCAGGGAGCAGTTGAAGAATGTGCTGAAATATCCCTTTACTCCAATTCTTCAATCCATTGAATGACATTAACACTGACTGACTGAAAATGTCCATTTAATTTTGTATTTCCATTGGCGGCGGGTCTGTTACTGTGCCGACAGCAGGCAAAGAGCAGGGTGGTGCTGTTATCTTTATGGTGACAGTGCAAATGGACAGAGTCTGTTCCACATGATGTTGTTTGCTAGCCCTGCACAGAGGCCCATACTGACTGGAGCACAGAGAAATAAAGGGTCGTGTCATCATTGAGCCTGCCCACTCCTGGTTGTCATAGCAACCAGGGCATCAACAAAAGCAGCATCAACAAGTAGTGATGGTGTCTATCACTGGCCGGGGTAGGGCTAAGTCAGGTAATTGTGTTTGGCGGGTATTCCGGGCACACCAGGGCAGGAGGGTAATATAGCAGCAACAGTGGGGGAGGCGCCCATTACAGTTACACAGAGTAAGTGGGGTGATACAACAGGTGCAGCGTCGGAGGGTGTATGGTATTCCAGGAAATCGAATGAAGAAAGGTAATATACCGGGTACACAAGCTGTGGGGGTACGGCGATGTGATAATCCAGGTATACCGCGGGAGGAAGGATATCATACCTTGTGCACTAGATGTGGCGGTGTAGCGATGTGATATATCAAGTATAGCGTGCGAGGAAACGTGGTATAACGGGCTTTTATACTAATACCGACCCTCTAACTGTGCAGCAATACCTCAGTACTGACCCATGACAGCACATCACTGATCAGTACTGTGATTCTCCAACAATGTATCGCTCCCTCAGTACTCATCCGTCCACAGTGCCGGCATTCACTCAATGATGCCTCTCTTACAGTGCACTGCTCCCTCAGTACTGACCCTCTCATAATGCATCACTGTGACAGCACTGAGCCTATATCAGTGAAGCAGTCCCTCAGTTCTGACCCTCTATCTGTGCAGCACTGTTGCAGTTATCACCCTCTGACAATGCGGCGCTTCTTCCGTGCTGAACCTCTGACAGTGCCGCACTCACTCCGCACTGACATTGCAATAGTGCGGCTATCCGTCAGTGCTGATCCTCCGATAGTGCAGCACTCCATTAGTACTGACCGTCTGACAGTGCAGCATTGGCTGAGTATTGAACCTTCAACAGTGCAGGTCTCCCTCACAATGAACCTCTGACAGTGAAGCACTCCCTAAACACTGACCCTCGAGCAGTGCAGCACTACTTCGCTACTGACCATCTGATAGTGCAGCCCTTTGTGCTCCCCCAATAACACTGTGGAGCTTTCTCAGTATTGACCCTCTGGCAGTTCAGCACTCTCTCATTACAATCCACGCAAAAATGCAACACTACCTTAGTACTAACTCGATGACAATGCAGCACTCCATCAGTAGTCGCCTTTTAACAGTGCAGCACTCGCTCTGTTCTAACCTTCCAGCAGTGCAACAATCCCTCAGCATTTACCAACTGATAGTACAGCACTCCCTTAATACTGACTCTCCAGCAATACAGCTATCCCTCAGTACTGACCATCTGATCGTGCAGCACTTCCTCAGTGCTCCCTCAGCGGACACTTCATAGCTCCTTCAGTACTCACCCTCTGCCAGTTCAGCACGCTCTCGGTACTGGACATCCAACAGTGCAGCACTCCTTCAGCTCTGAACCTCTGACAGTGTGGCGCACCCTCAGCACTGACCCACCGATAGTACATCACTCCCCTGTGCCGACCCTCTGACAGTGCAGCACTCTCTCAACACTCACCCTTTGACAGCACAGCTTTCCATCAGTACGGCCTCTCCCATAGAGCAGAGCTCCATCAGTACTGACCGTCTCGCAGTGCAGCTCTCCGAAAATGTTGACGCCACAACACTGCAGAATCCCCTTTTTACTGACCCGCCTTTATATCAGCTCTCACTGTCTATGACCTCCTAATCAGTGCATCAATGTCTAAATACTGACACTCCCACAGTGCAGCACTACCTCAATACTGAACCACAAACAGTGCAACACCAGCTGATTACACACCCTCCCGACAGTGCAACACTTCCTCAGTAAACACTCTGCGACACGCTGGCCCTCCCTCAGCACTGAAGCTCCGACAGGGCAGAATTCCACCTGTCCTAACCCACCGACTGTGCATCACTCTCTAATTCTCCACCTTTCAAGAGTGCATTATTCTCCCACCACTGACCCTCCAGCCTGTGGTGGAAGATAGAAATAGTGAGGTTGAATATCATTAGGACATTTTACTTTAGAGTTGAATCAGTGGTCACTCTTTGTTAAGGCGTACAAAACGGTTAAAGTCTTCACACAGGATACTTTGCACGTACAGTCATTTCAGAGGACCATTGGAACATTCCCTGATGATGTGAGAATTCACTGACATTTCAGAAGCCTTTTCGGAATCCAGTACCAGATATGGGCAATCTCCAGGAGAAAAAAAATCAGGAAATGTAAATTCTGTCCATGTGATAAAGTTTCACCCTTTAGCAAAGGCATGTTAAAACGATAGTACCATTCATTAATTATAAGTTAATGTGCAATTTGGAGTCATTGAAGTTTCAAGAATGAATCCTTTTAACCTGGTCCAGTGTATCACTAAGCTCTAGTGGACTATATTCAATAAGAAATCAACATTATCAGAAACCATTATGAAGGGCCGATGCGGCGGGGATATAGCCTTTCAATGACCGAATTGGAAAAAAAAATATATATATATATTGTAGGAGCATTCTGTAAAAATTTAATAATCTAGTTCACACAAATACAGATGATGAGAATACTAAAACAAGGTATACTGGTTGTAAGAGTTGTTATTAGAACATATTAGAAAAAAAATATTTACCATTTAAACACTCAGAGTGACCATATAATGACACAGTCCTCAATAATTACACCATTATCAAAAACACTGAATAATAGAACCTTAAGAGGATGATTAAAGAGAAAGCAGCTTAGACAAAGAAGCAACACCACAGTTGCCAAGGGCAACGTAATTCAATCAGAATTGACAGATAGAGAGGAAATCATACCGCTGAAAAAGCCAGCAGTATTAAAATCCTCATTTTACCGCTTCTCACTAGAGCTGTCCGCATGGCTAGACATTTCGAACTTCATTGCGCTGACGATAATCGGCTCACTCTTCTTGGCACTGAAAGTAATAATTTGCTTTAAAGCTTGATGCAACATTATAAGATATTTCTGACTGTACATTGTATAGTTTTATGTTATGGATTCTATATTAAAACTAAGATTATGCTTTCCATCTGTGTGTATCTTTAACGTTTCATGTACTTAACTATTTAAGGTAACTTGCATGTTCTGGCTCTTGAATAAATATTTGAATAATGTAGGAAACATAATGTCTCACTCAGTATTCTGTATGCGACTTCACAGAGCTCAACAGTGCACCTTCCTAATGAGGGAATTAACTTTTATAACGAGAGCCACGGACCATTATAATATCTGTGTATTTGTTACATAGCTGAGCATTATATTGTTTTCAAAGGACAACCTTACTGAAGGGTACGATCGCTGCTGGAATCTTTCACTCAGTGTGTGGTGGATCATTTCTTCAGTCCCCAAGCTAGAGTATGTGAGAGGTGTAGATTTTAAATTCAGGTGAAAGTAATTATCAGGGAAGAGGTCGTTATCTGGGACAGCCCCTTATGGATCAAGGTAATAATCCACATCAGACCCTGCGGCATTGCAGCACTCCCTCCGCAATGACCATTTGACAGTGCACTGCCCCCTCAGTACAGAGTCTCTGACAGTGCGTCACTCCCTCAGTACTGACACTCCGATTGTGCAGCACTTCCTCATTACTGAACGTCTGACATTCCCCCGCTCCCTTCAATTAGCACTGAGCCCCACCTCCACCGCTCTTATACAATAAGGTAGTCGTGAATTCAGTGGACCGACATGTTCTCACTGTTAAAGGTTTGGACACCTGAAATAATAAGAGAATAACAGAATCGCCGCATTGCGACTGAGCAGAAAGAGGCCATGCGGCCCATCGTGTCTCTACCTGCCGCCCGAATGTGCATCATGGCTCAGTGCCGTCCTCCTGACTTTTCCCTGTAACTCTGCACATTGTGTCCATATGAATAATCATGTAATGGCCTCTTGAATGCCTCGATTGAACCTGCACCCAACACACTTCCAGTTAGTCCACTGCAGTCCAGAACCATTTGCTATGTGAATCAATCTTTCCATCCCCTCAAGCCAGATTTAACATGCCGGATTGGAAAGGTAAGAGTCACAAGGCAACGGTACTGCAACAATGGATGATCTCTCTGTGAGCTTTGTTGTCTAGAGTTGGCGGTTGCAATCATTTCACTCAGGGCCGGCGGTCAAAATATATTTTTTTTAAGTATTGGAGCTAAATTAGTTCAAATGTAATCAATGGACATTGAGGGTCTGTAGGGTCGATATGTTTCTTCATATCAGTGAAATATTTTCAAATTAAGGATGCGTAAACTAAAGGTTTATTTGACAAGATACCAGAAAATGCCAGGTCACCGTGGAGACTGTTGGAGTTTTCGGAGATTCTCTGGTTTCAGTTGATCTGCCAGATTCTTGAGATTGTTTAGCAGCAACTGGGAGAGCCGCAGTGAAGCAATCCCCAACTAGATTGTGACACAAGTATATTGTCCCTTTAATGTGGGGGCCAGACAGCACCCAATGGACCAGGTGTCACCTTCCTGAGTGCTGCTATGACTCGAAATATGTATTTTCTAACAATCTTATCCACGTGCATGGTCACATTCACAGGCCTGAGACGTGGACAGGTTCTGTTTCTGCAACGTTCGGTGTAGAGGTCGGGTATGTGTGGGCATTAATTTTCCAAAATTCGCTGGATTCTGGAAAGGTCCCATCAGACTGGAAAGCAATAAATTTAACCCCTCTTAACACGAAGAGAGGGAGAGGAAATCAGGGAACGATAGGCCAGTTAGCTTGACGCCTGTCGTGGGGAAGGTGTTAGAATTGATCGTTAACGGGGTTCTAGCTGGGCACTTGCAAAACCTCAAGGTAATGGGCGAGAGTCAGCATGGTTTTGTGCAAGAAGTATCATGGTTAACCGATTTATTTGATTTGTTTGATGTTGCAACTTGCGCCGTAGATAAAGGGGAACCTGTAGATGTGCTGTGCTTGGGCTTCCAGAAGCATTTGATAAGCTGCCACATGAAAGGCTATTGCAGAAAACAAAAGCTCAGTGTTTAGCGGGTAACACAGTAACACGGATAGAACATTGGCTGGCTCGAACATTGGCAGGGGCGGGGCATGATGCTCCTTTGTCTGAGTGGGGGCGGAACATGTTGATCCACTGTGAGAGCGGGAGCGAGGCCTGTTGCTCCATTGTCAGAGCGGAGGCGGGGCCTTTTGCTGTTTTGCCAGAGCTAGGTGGGGCCCGTTTGTCCATTGTCAGAGCGGAGGCTTGGCCTGGTGCTACATCGTCGGAGAGGAGCTGGGCCTTTTATTTTTTGTCAAAGTGGAGGCGGGGCCAGTTGCTCCATTGTCAGAGCAGAGGCGGGGCCTGTTGCTCTATTGTCAGAGCAGAGGCGGGGCCTGTTGCTCCATTGTCAGAGCAGAGGCGGGGCCTATTGCTCCATTGACAGAGCAGATCCCGGGCCTGGTGCTCCATTTCCGGACCTGAAGCGGGACCTGTTGCTTCAGTGTCAGAGGGGTGGCGCGGCCGGTTGCTCCATTTTCAGAACGGAGGCGGGGCATTTTGCTCCATTTTTGAAGCGGAGGCGGGGCCTGTTCCTATATTGTTAGAGCGGAGATGTGACCAGATACTCTGTTGCCTGTTACTGCATTGCCAGAGCGGAGGCGGGGCCTGTTGATCCATTGTCACAGAGGGGGCGTGGCCTGTTGCTCCAGTGACAGGGCGGGGGCGGGGACAGTTTATCAAATGTCAGAGCGGGGGCGGGCCTGTTACTCCACTGTCAGTGAGCAGCATGGGCCTTTTGATGCATTGTCAGCGCTGGGGCTGCGCCGGATGCTCTTTTGTCATAGCAGGGGCGGGGACAGTTGCTACGTTGTCAGAGCGGGGATGGGACCTGTTGCTCGATTGTCATAGCAGGGGCGGGTCATGTTACTCCAATGTCAGAGCGGAGGTGGGGCCTGTTAATCCATTGTCTGAGCGCGGGCGGGGACAGTTACTACATTGTCAGAGCGGGGGCGGGGCCTATTACTTCATTCTCAGAGCGGACACGGGGTCTGTTGATCAATTGTCAGAGCGCGTGGCGGAGCCTGTTACTTTATTGTCAGAGCGGGGGCGGGGCCTGTTACTTCATTGTCAGAACGGAGGCGGGGCCTGTTGATCTTTTGCCAGAGCGGGGCGGGGCCTGTTGCTCCATTGTCAGAGCGTGGGAGGGGCCTGTTGCTCAATTCTCAGATCGGAGGCTGGGCATGCTGCTCCATGGTCGGAGCTGAGCTGGGGCCTGTTGCTCTTTTGTCAGCGCGGAAGCGGGGCCTGTTGCTCTTTTGTCAGCGCGGAAGTGGGGCCTGTTGATCTTTTGTCAGCGCGGAAGCGGGGCCTGTTGCTCTTTTGTCTGCGCGGAAGCGGGGCCTGTTGCTCTTTTGTCTGCGCGGAAGCGGGGCCTGTTGCTCTTTTGTCAGCGCGGAAGCTGGGCCTGTTGCTCTTTTGTCAGCGCGGAAGCGGGGCCTGTTGCTCTTTTGTCTGCGCGGAAGCGGGGCCTGTTGCTCTTTTGTCATCGCGGAAGCGAGGCCTGTTGCTCTTTTGCCAGAGTGGGGCGGGGCGTGTTGCTCTTTTGCAAGGGCGGGGCGGGGCCTGTTGCTCTTTTGCCAGAGCGGGGCGGGGCCTGTTGCTCTTTTGCCAGAGCGGGGCGGGGCCTGTTGCTCCATTGAAAGATCGGACGCTGGGCATGCTGCGCCATGGTCGGAGCGGACGTGGGGCCTGTTCCTTTTTTGTCAGAGAGGAGGCGGGGCATGTTGCTCCATTGTCAGAGCAGAGCCCGGGTCTATTGCTCCATTTTCGAACCTGAGGCGGGGTCTCTTGTTCAATTGTCGAAGCGGAGGCGGGGCCTGTTCCTGGATTGTCAGAGGGGAGACGTGACCTGTTACTGTGTTGTCAGAGAGGAGGCGTTGCCTGTTACTCTATTGTCAGAGCGGGGGCGTTGCCTGTTACTCCATTGTCAGAGTGGAGGCGGGGCCTCTTGCTATTTTGCCAGAGCGGGTCGGAGACTGAAGCACTCATGAAAGAGCGGGGGCGGGGCCTGTTACTTCATTGTCAGAGCGGGATCAGTTCCTGTTACTTCATTGTCAGAGCGAGACCAGTTCCTGTTACTTCATTGTCAGAGCGGGAGTGGTTCCTGTTACTCCATTGTCAGAGCGGAGGCGGGGCCTGTTGATCAATTGTCAGAGTGGGGGCGGGGCCTGTAGCCCCATTGACAGAGCGCGGGCGGTGCCTGTAAGTTCATTGTCAGAGCGGGGGCGGGGCCTCTTGATGCATTGTCAGAGGCGGGGCTGCGCCCGATGCTATTTTGTCAGAGCAGAGGCGGGGCATAAAGCTCTTTTGTCACAGGAGAGGAAGGCCTGTTGCTCTATTGTTGAGCAGAGGCGGGGCCTTTCGCACCATTTCGGAGAGGATGCGGGGCCTGTTACAGCATTGTCAGCACGGGGGCGGGGCCTGTTGCTGTATTGTCAGAGTGGGGACAGGGCCTGTTGCTCCATTGACAGAGCGGGGGCGTGGCATATTTCACTGTTGCCATACCGGGGGTGGGGCGAGGAACTTTTTTTTCAGAGCAGGGTGGGGCATGATGATCTTTTGTCAGAGCAGAGGAAGGCCTGTTCCTCCATTGTCGAGCAGAGAAATGCCTGTTCATCCATTGTCGGAGATAATGCGTGGCCTGTTCCTGCATTGCCAGCACGGGGGCGGGGCCTGTTGCTCTATTGTTAGAGTGGGGACAGGGCCTGTTACTCCATTGACAGAGCGGGGGCGTGGCATGTTTCTCTGTTGCCATACCGGGGGCGGGGCCAGTAACTTTGTTTTCAGAGCTGGGTGGGGCCTGTTTCTCTATTGTCAGAGCGGAAGCGGGGCCTGTTGATCCATTGTCAGAGCCGGGGCTGCGCCCGCTGCTCTTTTATCAGAGCAGGAGCGGGGCATGATGCTCTTCTGTCAGAGTGGAGGGTGGTCTGTTGCTCCATTGTCAGAGCGGATGCATGGGCCTGTACCTGAATTGTCAGAGCAGAGGCGGGGCCTGTTGCTCCATTGTTAGAGCGGAGGCGCGGCCTGTTTCTCCAGCGTCAGAGAGGAAGCGGGAACTGTTGCTCCATTGTCAGCACGGGGGCCGGGCATGTTGCTGTGTTGTCAGAGTGGGGACGGGGCCTGCTACCCCAATGTCAGAGCGGGACCGTGGAATGTTACTCCATTGCCATGATGGGGGCGGGGCCTGTTACACTGTTTTCAGAGCGGGGGCGGGGCCTGTTTCTCCGTTGTCAGAGAGGGGGCGAGGAATAATACCCCATTTTCAGAACAGGGTTGGTTCCTGTTACTCCATTATCAGAGCGGAGGCGGAGTCTCTTGATCCATCTTCAGAATCTGGGCCGCGCCCCATGCTCTTTTGTCAGAGCAGGGGTGGGGCTTGACGCTCCATTGTCGGAGCGGAGGCGGGGCCTATTCCTTTTTGTCCGAGCGGAGGCGTGTCCTGTTGCTCCATTCTATAAGCGCGCAGCGGTGACGTTTGATTCATTGTCTTACCCGAGCCGGGCATTTTGCTCCATTGCCTGGGCGGGGGCGGAGCCTGTTTGCTTTATTGTCAGAGCGGGGCGGAGCCTGTTTGCTTCATTGTCAGAGCGGGGCGGAGCCTGTTTGCTTCATTGTCAGAGCGGGGCCGGGTCCTGTTGCTTCATTGTCAGAGCGGGGCCGGGTCCTGTTGCTTCATCGCCTGGGCGGGCCGGGTCCTGTTGCTTCATTGTCAGAGCGGGGCCGGGTCCTGTTGCTTCATTGTAGAGCGTGGCCGGGTCCTGTTTCTTCATTGCCAGAGCGGGGCCGGGTCCTGTTGCTTCATTGTCAGAGCCTGGCCGGGTCCTGTTGCTTCATTGTCAGAGCGGGGCCGGGTCCTGTTGCTTCATTGTCAGAGCGGGGCGGGGCCTGTTACTTCATTGTCAGAGCGGGGCCGGGTCCTGTTGCTTCATTGTCAGAGCGGGGCGGGGCCTGTTGCTCCATTGTCAGAGCGGGGCCGGGTCCTGTTGCTCCATTGTCAGAGCGGGGCGGGGCCTGTTGCTCCATTGTCAGAGCGGGGCCGGGTCCTGTTGCTTCATTGTCAGAGCGGGGCGGGGCCTGTTGCTCCATTGTCAGGGTGCGTGCGGGTGCTGCCATTGTGATGTCAGGGTTGGGTGGGGCCTGTCGGTTCAGTGATTTAGTGGGTGTGGCTATGGGGAAAGCGCTCACCTTTTCAAGTTGAGTGGACAAGCCCCTCTCGAACACGTGGGTCACAAGTGACCGCTCCCATTGCTGCCGCCGTAGCAACCAGGAAAGTTGTCCAAACAGAAAACGCACAGTTAGGGGCTGGTATCTCAGGGACATTGGATGAGTGGTGATATCACAGGAATCCGTCGTTAAGGGGAGATATACCAGCTGCTCCGGGTGGGAGGTGGTCTTTGTCCACAAGTGAGAAAGGAGATATACTTGCTGCACATTGCGCGTGGGGTGGGGGGTTATATCCTGTACACTGGGGCAGGGAGTTAGATAGAAGAGGTACACGCATCGTTAGAGATAGACTTGACTGACCGAGTTAGCATCAAGTTTTCTCGGCACCCTTGGAGCGGGAGATAATGCAGAAAGGGAGATTTATAAAAGCTGCAGAGAAAGAACACTGTGATATATAAGTTACACAAGGGGACAGATTTACTCCATACACAGGGTGAATATCTGATAGATCAGGTGCACAGGAGGATGGGAACTGCTACAATGGGTGAGAGGGGAGGTTTACCAGGTACACCAGGGCGAAGGTGGGGTGAATATTTAAGTTCGACCGGGAGAGGGTATATACGAGCTTGTTGGAAGAAGGCGAAAATATGTGATTTGAAACTCGGTATTTACTTCAGGGACTGTTAGAGTTACCGGGTCTCTTTCAGGCTCAGGTTCTGCGCTGGTGTAAGAGCCTGTATTAGAATCTGTTTTAGATTCAGGGTCTGATTTAGTTACGCCTGGTCTTCAGGTGAGATTGTACATTATTTTAAGGCTAAGTGGCTTTATTAGATACATGGATTGTCATAAATTCAGTGCCTGAGGGAGACAAAGATAGTGTGCGTGTTTGAGAGAAAGATAGAGATAAGGATAGCGTGTGTGAGACAAAGAGAGAGAGATTGAGACAGAGTCATGGGGAGATGGAGTGAGAGAGAGAGAGAGACGCAGAAAGTGAAATAGAGACAGAGTGACCAAGGCAGCTTGAGTAAACCAGACAGACACAGTGAAACAGCACAGGGCAGAAACAAAGAAGTAAAACAGGCAGAAAAAAATGTTTCTAAGGAATAGACAGAGATTAAGGAAAGGGACAGAGAAAGGGAGAGAGACAGACAGCGGAGGAGACTGAAAACAGAAACAAAGAGTGACAGAAACAACAAGGTAGAGCAGCATTGGATAAACAGGGAGTCAATGGGATGCAGGGAGACAGATAGAAAGAAAGTGCCAGATAAAAATAGAGAGAGCAAAAGGGAGTGAGAGAGACAGAAATAGGGAGTGTCAGGCAGGTAAAAAATCAGACAGAGAGAGGGAGAGATGTTGCCACACACAGAGAGTTAGGGTGAGAAAACAGTGAAAGAAAGCAATAGGCTTGGACAGTAACTGATAGTGAAATGGAAAGAGTGGCACAGAGAAGCAGGGGCAGGGAAAGAGACAGGGTGAGAGGGACAGGGCAGGGCATAGAGAGAGGAAGCGGAAGGGGAGTGATGGCACTGGACTCAGAGGCTCCGAGGGAGATGCAGGGAAAGCATGTTTAGAGATACAGAGATTGATACATGGACAGAAATATAGGCAACGTGTTGGACTCAGATACTACGATGGATAGGATCCTCTATCTGTTTTATGGAAATGTCATCCCCCAGCAAGGGCCTGTTTTCTGATCTCCCAAATGGTCACTATTGCAGGCGAAGACAAAGGAAACTACAAAGGAGCTCTGAAATTCCCTGCAAAGCGTGGCAGCATTGAAGGCAATGAGTGGCAGGAGCTTGTTCCCAATCGATCAGAATGGCAACATCTTGTCCATCAAGCTGCATTGCGTTTCGTGCCTTACCGGCTTAATGATGAGGCAGAGCGGCAGCAGAGAAGGGAAGGCAGTGGAACAACGTAGTACTCTAGGGCAGTGCCTCGCGTGTCGCCCTGCCTCATGCGCCCAGAGATCTGCAGGTCAAGAATCAGCCTCTTCACCCACACGGTGACAATGGCAGATACTCTGGAGTCCGAGCAGATGTAATCCTAGAATCCAGGGACAGTCGGCGATGACCAATTAGTTTCAGGGCGTGTGTTAACTTCAAGGCCTGGTGTAGTTTGAGGTCCTGCAATAGTCACAGGGTCTGTATTCGATTCACAGTCTGAATCATTACCGGGGCCTGTAATGGTCTCATTTCTGCATTATTTTCATTAGATTCGGGGCCTATGTTTGTTTCACGGGTTTGATCTGTTTGGGAGACTGCAGTTGTTGCTGGGTGCAATTGCTTCTGCTCTTTATTCATTACCGTATAAGTAAGATCAGCCTCTGGCACAAAGAAACTGTTCAACACAAGTGTAACCATGACATAAGGGCCTCTGGCCTTTGTTAGGCCTCTGGCTTCCGATGGCCACTGTAGGCACTCAGTCATCGAATCATACAGCAGCGGGAGAGGCAACATGTCTATCCTGTCAGTAATAAATTAATGGCCTCTTATTCGTCTCAGGGCCCGTGTTGTTCTTAGTGTTCAATATTAAGTGTGTGATACTACATTTTCCAAGGCCAATAAAATCAATCGTTCTCTCCTCCCCTCCATTAGATGAGCAAATTTCCACTGTCTGTACACGTGCAATTCTATTTTGAAGGTCATGTGTCCATCTGCCTCCACCAGTCTTTCAGGCTGAAAATCCCTGACTTCTTCCGCCAACAACTGTTTATCCCATCTCTGCTTCTTTGTCAATCATTTTAAATCTCTGCTCGTCACTGACACTAATTCTAGGTTCACTCGTTATTTACTGCAACAAATCACTTCATGAATTTTAATGTATCTTTTAAACCTCCCCTTAATTCTCTCCACCTAATTCAAGCCTCTCACCCCTGCTGCAATTCCAGTAAAATTCCTCTCTTGCAGCCTCTCCAAGGCCTTGACATCCTTCCTGAAATGGGCTCACCGGAAAGATACACAATACTTTAGCTAAGGCTTCACCAAGTCTTAAAAATTTACACATCTTTTGGTCTGCATTTCTGAATTTTGTAAAATCTGAATCTCTATCAATGAAAATATATTGTTTTTTAATACTCTAGAAAGTGTGCCCTGGCATATATATTGCATTGGTTATATCAAAACCCTTATTTATTATTGATCAACTCCTACATTAGCCCTATTTTCTCCTTCTCAATCCTCTCTATACACTATCCCACTCCTCAAAAACTCTCAGTCTCT
This sequence comes from Cetorhinus maximus, assembly GCF_964194155.1. Classification (NCBI taxonomy): domain Eukaryota; kingdom Metazoa; phylum Chordata; class Chondrichthyes; order Lamniformes; family Cetorhinidae; genus Cetorhinus; species Cetorhinus maximus. The sequence continues at coordinate 198,625 of NW_027596283.1, read as the reverse complement.
TAAAACCCTCAGAATATTAAAACAATGGATCAGAATCTTAGAACAATAGATTTGAATGTTACAACAATGGATGAGAATCTGATAAAAATAGATTGGAATTGTACAACGATGGATCGGAATCTGAGAACAATGGATTGGAATGTTACAGCAATGGATTAGAATCTGAGAATTATAAAATGGAATGTTACAGCAATGAGCAGGAGTTTATCGCCTGTGCTTTGTGAACTTAATTCATATTTTGATTGGATGTCATTGAAACGCCGGATCTATTGGCCACTCCAGTTTATTTAAGCGGGTTGCTATCCATTCCTCGCTATTAGTGGCGTCCCTGGTACGTCTCACTATGTACGGTCATTAATTCCACAAACAATGTTTAACTGAATTACTCATCTCCATCAAATATATAAGTGTTTCGCGATTGCAAATAGTTTCACCCAGTTAAGGAAAACAGAGACAACAGGATGATGATTATCATCGAGTTATGCAATTTCAGTATCATATTTCAACTCTTTTGTCTTTCACCATGTAACATACATTACAGTTTATTAGTGCGAATACAGTAGTTTCAACACTTCACTAGATGCAGCAACATAGTGGAACATTCAGCGCCTTCAGGCAAACATTTTTTTTTAAATTAAGCTTGTATATAATTCCATTATTTTCACTCTTCCTTATAGTAAACATATTGACGATTGTGATCTTAATTCAGAGAAATTGTGGCCTTTCCAAATGTGTCATTCGATACCTGGTGTCCCTGGCATCAGCAGATCTACTGGTCATTATTGTCGACCTGATATTGAGACACGTTCCAATTGTTTATTGGGAATATTTTAATTTCCTGCAGGGCCATGCCTGTATGTAATATTCATGCTGTCCTGCTTTATGAAGCCACTGGCTATTCTGGCTGGTTCACCGTCTCTTTGACCTTGGAACTGTTCGTGGCCATTTGTTGCCAGAAGTTGAAAAGTAAACATTGCACTGAGAAAATGGTTCGTGCTTCGAGGAACAGTGACTGTGCTGAGCTTGGTAATTAATGTTTTCTGATATTTTATGCTATCATATTGTTATTTGCTAATGAACTGTCCATGGTTTTGTATTTTGACTTTCTAATTTCAGTCTCTAGGGCCTGGGTACCTATAGAAATTACCCATCACATTTTTAACCCCTGTGTCCCATTTGTCCTGATTCTGCTGCTCAATGTTCTCACCGTCAGACACATTTTAATGAGCAGCAGAAGCCGCAGGAGACTCCGCGCTCACAGCAGTGGGGAGAGTCCCAGAGACCCAGAGATGGAGAGTCGGAAGAAATCCATCAATTTACTATTCGTTATCTCGGCCAAATTCATCCAGTTGTGAACGATGTTGAGTGTTTTCTATATGCAGGCAGATATTTTATATGATGCCTGGTCCTGTATTGATGGGTGACTCTTTTTCGAGAATTGGGCTTCATGCAGCAGCTCCTGAGTTGCTGCACAAACACAGGGATTTAGGCCGTGATCCATACAAGGTTGAGGCAGAAGTTGAAGAATGTTTTGAAGTTTGCCTTTACTCCAAGTCTTCGATGCTTTTGAGGATTTGAAGAAATTAATCACTGAGAGTTTCCACCATTTTACCATTTGATTTTTCTCTTCCAGCAGGGCGGTGAGCTTCCTCTGTTGTGACACAGTGGGGACCGGTCCTGCCCCTATTGTAAAATATGGGGGACAGGATGTGTCCTTGTCGCGACAGAGCGGGCTGCTGCCTATCGCTCTGGTGACGGGGGGATGGTGGAGCCTGTGACTATGATTAGAGAGCGGGGAGGACTCTTCTGCTAGGGGGACATTGAGGCAGGTGGCTTTGCTATGGTAACAGAGAGGGAATGGGCCCGTCCCTCTGATGTCAGTGAGGGGCAGGGCCTGTCACTGTTAATGCGAAGCGCGGAATTCCTTCTGGCTCTATTGGCAGACGTGGGAGCAGAGACTCTGACTCTGGAAACAGAGTGAAGATGTCCCTCTCTCTATGGGTACAGAGCTAAACTCGTAACTGCCTTTATGGTCACTGGTCGGACAACGGCCTAGTAACAATCCTGGTGGCAGCTGCCTTCCTCCAGTCTCCTAACAAATTGGAGCCTAGATGTGGGGGTGGGGGGTGGGGGTGAGGGTGAGAACAATTGCCACCGCCGAATTGCGGGGAAACAAGAAGAGGAAGAGGGAATGCCATGCCAGGTAAACTGGGAAATCTTGCTCCTGACACAGGTTCACTGGCGAAGAGTGAGTTAACGCAGGAAGATGGGGGAGAGGGTATGTGAGCACGGTGGGGTTCTTATAAAAATAAATGCAGCAATAATTTTTCGATATTGTTTGTGCTTTAAAAATATTTTCCTTTTGAAAAGAATCAGTGTGAGAAACGTTGAAAACTTTATTGAAAACTTATAGAAAATTTTAGCAAGATGCATTTTGTAACGGTTAATCATTGATCATGTATTGCAGAGGAATTACAGAATAGGGATTAGGGTCTGATAACTGTACCAGATGTGCACATTGCAGTCTGGAATAATCCAAAACTACCATCTCCAGCCAATATTTCCATTGTGGAATGAGGAGAGAGTTCATGTACAGGATCTGGTGGTAAAAGAGTGAATGCACCACCCTAGTGAACTGCGCACAGTGCTGCAAATTTCAACCCTTTTCAGCATTGTTCAATATTCTAACTTCATCAAACTGCTTCCAGAGGCAATCATGCAGTATTCTCTGAAACTGGCAAAGACCAGCGCCTGTTTTGGCAGTGAGGGGCCAGCAGAGGCTGGGGTTGTATCACTTTAATTACACGGCAGTAAATGGGTTTGAGAAAAGCCTTGGAACCTGGGCGCTGGGAATGTGGAATCAACTAATCACTTACACTCCCATCCTGTCTGATGCTGAGCCTCACCACTCAGTGAGCAGCCCTTATAGAGAAAGAGAGGCAGTAATACTTCAGAAGATCCAGTAAAAAAATAAGCTTCTTAAAACGTTCAGGTTAAGCTTTCAGGAGTTTATTAAGCACGAAATCGAAGTAACAACCATTACACACAGAGTACAAAAACATCCAGATTTCCCTTCAAAGCGGATTATCACAGACTCAAGCGTGTTCCAGTTGTAAACTCAGTATTCAGCCACTCAATCCTTTGCAATTGTAATGCTCATTGCATTCTGCCGCTTCACTGATGCCTTTCTAACTGAGAGATTTCCTTGTCTGATTGTCCATCAATGGAAGCCCTTACTGCTGACCTGTAGGGTCAATGTACCATTTCACAACATTTCTATTGATGGTCGTCAGTGAAAATGTGTTAGAAAACAGACTTTTCACTTCCACAGAATAAAATGCTGATCAGGGAAATTTCATTCAATCCACCTCTTTTCTGTAACTCAGTTAATTCAGCTGCTCCCCTTACATTTACTTTCAATCACTTCAACATGAACTTAAATTTACACAGCAGGTCTAACACCGCTAATGTAACACAAAATCATTCTTATATCCATTAAAAAACTTGACTTGTGAGTTTATATCTGATTCTGCAAAGCCCAGCACCAAATTATTCCCCCATTCCATAGAAGCGTTGATTAAAAACACCATATCTTCCCAGAGACTGACCTTTAAAAAGGGACTCTCTGTTGTCCCTGTGCCCGTTCTCAGTGCTGACAGGTTGATGAAGCTTTAGGACCTGCACACAGTGGGAGATCTTTGATCGAAAAGCCTCATTAAACAAGAGATCACTTCATTGCTGAAACGGGCTGGCGCTGAGGATCAGTCTGGCTTCAGACTGACCAGAGCTCACTAATTTAAAAAAGGGACTCATCCTCTATTTAACAAAGCAAAGGCTGAATAACTCCCCCACTCTAGCAGTTTGGAGCTGAATCAATAGCGGTATCAGAACCACACATGTCTAGCTGCAGATGATCACATTGCTGACAGAATCATTATGTTAAAGAAGCTGAAGATAAAGCATAGCCGCTATCGAGCGAGTATGTAAAACAGATAGAGACGGGATTACGGCTGCTCGGTGACACTCTCCCTCTCTTTCACGGTTCCGGTGGGTCCACACCTGAGCACTGAATGTCTTCCCGCTTCAAGCCGATTAAACATTGATCCTTCTGGAGCTGCGGAAAACAGAAGAAATGACGGATGGATGTCACAAGCAAGGGAGGAATTGGGCAGAATGACTGGATGTGTGAGAGAAGGATCGATCATGGCTTTCAGGTGGTGGTGTTCACATCTGTCTGTTGTCCTTGTCCTTCCCGATGGTAGTGGTCTTTTGATTGGAAGGTGCTGTCGAAGCAGCCCTGGTCAATTCATGCAGAACATCTTGTAGATGGTACACACTGCTGCTACTGTGTGTCGGTGGTGGAGGGAGTGTATGTTTGTGGATGGGGTGCCAATCATGCGGGGCTATTTTGCGCTGGATGGTCTCGAGCTTCACAAGTGTTATGGGAGTTCACTCATCTAGGCTAGTGGGGAGTATTCTATCAACACCTGACTTGTGCCTTGTAGATTATGGACAGGCTTTGGGGAGTCAGGAGGTGAGTTACGTGCCGCAGGATTCCCAGCCTCTGTCCTATCCTTGTAGCCACAGTGTTAATATGGCTGGTCGAGTTCAGTTTCTGGTCAAATGAGAGGAGAATATCCAAAGGGTAAATTGGGACAGTTATATGAGGGGGAAGTTCATGATCAGTGATTACAGTTTGTGAAAGGGATTATCTGGGGCTTCTCATGTTTGTCCTGAGTGCAGTGCAGTCTCTCACCCGATCCATAATGATATCCTTCGCGCTCTCTTCATTGAGCCCTCTCACTGAAGTGACCATCACTCGAATCGTCTTGTACTTACCATCTAAACACAACAGTAAGAACATGAACAGGTTATACACACCCATAATTCCACTCTCCCTCTCTCCATACCTCTCTTCATCTCATTCCATCTGATCTCAGTTCTGCCCTTTCAGTATTATCATTCTCCAACCTTTCTCTTCACTGTCAGCTCCTTGTCAGCTTTCCATATATCATTTACGTCCCGTGTTTACGTCTTTTAGGAGAGAATGAGATTGAGAGAGAGAGAGAAAGAGCGGGGGGACGGATAGATAGATAGGAAGACAGACAGGGAGAGAGAGCGAGTCAGAAAGAGAGGGCGAGACAGGGTGAGATGAAGAGAGAGAGACAGAGTGCGAGACAGAGAGAGAAAAATTAAGAGAGGAAGGAAAGAAAGGCAGAAAGAGAGAGACTGAAAGAGAGAGACGGAGAGGTGTACAGAGAAACAGAGAGGAAGAAAGAGAGATACAGAGGTCGATAGAATGATAGATAGAAAGATCTATAGAGAGAAACAGAGAGAGAGAGAGAGAGTTGGAGAAACAGAGAGAGGGAGAAAGGAAGCGAGTCATGGAACGAGGGATAGAGAGAGGGAGGGAGAGACAGGAGAGGGCAAGGTGGGTGTTGTTGGAGAAGCGAAAATCTGAGAGAGTGATTGGGGAGAACAGAGGCTGCGAGAAAAAGAACGGAAAATGCAGAGGAAGCCAGTCGGACAGAGGGAAAAAGAGATAGATAGAGAGGGTGAGGTAAAGTGATAGACAGAGGGAGTGAGAGACAGAGTGAGACAAAAGTGAGAACTCTAGAAAAAGAGAGATGAGGAGAGTCACAGAGACATAAAGAGATGGAGCAACAAAGGGGGAGAGGGAGAGTGGCAGGTAGGGAGAGTACATAAATATTATACATGTATCAGCATAAAAATCTGTGAAAGAGGGAAAGACAGACGGAGGAAGAAACAGAGAATGCGACAGAGAGAGACAGAGAGTTGAAGCCACGATTGACACAGAGGCACAGAGTGACATAGAGGCTCAAAAAATATTTCCAAAGTTGCAGCCTTTATTTCCAATGATTTCACACAAAGCGATTCTACGGTTTTGTTTTGTTTTAATTTGTTGTATGTCTGCATTGCGGGCAAGGCCAGCATTTACTATCCATCCATAACTGAACTTGAGAAGGTGGTTGGCAGGCGCCTTCTTGAAGCGCTGCAGTCAGTCTGGTCTCCCTTCTCTCTAGCGGCTGGATACAACTGAGTGTCTGCCTCGGCCATTTCAGAGGACAGTGAGGAGTCAGTCACATTGCTGTGGATCTGGAGTCACACATAGGGCACAGCAGGAAAGGGCCGAATATTTATTTCCCTAAAAGCACATCCCGAAAGTATAGGGATTTTACAGCGATTAGGAATGATTGACCAGTGCCAGGAATGGCTTCCTGCAATTAATTTTAATACTGAGAAAGGCAGAGTTTTGGTGCCTCAAGAGATCAAGGGATATGGGGAGCGGGCAGGAAAGTGCAGTTGAATCCCAAGATCCGCCATGAGCGTATTGAATGGGGGAGCAGGCTGAGGGGCCGAATGGTCTTCTCCTGCTCCTATTCGTTCTGTTCTGCACATGCACACTTACTGAATAACCTGACATCACTGCTTCACCACAGCGAATCAATCTGGACCATTACTCACCAGGGGATTCGTCAGAAATCCTCAACTGCAGATCATCTACATCTCAACTGAGAAATGAACTGGCCGGACCAAAAATCTCCAAATTCGGGCAGAAACCAGCCAAGCTAAAACTTCAGATTGGAGTGGGGAACAGGAGGATGAGAACAAGCAGCGAACAACTCGAGTAAGAGAGGAGAGATTGAAACAAGTGTGAGAGTGAAGAGATGTGAATGGAAAATGAAGGAAGAGAGAAAAGGAGCCACATGAGGCAAATTACGCAAAATACCACAATCACTGAATTCAAATGTATTGACTCAATGCATCTCACTCCCCTTATTCACTGCGTGCCACTCCCCATACTCACTACGCTCAAATCCCCTCAGTCACTGCGTCCCACACAACTCAACACTGCACCTCACTCACTGCATCCCACTACCCTCAGTCACTGCATCCCACACCCCGCAGTCCATTCTACCCACTCCCCTCAGTCACTGCGTCCCACTCCCCGCTGTCACTGCATCCCACTCCCCTCAGTCACTGCATCCCAATCTCCTCAGTCACTGCGTGCCATTATCCTCAGTAACTGCGTCCCACTACCGTCAGTCATTGTGTCCCGCTGCCCTCAGTTACTGTCTTTCACTGGGCTCATTCAAAACATCCCCCAGCCCTCATTCGGTAAATCCCACTTTACTCAACCGCTAAATTCCACGCCCCTCAGTCGCTGCATCCCACTGCCCTCAATCACTGCAATCCACTCCCCTCAGCCATTCATCCCGCTCCCCTGAACCACGTGCCCCCACTGCCCTCAGTGAATGCGTGCTACTCGCCTCAATCTCTACATCCCCTCCCCTGATTCGCTACCTCCCACCCTCCTCATTCACCACAAACCCCTCCCTTCATTCAGTGCATCCCATGGTCGTCTGTTACTGTGTCTCACACCCTCTCAGTAACTACACCCCATGCCCTCAGTATAAAATGTCACACCCCTCAGTCACTACATCCTCAAGGTGTCCCATTCCCCTCAATCATACATCCCACTCGGCTCAGCCACGGCGTCCGACTCCCCTCAGTTGCTGCATCCCTCTCGCCTCAGGCACTACTTCCCACTCCACTCATTCACTTCGTCCTACTCCCCGCAGTAAATGCGCCTCAATCCCCTCAATTCAACATCCCATCCCCTCAGCCATGCCATCGCACTCCCCTCAGTCACTGGGTCCCATTCGCCTCAATCATTACTTTCCATTCCCCTCATTCACATCCGTCCACACCCCTCAGTCAATGCATCTGCCCTCCCTCAGTCACTGGTGCCACTCCCAGGAGTCAGGCATTTCACTCCCCTCAGTCTGTAAATCCCTCTCCCCTCAGTTCTGCATCCGACACCCCTCAAACACTACATTCCACTTCTGTCAGTCACTGATTCCCACTCGCCTCATTCAGTACACCTCAATCACCTCAGTCACTGTCCGCCACACCTCCCAGTCACTACATCCCACTCCTTTGATTCACTACCCCCAGAACCCTCAACCACGACATTCCATTCCATCACTCACTGAATCTCACTGCCCTCATTTACTTGGCCTCATTCCCCTCAGTCACAACATCCCGCTCCCTCCACTCACTACATCCTGCATCCCTCAGTCAGGACACCCTGCACCCTTCAGTTCCAGTTTTCAGTGGTCATGTTGTGTGAAGATTTTCTGTGGTATATGTCCTCCAAACAGATACCTGATGTTTCACATTCTTTTGGACTAGTTGATTCAGGGAGAGCGGATTTTCGAGTCGAGTTCTCCTCAGATTCCGGAGTTGGCGTTGTCCCTGGATCTGCAGTGAAGGAAGGAAACATGGAAGATTGATGTGCGTGTATCACCTCAAGAGATCATTTAATTTGTAGGACAGCTTAGATAATGATTCACCTATTATCATACAGCCTGACGCTCGCCAAAATCACTCTGCTCCGTCACTAATGGCTGTACCCCAGTCACTAAGTCCAATTCTCATCAGTCACTGCTTCCCACTCCCCTCATTCACTGCATCCCACTTCCCTCAGTCACTACATCCCACTCCCCTGAGTCACCATGTCCCATTCCCCTAAGTCACTGCATCTCACTCCTCACAGTCACTCCATGCCCCTCCCCTCATGAGTTACCTCCAATTCCCCTCAGTCACAACATCAATATGACCTCAGTCATTGCTTCCCGATCCTCTCAGTCACTACATTCAACTACTCTAATTCACTCCTGCCCACTCCCCTTAGTCACTGATTCACACAGACATCAGTCTCTACATCCCACTGGCGTCAGTCACATTGCCCGCTCGCCTCAATAAATGAATTCCACCTCCCCTCATTCTGTACCTCCTAATCCCCTCAGTAACAACATCCCACTCCCCTCAGTCATTACATCCCTCTCCCCTCAGTCAGTACATCCCGCACACTTCTGTACCAGATTTCAGCGATCATTTTTTCTGAAGGTTTTCTGCGGGTAACCTCCACAAAACTGATACCTGATATATCAGATCCTTTTGGCCTACTAGATTCGTGGAGAGTGGATTTTAGAGTGGACTGCTCCTCAGATTCCGGAGTTGGTGTTGTCCCTGGGCCTGCAGTGAAGTAAGGAGACATGGGAGATTTAAGTGCGCATATCACCTCAGGAGACCATTTAATTGGTAGTAATATTTAGGGATGATTGACGTCATCAAATGGAAAATTTGAAACCGGCCAAGGTCACTGTGCTCTTTCTTTCCTTGTTTTACCCCAGTAACTAACTCCAAGTCCCCTCAGTCACGACCTCCCACTCCCTCCTGTCATTAAACCATACTCCTCTCAATCACTTTATTCCACTCAACTTAGCCACTAAATCCCACATCCCATTCACAACAACCCTCCTCCCTCACTCACTCCAGCTCAACCCTATAGTTCCTGCTTCCCATCTCCCAATGTAATGCCATCCCACTCCCCTTACTCAGTGCGTCCAACACTCGGATCCACTACGTACCAGTCCCCTCAGTCGCTGCATCACACTCGGCTCAGTCATGACATACCAATCCCCTGAATCACTGCATCCCATTCCCCACAGTCACTATATCCCTCTCCCCTCAGCCACTACAAACCACTCCCCTCAGTCGCTGTTTCAGACTTTGCTCAATCACCACATAACAACCCATTCAATCACTGCATCCCATTTCCCTCTGTCACTGCATCCCACTCCCCTCAGCCAGTACAGCCCACTCCCCTTCGTCACCAACTTCTTGTTTAACGTAATATTACATGCATTGTCCTCTGACACTATTACACATTCGCTCTGGAATAGATTGAGTAATGTATTGGAGTGAATAATCCTGGAGTCAAATTAAGTGAAGAATTCCTTTCGGAACGACCCCACTTTGCAGTTACCTGAGCTTGAAGACTTCGGAGAAATAGAGGGTGAAATTCCAACAGATTCTTTCATCGATTCTTTCTCGGGCCTCTTTGTTGGTGAAGTCACGGAATCTATAATAAAGGAAGAAGGAGATGAGGAAGCGAGTAGTGGACATAACTGGAAATTTCACCGATTGACATGAAGATTCAGTGAATGTCACACATTTTAGGGAATGGAGATTGTTAAGGGATGTTATAATGTTTCTTGTAGGTGCTAGGATTGTTTGTTTTATAGTTTTAGTTTGAACTGTATATCTGTATTTGACTTTTTGTTTCACTTTAAAAAGGTGCTTGCATTACAAATGGGAGTTTGCGACATAAAAACTAAAGAAAACACAAGTGTTGTAAAAAAAATGTTGCTTTTGCCTAGCAACAGCTGTCCAGTCTGGCAGGTATCTCCTACACACACACAGGGAAGAAGCAAGCTAACAGCTTATTTGGGACGCTGTTGGACTTCAGCTAGCTTTCAAAAACATTGCCAAAGTGCAGGCAACGAAAAAGGGGCAGGTAACAAGCCTCAAGCTAAAACTGTTTGAAGGTAGCTGCCAGAGAGACTGGTGCAAATTGAGCAGATAACCACGCCCAACTTGAAGATAAGACCACAAAATTTAGGGGAGTGGGAAAGGAGAAAGTCTCAAGCAGGTCCTGTTAATGAAGTTAAGAGTGAGAGGAAGAGAACAATGCGACATGCTTCAGAATTAAAGTGTCAAATGCTGCATAAAGCAAATTGTAAGTGAGAGCAGATAGCCAGAGTCAAGACGGTAAAATAAAGAAAGGAAAAAATGTAAGTTAATATGCCAGCCCTCAGTCACTACTTCCCACTCCCCTAAGCCACTACTTCCCATCCCAAACACTTAGTCGCTACATCCCACTCACTCAGTCGTTACATCCCTCACCCTTCAGTTACGACATCTCTCTCCCCTTACTCACTGAAACACAATCCCCTCAGTTACTACACCACATTCCCCTCAGCCATAGCATCCCACTCCCCCTACTCACTACATCACACTCCCCTCTGTCAGTACATCCTGCACCCTTCAGCATCAGATTTCAGCGATCATACTGTGTGAAGAGTTTATGTATAATATCACCTCCAAACTAATACCAGATATTTCAGATCCTTTTAGGCAATTTCAAACTCACCAATGACACCATGCTCTGTCACCCCTCAGTCAGAACTCCCCACACCACAAACTCTATGCACGCCATTACCCTCAGTCACTCCATCCCACTCCCCTCAGTCACTGCATCCCACTCCATTCAGTCACTGCATCCCACTCGCCTCAATCACTGGATCTCACTCCCCGAAGTCACTACATCCCACTCCCCTCATTCACTGCTTCCCACTCTCCTCACATGTTACATCTAACCCCCTCAGTCACCACAAACACGTTAAATGAAACATTAGATATCATTGTCCTCAGGCACGTATTCATATCGCCTCTGTGAGAAGTGGAATAAACCACTTGGACTGAACCTTGCTGGAGTCAAATTAATTGATGAACCAGTTTAGAATCAACTCCACCGTGCCGATAACTGCGCGTGAACACTTCGCTGTATTGGAGGACGAAATATCAATTGTTTCACTTGTCGATTGTTCTCCGGGTTCCTTATTTGGGGAAGCCTCTGAACCTTCAATGAAGTAAGAGGGAGATGAGGGAGTGAAGACTGGTGGCACCTGCAAATTTCAGAATTATTTTTATTTGTCGGTGTTGGCCATGACTTAAAGTCTATGTTTGTTTCCTATTTCTGTATCTGTGTGTTAAGGAAGGTCAAAATAAGTTTTAAGATTCACTTTATAAAAGGTGCTTGAATTGCTAATGAGAATTTACGACTTAAGATTAGCAAACACAAGAGTAAACAAAATATTGTTGTTGCCGAGCAACGGGGGTACAGACCGACAAGTCCCTCCCACAAGCGCAGAAATAAAGAAGAAAGACAGCAGTCTTTTTGGAAGCTGTTGGAGTTCATCTAGCTTGGACCACATTTGCCGAACAGAATCCACCTAAATGACAAAGGTCGCTAGCCCCAATGTGGAGTTAGTTGAAAGTAGCTGCCACAGAGACTGTGGCAAAGGGGGAAGAAAGTAATTCCCAGGCTAATGAAACACTGCAAAATCCAAGGGAGTGGAGCAGTAGAAATTCTCAAGCAGATCTGTTAGTCAAAGGAAAGTCAGGAACCAGGAAAAGGTCCTTTTATTGAAGTTCATAGAGAGCCTCAAAGCTTCAGTTTTAAAGAAACAAACGGCGCAGAAAGCAGAGTTAAAGCGAGGTCAGCTAGAATGCCACAAATACCATTGAAAGACATTAACTTTTTGCCAGGTCATGTGAAGCAATGGTATTGTTGTCAGCTGAATCGGCGAGAGAGAGAGAGAGAGAGTGCGTGGAAGGCAGCTGGGGGGCATGTGGCGACCAAAGGAAGAGGAGCATCACAAGGAGAGTTCAAAATCATGGACGTGGCGCCTTGCCGACGACATCTGAGAGAAAGCATCAGTTTGGGAGAAGATTCCAAGGTGATGCATTGGAGATTGGAATTCCTCCTGTGAAATACAGAGTGTAGTGAGAATAGTTGGCTTCTGGAGTGACAAGTGTCTGGGAGGACTTGATGAGAGATCCATAGCACATGTTTATGTTTCATTTGGTTTCAGGCTGTGGTATGTCTGACCACAGGGTGCCATAGGTTTACATGTACTATGTGCTTATTGTGAACATTAAAGTATGAGACACCTTTGTTACTTGTGTTATCCTTAAAAATATATCTGTAAAAGTTACACTTGTGGGTGAAGTAGGATGGTAATATAATTTCCTGTTTAATACATATTTTATACTTTTGATAAAACATCAGCAGCAGCTTCATGCGACTCCGTTCAGTAGCTACTCACCACGTATCGAATAAAAATAAACACATTGAACGTTACGTTCTATAAGGCGGGGTTCAGCATGATTTTCCACGGGTAACCACAGCTGGGATCCTAACACTCAGCAGTCAGCATTTCATTTGTATTGATCAAATACAGTTCATTTCTATCACTGCAGTCTGTGCTGTAACTGGAGAAATCCCAGGCTCTCAAACAGGACAGCTAACTGTTGAAAATCACTTTATCCCACTTCCCCCTACACGGCACCCCAAACTCTCTAGCCATTAATAAACACAAACATTAGCTACTGAATTAAATTCCCCTCACTCACTAAATCACACAACCTTCAGTCCTTGAATCTCACACTGCTCAGCCTCTGCACCCCAATCCACTCAGTCACTGCATTGCACTCCCCTCAGTCCCTACATCCCACTCAGCTCAGTCCCTGCATTCCACTCACTTAAGTCACTGCACCGCACTCCATTCAGTCACGACATCCCACTTACCTCAGTCACGACATCCCATTCGCATCAGTCACTGCATCTCACTCCCCTCAGTCACTGCATTCCACTCCCTTCAGTCACTGCATCACAATCCCCTCAGTCACTAAATCCCACACCCCTCAATAACTGCACCCCACTCACCTCAGTCACTGCATCAAACTCCTCTCAGTCATTACATCCCACTGCCATCAGTCATACACCCCACTCCCCTCAGTCACTGAATCCCACTCACCTAAGTTATTGCATCCCACTGCCTTCAGTCACAATTAACCAATTCCCGGCATCATCACATTCTACAACCGGAACAGGATATTTTCCCCCAGCACGAACAGGAAGGTACAGGCTAAATCCCTGGGGCTGTGTAATTTTGTAGTCACGTTGCGTGAAGAATCAGTTTAGAATAAACCTCACAGAGCAGATACCTGAGTCTGGAGACACGGCGGAGATAGAGGATGGTTTCTCAGTGGATTCTCTTGTCGATGGTTCCTCTGGTTGCTGAGGTGTCGATACCCCAGGATCAGGAATCAAAGTAGAGGGAAATGATGGAAAATGGGGATCTCCTTAAGAAGCTCAACCTTGTTAGGCACAAGTGTCTAGAGAACATCATATTGCTCGACTTCTAACAACATTACCCATCAAATGAATTTCCATCTGTCGCTGTAAACTGTGAATTGAGTAATTAAATGCTACAGCTTCAATCAATACGTTCAACTTCACAAATTCGCTCAGAGCGAAATATCACAGACTTAACATCCCAATCCCTTCAGACAATGCATCCCGCTCCCCTCACTCACAATATCCCACTCCTCTCAGACACTGCATTCTACTCTCATCAGTCACTGCATTCTAATCCCCTCAGTCACAGCATCCTACTCCCCTCACTCCCTGCCTCCCACTGCCCTCAGTCACTGCATCCCATCCCCTCAGTTACCACATTCCACTCCACTCACTCAACGATTCCCAGAAACCTCACTCACTGTATCGAACTCCCTTCAGCCGCTACACCCCACTCCCCTCAGTCACTGAATCCCACTCAGACCATTCGCTACACCCCAATCCCCTCAGTGACTACACCCCACTGCACTCAGTCTCTCCATCCCACTCCTGTCAGTAACTACACCCAACCCCCCTCAGTAACCACACTCCAGTTTAATGAAACGTTGCATAGCTCTGTTTCCGGCGCTATTTCACATCCCCTTTGTTAGATGTGGAATAACCCTCTTTGACTCAATCCTTCTGGTATCAAATTAAGTCAAGAATCAGTTAGAATCAACCACACCGTGCAGACTCCTGAGCTTGAACACTTCGCTGAATGAGAAGTCGACATATCAATGGATTCATTGTGGATTTTTCCCCGGGTTCCAGAGTTGGGACACGTTCTGAATCTGTAGTAAATGAAGAGGGAGATGAGGGAGCAAAAAGTGGGGACACCTAGAAATTTCACCTTTTTTGTCACGAAGCTTCAGTGAACGTTTCACATGTTTGGAAATAGAGATAGCTTAAGTAATTTATAATGGTATTTTTAGTTGTTAAGAATGAGTATAGGCTTCGCAATTTAAGCTTGATTTGTATTGACTGATCCGTGCGTTAAGAAAGGTCAAAATTAGTTCCAGATTCACTTTCAAAAAGATGCTTGTATGCCTAATGAGGGTTTACGACTTGATCAGCTGAGCAAACAGAAAATGGTGCTGTTGCCCAGGAATAAGGGCGCAGAGAGGCAGGTCCCTCCCATAGGCGCACAACAGAAGAAGAAAGGCAGAAGTTTTTTTGGAAACTGTTGGAGCTCAGCTGGCTTGGAAGACATTTGCCAAACAGAAACCACCAAAATGCGGCGGATAGCTAGTCCCAGTGTAAAACTGGTTGAAAGTACCTTCCATAGAGACTGGAGCAAGGTGGGCTTATAACGAGCCTCAAGCTAAAGAAACGGCCGCACAATCCAGGGTTGTGGAGCAGTAGACACTCGCCAGCAGATCTTCTAGTCAAAGGAACGGCAGGGGCCTGGAAAATGCTCTGTTAATGAAGTTGATGGGGAGGGATAGAGAGAAAGGCGCCAGGCTTCAGTATTAAAGAGAGAAACTCTGTTGAAACCAGATTTAAAGAGAGAACGGCTTCCAAGAGGCAAAAAGGTCTGAAAATACCGTTGACGGTCGGCAACCCTTTGCCAGTACATATGAAGCATTGGTATTGTTGTCCGCTGAGTCGGTGAGAGAAGAGTCCATGCAGGATAATTTAGATGCACGTGGCACTTCAGGGTAGAAGAACATCCATTGGAGAGTTCGAAACCCTGGAGGTGGCGCCTTGCAGATGGCATCTGAGAGAAAGTGTCAGTTTTGGAGAAGGTTCCAATGCGAGGCATTGGTGAGTGGGGATTGGTAACCCTCGTGTGAAAGACAGAGTGTGGTGAGACTGGTTGGCTCCCGGTGTGACAAGCGTCGGGGAGCAGCTGATGAGGGACACATAACATCTGGTGAATTGATATATGTCTCTTGCTTTTAGAATGTAAGATGTCTGACCACAGTGTGCCAAAAGTTTAAATGGACTGTGTGCATTCTGCGAACATCAGAACATAAGGTGCGTTGGAACTTGTGTTATATTTGGAAAAAAAAAATATATATAGGTAAAATCAGCTGTTAACCTTATACATGGCAGTGTGTATTGAACTTGTATTTAACCAATACATATTATTTATATCACTGCAGACTGCTGTAAATGAAGACATCCCACCCTCTGAAACAGGAACCCAACTGCCGCCAATCACTGAACACTACACTAAACGATATGCCAATCAATCCAGTCACTAATAAACACACTGGTTGGCTACTGAATTCCAATCTCCTCACTCACGAAATCACACAGACTTCAGTAACCCATCCCACTCCCCTCAGTCACTGCAGCCACCTCCCCTAAGTCACTATATCCCACTCCCCTCGGTTACTACATTCCACACACGTCATTCGCTACATCCCACTCCCCTCAGTCAATACATCCCACTCACCTCAGTCACTACATCCCACTGCCCTCACTAACTGCAACCCTCTCCGCTTAGTCACTCCATCCTACTCCCTCAGTTTCTCAGCCGCTGGCCCACACTGGGAAGTGGATGCTTCTGCTGGACTGAGCTCTCAATAGGTGAAGAGCTTGTTTTGAATCGTTGCCCTCTGATGGATACCTGAGGTTATATAAGCTGCTGGAGCCGATGATGAAAGGTCGGCCGGCTTGGCACTCAACTGTTCCGGCTTTTCCGGAGTTTGGGCTGTATTTGGATCTGCAATGAAGAAAGAGTAACGTATGAACTGCGCCGAAACGTGCCGCCTGTTCCGTGGTGGTGAATGTCAGAGACAACTTCATCAGATCCTAGACCACCAACACTACTTTTCATTAGCAGTCTGTCCCACTGAGGGAGCGGCTGTTGCCCAGCTCCACATTCAGAGCCTTCCTCTACCGCATGGCCCTAATTGGAGTGGAGTGTCTGGTAGACACAGACAACAGTGAATGGTGCAAATCACCATAGTTCTGGTGAAACGTTCATTGTGTGTCAGGTCTATTATTCCTCGTGTACCTTACGCAAAGGATAGAGGCCTTGTGAATTTCTTAGTTGTATTGGTGACATGGGGCATCTTGAACAAAACTTCTGAATCATTTAGAAATGACATTTTACAATAAGCAGAGCAACCGAATAACGAATCCAACTCATAAACGAAGTAGCTGCTGCAGTTTCTAACTTTGATCTCATGGACCCAGTTGCAGTGATTTCTACCCCATTTCACACAATCTGTCCTGGTTACTTGCTTCTGTCCCACGGTGGGATGTGGACCTGAAATTAGGTATATCAATATTGATGAACGTAACAGATGTGAACAATGCTGGACAGTGAATGTAAATCTAATATTAGAAATTCGGAAATTACCATTTAACCAGCCTGTGCCATGTGTGGAGCACTGTCTCACTTTGACGACAGTCTCCGGAATCTTCCATCCACCAGAACTGAAACGACAATCACAGAGAATGAGGAGGAAGGTATGGAACTCGGGGAGAGAGACTGCGAGGTTCTTGAGCAAATTTAGAGAGGGAGTGACAAGTTATTGGAGGATTTGGCAGGCTTGGAACTGGAAAAATCTCAGGTCCAGATGATCGGTGTCGCAGACTGCTGATGGAGGCAAGGGAGGAGATCACATGGGCTTTGAACCAATTTTTTTATTCCGCTCTGGATATGGGAGAGGTGCTAGCGGACTGGAGAACAGCCAATGGGTTTCCGGTATTTAAGAAGCGTTGTAGAGATAAGCCAGGGGACTACAGGTCAGTGAGCCTAACGTCAGTGGTAGTGAAATTATTGCAGAAAATTCTGAAGGAAACAATCTATCTTAAATTGGAGAGGCATGGTTTGACAAGGGATAGTCAGCATGGCTTTGTCAGAGGGTGGTCATGACTGACGAATTTGATTGAATTTTTTGAGGAGGTGACCAGGTGGTTAGATGAGGATAGTGCTGGTGATATATCTTATATGTATTTCAGCAAAGTCTTTGGCAAGGTCCCATATGGGAAATTTATAATGAAGGCAAAGGCACATGATATGCATGGTTATTTGATAAGGTGGATTCAAATTTGGCTTAGTTGGAGGAAAAACAGCATGATGAAAGAAGGATGATTTAGTCACTGAATGCCAGTATCCAGTGGCGTCCCAAAGGAATATGTACTAGTTTCACTATTATTCGTTATTTATATAAAATACATAGATGACTATGTGGGTTTGGGGGGTGGGGGCGGGGGGCTGCGGTGGGTGTGGTGGCATTGGGAATATTAAGTTTGCGGATAACACAAAGATCTTCCGGGTGACTAACAGTGAGGTTGAATGTCTTGG
Organism: Cetorhinus maximus; assembly: GCF_964194155.1. NCBI lineage: Eukaryota > Metazoa > Chordata > Chondrichthyes > Lamniformes > Cetorhinidae > Cetorhinus > Cetorhinus maximus. The sequence continues at coordinate 180,527 of NW_027596283.1, read as the reverse complement.
GCTACAGGAAGATATAGACGGGATGGTGAAGTGGGCTGATAAGTGGCAGATACAATTTAAGCTTCAAAAGTGAGAGGTGATACACTTTAAGAAGTAACTTGACATGACACTAGGAAGTTCTAACGTAAAATGGGACCTTGCCGTGTGTGTCCATATATCTCTGAAGTAGGAGGGGCATGTTAGTGAGGTGGTGCAAAAGGCATATGGGACAAATCCCTTTATTAATCGAGGCATAGATTACAAAAGTAGGGAGATCATGTTGGAGGTGTAAAGAACCTTGGTGAGGCCACAGCTGGAGTAGTGTGTGCAGTTCTGGACGCCAGATTATAGGAAAAATTTGATTAAAATTGTTGGGGAGCAGAGGGAATTCAACAAGATGTTTCCTGTGATGAAAAAAATAAGTTATGAAGATGGGTTGGATAGACTTGGGTTGTTTTCAATGGAGCAGAGAAGACAGCGGGGCGACCTGATCGATGTGTACAAGATTATGAGGGGCATGGACACAGTGGATAGGGAGCAGCTGTTGCCCATAGTTGAAAGGTCAGTCACGAGGGGACACAAGGAGAAGGTGAGAGGCAGGAGGTTTAGGGGGAATGTGAGGGAAAACATTTTTACACAAAGGATTGTGACGGTCTGGACAGCAATGCCTGGGAGGGTTTTGGAGCTGGGCGGCCTCTCCTATTTGAAAAATTGCCTGGATGAGCAATTGGCATATCATAACATTCAGGGTTGTGGGCCAAGTGCTGGTAAATGGTATTAGGTATGTAGGTCAGGTTTTCCTCATATGTCGGTGCAGACTTGATATGCTGAAGGGCGTCTTTCCACTATGATTATGTGTGTCAGCTCCTGGACTGCTACCGCCCACGGCATTATTTCTGACATAACTTCCTGCTCCCTCAGCTGACTCCTAGCACCCTGACTCCCCACCCTCTCACTGCGTAGACAGGGACATCGATCACGTCCATCCTATTGCCCCCTCTACAGCCCTCACATCTTCCCCTCCATCCCACATTCAACCGCAGCGCACCCTTTGTCGTCCTCATTCCATCCCAGCATTGTCCACCTTCAACGAATCATCCGCCGCCATTTACACAACCTCCAGTCTGATGTCACTGCCAAATGCAACTTCATCTCCAGGTTCAGAAATCGGAAGTGAACAATCACTTCGCGTAACCTGGCCCAGTTCTTCGTCACCCCTAACTTCACTTTACATTCACAGCACACTTACACATCCTCTCTATCCAGTGTTATCCCCTTTCAGACTCTGTTCCTGTCTTATAACCCCCTCTGTCCAGGTTTATCTCCCTTTACATTCTGTCTATTTTCTGCATCGCCCTACATCTAGCGTTATCCCCTTTTACTCTCTGTCGTGTATATATATCCCCTTCTATCCAATGTTGTCTCCCTTTTTTCCCGTTCTATATTCCACTCCATTAGGAGCTGACTGTATTTTCCCTGTATCTCTCTCTCTCTGGCTCTGCCCCATTCCCTGTATCCTTTCCTTCCATCATTTTTCTGCCTGACGGACCAGGCCACTCTCACTTTACGTTCCTCCTCTGATATTTTTATTATTTATACAGTTGGTTCCCAACCCAAAGCCCCTAGTTAACCTTAAATTGGCTCCTTTTGTTACCTTTTGAATCTGTACCGTCCGTGGTTGAGTTTGTCATCGCATTTCGGACCCGTGCACCCGGTCTCAGTACAATCCGTGCTCCTCCAGGGCTGGTTTAGGACTATGTGATTTACACACGGATCAGTCACTGCAGAGTCTGTGACTGAGTGACAGTCAGGTGTTTAATGTTCTTAAAAAGTATAGTATTTATTACACAGAGATTGGTATGCTCTGAAGAGACAGTAACCTTATTCTCACAAGCTCCAACATGTAGGAATTCCACCCATTTAACACTGGAATCTTTCTTCCTTCTCCAAAGCAGTTTTTCCTCTGTCTCCGAGTCCGGCCTCCCCCTCTAACTCACGGCTCACAGGCCGTCCCCATTCGAGATTCACCCCCAGCCCCCAGTTAACAGAAAGCAGCAGTGATCTCAGATTGACTTCGTCCCAGCGGAGAAGCTGCAGTTTTGAAACAGGCATTTTGTTAATCTCGTCACCCATGGCAGTTTGGGCTGTGTTTCGAATTTTATTATCCAGTGGACCCCTGAGGTTGCTGTTCCAGTCCTGCAGGGTTTTGCAGACCCGCATCCCCCACACCCAACCCCACGACGTCCGCCAACCCCACAGCCCATTTCCCAACTTCCAACACCACTTCCTCTGTCCTGTTTACCGTGGCCAGGACCAGCCCTGTCCACACTCCCTGGTCTATAAACAGGGTCATACCCGGATTTCCATGCCTCCCTATTCTTAACCCGGATCAGAAACGATCATCAATGCCCCTCTGTATTCGAATGAGTTTCAGATCCGGCCCCGCGTGCACCTTTATCCTTGTCCCGGCGGCAGATACGGCCCCACATGCCTCTTTATCGTTGCCCGAGTGTGAGATCCGGCACCAATTCTTCTGTGTCCATGTCCCGGTGTCAGATGCGGCCCCCCATGCCACTCTATACTTGTCCCAGTGTCAGATACCGCACCTATGCCTCGCTATCCTGGACCCGGGTCATATCCGATCATTAATTCCTCTCCATCCTGGAGCCTGGTTCAGATCTGGGCCCCCATGCCTCTCTATCCTGTCTCCCGATCAGATCCGTGCCCCCATGCCTCACTATCCTGTCTCCCGGTCACATCCGGGCCCCCATGTCTCACTATACTGTCTCACGGTCGGATCCGAGCCCCCATGCCTCACTATCCTGTCTCCTGGTCAGATAGTGCCCCCGTGCCTCACTGCCCTGTCTCCCTGTCAGATAGGGCCCCCATGCCTCACTGCCCTGTCTCCCGGTCAGATAGGGCCCCCATGCCTCACTGCCCTGTCTCCCGGTCAGACCCGGGCCCCCATGTCTATCTGCCCTGACTCCCGGTCAGATCCGGGCCCCCATGCCTCATTGCCCTGTCTCCCGGTCAGATCCGGGCCCCCATGACTGACTGCCCTGTCTCCTCGTCAGATAGTGCCCCCATGCCTCACTGCCCTGTCTCCCCGTCAGATAGGGCCCCCATGCCTCACTGCCCTGTCTCCCGGTCAGATAGGGCCCCTAAGCTTCTCTATCTTGTCTCCCAGTTAGATCCGGGCCCCCATGCCTCACTGCCCTGTCTCCTGGTCAGACCCGGCCCTCATGTGAGAGGCTGGCTCTATATTTATAGACTGGGAGACTGTCTGCATGCTTATAGAGCCAGGGGCCTCTCACTATAGTAATAGATTGGGATGAATGTCGTTATGTTTATAGGGCCGGGGGCTTATGACTATTGTAATAGTTTGGGGAGTCTGTCAGTCTGTTTATAGCCGACGGCCTGTCATTAGGGTACTAGCGAAGTGACACAGTAACAATGTTTAAAGGGCCTGGGGCCTGTCACTATCGGAATATTTTGGGGATACTGTCAGTATATTTAGAGGGCTGGCGGCCTGTCTCTATTGTAATCGGTTGGGCTGACTGTCAGTGTGTTCATAGTGCAGGGAGCCTCGTCATATAGTTGAATGCTGTGGGGAGGGGGTCGGATTGTCACTCTCCTTATCACGTTGTGGACCTGTCACTAGCTTTGTAGCGAGGAGGGACTCTCAGTATGTTTACAGAGCAGGCAGCCTCATAATATAGTTGCATACTTGTGGGGTAGGGGAATTGCCAATGTGTTTATCGAGCTGTGGGCCTGTCAGTAGCTTAGAAGCGAGGAGGGACTGTCAGTACGTTTACAGAGCCGGAGGCCTCTCGCTACGCTAATCGATTTGAATGACTGTTAGTGTATATACAGAGCTGGAGGTTCACCCCCAGTTTCTTCCTCTTCACCCTGCAACTTCCCGCAGCCCTCTTGCTGCTTTAATTGACATCAGTGAAATGTATTTGCTTTATTTCCGACAGCAGCGGTTACGCTTCAAGATGACGCCGTTGGCTTTAAAATTGTTGGCTGTTTTTTTTGTGGGTTAAGAATTTTTTCTTTCTTTGAAAAGTAGTAGCGGGAAACAAGTACGTAGGAGGAGGCGATATACCCCGTTGTTTGTTTGATATCCAAACTCCATGAAACACTCCTGCAGCCCAGAACCACGTAACAAGCTCACAACCCTTCCATCACTTCTGTCCCTCCTCTCCACCTACTGTTAGCAACTCTGCATTCACTAAAGCTCGTCATTCCCCCTTATCCCCGTTCCACACCCATTGAAACTCTTTACAAACATTTGATCACCCTTTGCCTCTCGGTGAATAGCTTCCCATCCCTCTGCTCGCCCTTCTCCACCACCAAAAACTGTTGCGAACGCTCTGGTCGCCTTTCCCCGCGCATTGATCCTATTCGCAATCCTCTGACCGCCCGGTGGCGCCATCTATAATCCATACTGACAATTAGATTGTTCTATTGTTCTTCTCCAGGCACCGAAACTCTTCCCAATCCTCTGATAGTCCGTTCACGCCCTTTCAAATCTGTTCTAACAATTGGAATGTTTTTCTCCATCCACTGAAACCTTTCCTAACCGTCTGAACGCCCTTTATCACCCACTAAAACACATCCCAACCGTCTTATCTCTCATCCCCACGCACTGTTACTCTTCCGAATGCCCTGATCATCCTTCCCCAATCATTGACATTATTCCCAACCATCTGATTGCTCTTCCCCACCAACTGAAACTCATCTAACCCCTCTGATAACACTTCGCTACTCACACCATCTATTTATAACACTCTGATCCCACTTCACCTTCTACTGAAATAATTCCCGACAAACTGATTCGACCTTCCCATAATTTGGCCCATTCACCAGACTCTGACCAACATCCTCAAACCTGAATCACTTTCCCATCTGCAGAACCTGTATCTGTACTGTAGTGGTTATCTAGTTTTCCTGAAACGAGCAAGGTTTCTGTCTCGAAAATGTCTAGAAATTTAGTCTGCAGGGAGCGCGGATCGCTCAGCTGGTAGATCCTGGGATTTGCAAACTGAAGGCCCAGTGTTCCAAGTTCTGTCTGAGTGCTGCCTTCAGCAAAACTCGGTCAATGCCCAAGAAACCATTAAAAGTGAGAAATGTTCGCTCAATGTCCCTGCTACTTCAATGGAACTAAAGGGGATGTTATTATAACCTACAATAATGTCCTTCCTACCGAAATTTCAGCAGCCACGATCGTTGTTATTCTTGAATAAAAAGCGGGTCAATGATTATTGGGATAGGCAGAATGAGAAGTTGAGCCCAGAATCAGATCCACCATGATGTCATCAAATCGAGCAGCAGACTTAAGGGGTGAATGTCCTTATCCTGCTCCTAATTACCAAGCTACTATATCCTGCACAATTCGTTCAGCCGCTTAATTCCCCTCTCACAAAGTTCCCCACCTCCTCAAGAAATATCCAAACCCCGATCTACTTTCCATGTCCCCTTCTATGCCTGAACTCATACTCTAAACCCTGATATGTTGGAGTTATCTTGCTCCGTAAATGGCCATAGTGCTGACATTCTGAGGTACCTGCCTTATATCGGTACCCTTCTGGAAGTGCTATTTAGAACTTTCAGAGATTCTCCCATTGACTTCGACAGCCCATCCCGTATCATTCACACCATTTCCACCAGCGCCATTTTCTTTCCCAAGCAACTTCTCCTTGCAGACGTTGGTCCAAAAGAGAAACAAGACAGGAAATGAAACAGTGATCAATGCAATACGTTTTATTTCGGCGTATAGCCCATTATTCAGAATGCAACGATACAGGGTCAGGGGTCGGTGGACTGAAACAATCAAACAGAACCTGCTTCCCAGGGACGAAGATTTCATTCAGGAAGAACATGGAGAGCTCGGGCTGCCGGCAGTTCATCACCAGATATTACTTTCCTTTTGAGCAGCAATTAAACAATGCGGTTTTAAAATGGACCTCCAGGTATGGGGCACACGGAAATGTTTCAAGTGTTCCTCCTCTCTTATTGCAAGCCAACCACGGTGCTATAATCCAAAATGAATAATTAATTGAGTGATCGTTGTGAACCGAGAGAGAGCGAGACCGATGGGAAAACAGAATGCTGAGTTTCTCAGTGTTATTGGGAATGACTTTGAATCAAACGCCAAACTGAACACTTTTATATTTAAATAAAACCCACACTTCCCTCCTTCCCATCGACATCTACAGGCTCAAGCTTCGCCCTGAAGGGCCGTCCAAGGGTGTTTCTCAAAGTGGACACCAATACACCCACAATCTGACAACAGAGATAGTGAAATGAAAGGTCTGGCAATTATATCTGAACCTTTTCCTGTCAGGCGAAGAGTCCAAAGTGTTTTATAGACCATGGATAGTTTCTGTAACACCGAGACTGTTATATATGAAAAAACTTGGTCAATCAGCTTTCAGCAAACTCTCTGAAATAAAGCAGGAGATTTGATAGGCTGAGAAGTTTCTGGTCATGTTGGGAGGGTGATGCTGATCGAAGGGACACTGAGAACTGCCAGGTTTTCAATAATCGAACAGATATGCTCCGTCCGATGAAGAGCTAGACAGGAGCTCTGTTTAATATTTCACCCAAAGCATTACACATTCAACAGTGCAGCACTCTCCCAGTGGTGGGAAGGATCTGCTTAGTGAGAAATCAACCCACCATTTGTTCGCTCAGTTCCTGGCAGCTGCAGAGTGAAAAAAGTTAAATTAACTAGTTGTCTTGCAGACATAATGTGTTTTCCCAGACACCAAACCCTGTGAACGCTGCAGTAATCATCGAATTAAATAAAGCTGTCTGAAGCCTTTTTCATCTCCCTCCCTGTCCTCGTTATGGAAAGCTGACTGATCTCTCTGGAGTGTTATCAGAATCATTTCCAGTTATCCACCGATTTCCTCATTTTTCACCTGGGATACGGACAGTGAGTGTTCGTGAAATTTACTGAGGGAGCAGTACCGAGGGAACTTCCGATCCTGTCCTCACACACAGTATATGCTCTCACACTTTTCAGCAGGTATCAGTGGTCGTGAGCAGTGACTGGTGGTTACCTCTATGTGGTGCGTTGGGACTGAGACCAACTGCAGAGTTTCCCAATCAAATGACTCGCGCGGATGTGATCCACCGACTCGGCGCTGCCCTTTCATTGCTGCTCTGCTTAGAACAGCTCCCAACACCGACAATTCCGTCTAGCTTCTAAGCTAGTGACTGAACATTCAGGGAATTAAATTGTAGAACTAATTAATGTTAAAACGTTCAGTCTCACAAACAATCTTCTTAATACAGCAGATTAAAACATGACTCTCAAATCGAATAACTCAGTTTAAAAATAAAAATATCCGAGCACTGGCTTCTGAATGATCGAAGAAATTTAAAAGCATATACCTCTGAGCGGGCAAAATGGTGCCTGTCCAGCAATAGGACTATGCAGTGCCATCATTAGAACTGCTATAAGCAAGATGTGAGTTTTCTCCATCTTCGGTGGATTTCCTCAGAGTTAGTATCAGGATGCTGGAGTTGATGTTTTCTGTATGGAATCTCCGAGATTGTGCTGCTTTTATAATCACACACACACGGGTACTGACGTCACTCACTGAATTTAATAGGGTGGAAGGCGTTTCCCTACCTGGTACATCTCATTTGCCTGAGTGAAGCCTTCAAGCAAGAGCTCCACTCGGTGATCGCTTGCTAAACATAGGGAAGGGAACGTTGAGCTGCAGTTAATAGATGCCGTCCAGAAGAAACTGGACCTGCACTTATTCTAAGGAGGTTGAAAATGAGTGTCCCTATAGGGGTTGCCTATAAAAATAAATTGAGCAATTTAGATGAGTGAGTGTTCCTAAGGCCATGTTGTGGTCCTTTTGTCCAGGTCTAGGCAGGGGGAGTGAGGCCACTTCTCTGTGGTGGGTGGTGCGGAATTGCCTAAAACAATCATCAGAAGTGAATGGTTGCAGGCAGCCAGGGAGCTCAATTCCGAGAGTGTCACTTCGACGAGCTGAAAAAGGTGTTGCCCAGACTGATGTTACATCGTAGAGTCATTAGGACACAGAACGACGCAAAGCGGCCCATCCAGTCCGTTCTCGTTATTGTACAATCCCGGTTAGCCTAGTTCAGCTGCACTATCCCCATGCCCCTGCATGTTTATTTCCATCTAGTGCTCAAACAATATCCTTTTTTGGAATCATTGCCTATCTCTGCTTCCACCAACAAAGGCAGCGAGTTCCCGGTCATTGCCGATTGCTGGATCAAACACTTATTCTTCCCATGCTCCGTACACCCTCCCCCGTCCCCACCCCTCAGTAGATCTTGGCCAAAACACCCGACAAAATGAGAACATGCAGAAAGTGAGGGTATGGAAATAAACTTGCACGCGCAATTCGAATAAGCACATAGATACTGTACAATTACATTTGGAAAAGCACGGTTAGCAGAAGCAATGCAGGCCAATTGAGAACTGATAATCTGTTGCTGTCAATAAAAATAAGCAAGTACCAGGCATGAAAAATATTAACATTGTTTCAGCGTTTGCAGTGGAGGAAGAGCTCAGCAATTCAGACATCCCAATGAAAATATCATTGCATCAGGAACAGGAATTCAGCAAATTTAATTTTAACACAAATAATAGATATGGAGAAATTATTTTCACGCGGGAGGGACAAATCTCCAAGACCGGATTGTTTACTTCCAGCTGTTTAAAGGAAGTATTTGGGAACATTGCAGGTGCCCTAATCAAAAACGTGCAGCGATTTCTACACTTGTTTACCACATCTTTCAATGGGAAATATTGCCCGTCACTCCGCCAAATAAGAAAGCTGTTAGAAGGAAACCAAGGAATTTTCGGCCACTATGGCCTCTAATTAACCCCACCCTTTTCCTAGTTACTATTTTGCTCTGTGTCTACTTTAAAACAACCCGTTTGATTTTCCATTATTCTACCCACCGATGCTTTCTTCTGCACTGTCCTGGCTTTCCTAATTTCCTGGGTGTCTATGCAATTCTTTGCTATTTCTTGTTAACATGCCATGGAAACACAACTCTTAATAGTTAAGCTTAGCTCTCTTTGTATTTTTTTTTTCGATTTCTTTCAATGCACCTTCTGTTCATATTTGTTATAAGCTTCCTTCTTGTTGCAGCACATGATGCTGTGTGGATCGAAGCGGAACTGACAGGTGGTGGTGTTCCCGGGCATCTGTTGCCCTTCACCTTTTAGATGCCAGCTTTTGTGGGTTTAGAAGGTGCTGTCAAAGTATCTTGGTGCGTTCCTGCAATCCATCTTGTCGATGGGACACAATTCTGTCCCTGTGGGGGAAGAGGATATTTGTGCATGTGCTGCCAAACAAGCGGCTGCTTTGTCCTGGATGGTGTCGAGCTTCTTGCGTGTTGGAGCTGCACACCTCCAGGAAAATTCAAAGCATTCCATGAAACTCCTCTCCTGTGCATCCTGGATTTTGGACGTGCATCTGGGAGTTGTTCGCCGCAGGATTCCGAGCATATGACCTGTAATTGTAGCCGCAGTATTTATATGACTGCCCAGTTCATTCTCTGATCAATGGTAAATCCCAAAAGGTTATTTGTGGGGGACTCAGCGATGTCAGTGCCATTGAATGTCACAGGCATTCGTAAGATTCGGGTCCTTGCCTGGCAGTTGTGTGGCGTGAATATTACTTGCCACTTGAAAGCCCAAGACTGAATATTGTGCAAGGCATGCTGTATTTGCACTTGGACAGCTTCTCTGTCTGAGCGTTCACAAATTGCACTACACATTGTGCAGTCAAAATCCCCACTTTTAACCTTATGATATAAATAAGGCCATTGATGAAGCAGACGCGATGGCCGCCCATAAGACCGTAGACCATAAGACACAGGAGCAGAAATTAGGCCATTCGGCCCATTGAGTCTGCTCCGCCATTCAATCATGACAGATAAGTTTCTCAACCCCATTCTCCCGCCTTCTCCCCGTAACCTTTGAACCCCTTCCCAATCAAGTACCTATCTATCTCGGTAATAAATACACTCAATGACTTGGCCTCCACAGCCTTCTGTGGCAATGATTACCATAGATTCACCACTCTCTGGCTAGAGAAGTTACTCCTCATCTCTGTTCTAAAAGGATGTGCCCTCGGGTCCGTGTCTCTCCTACTAATGGAAACATCTTCCCCACGTCCACTCCATCCAGCCCTTTCAGTATTCTGTAAGTTTCAATCAGATCCCCCCTCATCCTTCTAAACTCCATCGAGTATAGACCCAGCGTCCTCAAACGTTCCTCATATGTTAAAACCTTCATTCCTGGGATCATTCTCGTGAAACTCCTCTGAACCCTCCCCAGGGCCAGCATATCCTTCCTGAGATACGTGGCCCAAAATTGTTCACAATATTCTAAATGTGGTCTGAGCTGAGCCTTATAAAGCCTCAGCAGCCCATCCCTGCTTTTATATTCTAGTCCTCTTGGAATAAATGCCAACATTGCATTTGCATCGATCCTTCTGAATTCTCTCCTCATTTGGAAAATAGTCTATGACTATATTCTTCCTACCAAAGTGTATGACCTCACACTTCCCCACGTTGTATTCCACCTGCCACTTTTTTTGCCAATTCTCCTAACCTGTCCAAATCCTTCTGCAGGGCCCGCGCCTGCTCAGTACCACCTGTCCCTCCACCTATCTTTGTATCATCTGCAAACTTAGCCAAGATGCCCTCAGTTCCTTCATCTAGATCATTAATGTATAAAGGGAAAAGTTGTGGTCCCAACACCGACCCCTACGGAACTCCACAGGTCACCGGCCGCCATCCTGAGAAGGACCCATTATCCCCACTGTCTGCCTCCTGCCAGACACCAATCTTCTATCCATGCTAGTACCTTGCCTCTAACACCATGGTCTCTTATCTTACTGAGGAGCATCCTGTGCGGCACCTTGTCAGATGCCTGCTGGAAGTCCAAGTAGATAACATCCATTGGCTCTCCATTGTCTAACCAACTCGTTACCTCCTCAAAGAATTCTAACTTATTTGTCAGGCATGACCTCCCCTTGATGAAACGAGGCTGCCTTTGCCCGAATCAACCATGCACTTCAAAGTATTCTGAAATCTCATCCTTAATAATGGACTCTAAAATCTTGCCAACGACCGAGGTCAGGCTAATTGGCCTGTAATTTCTCGTTTTCTGCCTCACTCTCTTCTTAAACATAGGGGTTATATTAGCGATTTTCCAGTCCTTTTAGACCCTCCCTGACTCCAGTGAACCCTGAAAGACCGCCATCACTATCTCTCAGCCACCTCCTTCAGAACTCTTGGGTGTAATCCATCTGTTCCAGGTGAGTTATCAACCTTCAGAGCTTTCAGTTTTCCTAGCACCTTCTCCTTTGTAATTGCCACCATACTCACCTTTGCCCCACGACTCTCTTGAACTTTCAGGATGTCCCTCGTGTCTTCCACTGTGAAGACTGAAGCAAAGTTTCTATTCAGTTCCTCCGCCATTTGTTTGTTCCCCACTACTACTTCTCCAGCGTCATTTTCCAGCGGCCCAATGTCCATTTTGCCTCTCTCTTGCCCTTTATATATCTAAAAGAACTCTTGCAATCTTCCTTTATATTACTGGCTAGTTTACCCTCATATTTAATCTTGTCCCTCCTTATTTCTTTTTTAGTTGTCCTCTGTTGGTCTTTGTAGGCTTCCCAATCCTCTGGTTTCCCACTGCTCTTCGCCGTCTTGTATGCTTTCTCTTTAGCTTTTAAGCCCTCCCTGACTTCCCTTGTCAGCCATGGTTGCCTCGTCCTCCCTTTAGTATGCTTCTTCTTGCTCCGGATGAATTTCTGCTGTGTCTCCCAAATTACTCCCAGAAACTCCTGCCATTGCTGTTCCACTGTCTTTCTTGCTAGGCTCATCTCCCAGTCAATTCTGGCCAGCTCCTCCCTCATGCCTCTGTAGTTGCCTTTATTCAACTGTAATACCGTAACATCTGATTCCAGGTATTTCCTCTCAAATTGCAGGGTAGATTCTATCATATTATACTCACTTCCTCCTAAGGGTTCCTTCCTTCCTTCCTTCCTTCCTTCACCTTATGCTCCTTTGTCAAATCTGCCTCATTTTACATCACTAAATCTAGAGTTGTCTGTTTAAGTCTCTCTTACTGCCACATGCGCTCTCTTACTGCCGCACGCGCTCTCTCTCTCTCACTGACACACTCTCTCTCTCACTGCCGCACGCGCTCTCTCTCTCTCTCACTGACACTCTCTCTCGCTCTCACTGACACTCTCTCTCTCTCTCACTGACACTCTCTCTCTCTCTCACTGACACTCTCTCTCTCTCTCTTACTGCCGCACACGCGCTCTCTCTCTCTCTCACTGCCGCACGCGCTCTCTCTCTTACTTTAAGGTTTTCTTCTAAATAATGTTTTAAATCGTTCCAGCATGACCTCCCTGGTCTTATTTTCTATGTTTCGGCTAAAAAAATGGAAGAATTCCAGATGACATCTCAGCCACCATACCAACTTGTCCTGCTACCTTTAGACAACCATGGGCATTCAATCAAGGCCTGACTTCCTCTATACCTCCCATTATCCTCCCATCAATTGCCTATTTTGGCCTTCTTAAATGCATCGTCTCACAGTTCTGTGGGTTGAATTCAACTCGAAACATTTCTGTCCACCTGACCAGACTGTGGATATCTTGCTGCAGTCTACAGAAAACCTCCACGCTTTCAATCGCTGCGTCAATTTTAACTTGGGCTCCAGGTTCTTGATCAATCCCCCTGCATTTACATTTAAAATCATTAATAAATGCAACCCAAAGCAAAGGAACTATTACCAAGTCCACAGGAACCTCATTGGAAACAGCCGTCTAATCACAAAAGCGCGCGGGTCAACAAATATTGTTTGTTTCCTGTCACTAAATAAATTTCATATCCAGCTTTTCACATTCTCCTGGAACTCAAGGGCTTCTCAATATTTGAACGGGTCAGCCATGTGGGATCTCGTCAAAAAATATCTGTGTCAACCTATTATTAATTCAATCAACCACAATCGCTAATATCAATTTCCCCAATCTATTTGAATAATTTATTATTAATATTGCGAATATTATTATTTTCATCTTCCTACATCTGGCTGGTATTGCTTCAAATTACACCTAAACTCATTCCTTCTGTGGGGCATTAAACGTTTCATGACTTTGGTTACATATATTCATCTAATTTCTTCCAATGTTAGATGGGCTGAAGAATGCACTTCGCGTTGTTTAAACTGTCTCTGATCCGCCCTTCGTCGAACAGCCCGTATCCCACGTGTAAATACGGTTTGCAGCAAGAACCAACTGCTGCCGATTATTTAAATGCTGAAGGAACATTTGGAAACTGACAAAATCGCTTCAGCTACAGAGACAGGCTGTGGAAAATAAGGGTGGTTGGACGGGGAGGGAAAGCACAGAAGATGACCAGAGCGAAAGGCATTGAACGCATCTGTTCATGAGGACATGAGCCATAGACACAAGGTTAGTTCATTTTGTTATCTTAGCTTGCAGCCCCATTCAATTCAATTGTATCTCGTAAATTTATTGTCTTCAAATGCTGAACGCTCCATCTAGCCTTTCATCCCAGAAGCATCAACATGTTTGATTAGAACATTTCTGATTGTACTGAACGACCGAGCAATCTGCTTCATTCTGTGGCATATACGCTGCAAGTTTCAAAACGCTTTGAGTGAATACATTTGTTCACATCTTACTTATCAAGTGCTGACCTTGCCCCGATTCTCGAGAGCTTAGACATTCCACCCAACATGCATAGATAAGCGAGCAGATGCATGTCCCACCAAATAAAATATAACAAATCGAGCTCGGGAATGATGTTTGAGACAGGCCTGCAGCAGAGGATAAAAGGAAAATCTGTCTTTATAATAAATATGACAAAAGAAAATCAGAGAAAGAGTGTGAGAGATTTGCTTTTCGTCATTCTCTCCTTTATTGTCTCTGTACGTACTGCAGGCTTTTTGCTTTAAATTTAGGATTGTTCTCTTTCATTTGTTGAACCAGGCTATATTATTACTGCCTATTTTGTTTTATTTTAGGGAATATTTTCCTCCTGATCACTTTGAAAATTTAAAAATATTTCCTGTGTTATTTCACAATTTTCTATTCCAGTCCATTTACTCAAATGAAATTCCCACTGATAGAATATTAGTTCCCCCAACCCCCAATCAATTATTTTTGGGCTTTTCTTAATTTTATTGTTTTTCCGAATCCTTGTCAGAACAAGCTATTAATTTCTGACAGGTTAAGTTCCCAATTCCAGCTAAAGTGATAGTTCATTCCTCCTGTGGATTTTATACAATATCTAGACCTGTCAGCACAATTTTGGTGAATATCCTATTATTGTGATGGTTTCTGGAATGGAGTTGTTCATGTTATTTAACCTGGCTCTGACGCAGCATTCACTCACGAATGTGTTCTCGATTTGGAATTCTGGTCAGTAGGTCAGCAGCAATTGCATACAAATTATTCAAATGTTTCAGATAAATTTGGAAGTTGGCAAAAACAGCTTCAGTTACCTGGACAGGCTGTTAGAAATCAGGGAAAAAAGGCCAAGAAGATTCAAATGGCAACGCACAACGCAGGGATAGAAACATCAGAAATAGAAGGAGCAGTTTGACATTCGGTTCGCTGATGTTGCAAAGCCCAAGATTGTGATAATGCTGATAGATCATTAACACTACCTTCCTGCAGTATCTTCATATGACATATTATCCAAAATCGACCAAAATGAGCCCCAAGTATGCTTAGCGGCTGAACATCGACAACTCTTTGCGGTGGATGATTCCAAAGTTCTCAAAACTTGTGTGAAGTCATTCTTCCTAAAATTACCACTAGGTTAATAGTCTTAATCTCAGTGGATGTGTCTCAATTTTGATTTCCCAGCTAGCAAGTATAGGTAAACTTTGAATATGTACACTTCAAATTGAATTGGAAGAAATGAGTTCTGGAATTCTGCTGAGCCATGGAAGGGAAGCTGAACTGCAGCATAGTCCAAACATTAACTTCCCACAGGTTTAAAACAATATCGTGCAAGACTCAACGCCACTTTGACACATGCATGAAAGTTTGTTTTAAAATTGTGGAAGCAGCAGCTGAGGCTGGCTCACGCAGCGTGCGGGGTTTGGGGGGGTGGGCGTTGGGTAGGGTTGTGGGGGTGGAGGGGCGGAGTACGGTGGTATAGCGGTAATGTCAGAAGCCTAGTAATCTAGATGACCACGGCTCAAGTTGCACCGCGGCAGCTGGTGAAATTTAAATTCAATTGATAAACAGGAATTGGGGAGCTAGTCTCAGCCACGGTGACATTGAAACGGTTTTCGTAAAAATCCATCTGGTCCACTAATGCCCTTAAGTAAAGTAAACCTGCCATCCTTACGTGGCCTGGCCTGCATGTGACTTCAGGTCTTCTACAAAATGTTTCACCCTCAATTACCCACAAAGGCAATTAGGGTTGGGCATTAAATGCCGACCTTGCCAGTGACATCGATCAAAGAATAACGTAACACAATAAGTTGTTGTCTGGCACAAAAAAAAATGATACAGGAGCCGTCTTAATTTGGAACGTTGGCACATATATGTGAGAGGGGCAGAGATAGAGCAGCAACTAAAAAGGAAACACCCCGATCAATATGAATGAGACAGAAAGAGAGGGATATCTGGTCTGAGGGGTTTTGACTCGTCCACAAGGGAGAAAGAGGAAAATGTTGTGACTGTAAATGTGTATTGTCACGTTGATTTCTAAACGTTAGGGGACATAAGCATCTGTTGTTTCTCAGCTCATAAATTGAGATACACTGTCTGCCAGAATGAACCTGAATTAATCACAGAATCATGCAGCGCATAAGAGGCCCTTCGATAATTTAATCCAGTCCGCAACCAACATGTGAGGAACACCTGACATACCTACCTAATCCCCTTTACCAGCACTTGATCATAGCCTTGAATGTTCTCATGTGCCAAGTGCTCATTCAGGTGTTTAGATTTGATGTGTGGCAACCGGCCGTCGCCACCCTCCCAGGCCGTCCATCCCAGACCACCTTCACCCTCCAGGTAAAATCTTTATTCCTCATATCCCCCCTGAACTTCCTGCCCCTCACGTTGAACTTGTGTCCCCTCGTGACTGGCCCTTCAAATAAGGGAAACAGCTGCTAATTCTCCACCCTGTCCATGCTCCTCATAACATTGTACACCTCGATGAGGTCGCTCCTCAGCCTCCTCTGCTCCAAAGAAAACTAACCGAATCTTTACAACCTCCCTTCATAACTTAAATGATTCTTCCTGGAATGTTTCATCCTAGGCAACATCCTGGTGATCTCTTCTGCAACCACTCCAGTGAAATCACATTCCTTCCCATAATGCTGGATCCTTTTTGATATTAGCTTCCCTATGGTCTGCTTTAGTGTTTCTTGTTATGTAAGACGAAAATTAATTCTCATAATTCGACTTTGCCTCCCTAACTTCTAATCCTTACTTTAATTCTAAACGCTACCAGTTCCTCTTTGTTGTATTCTTTTTTCTGTTCATTGCACTTTGTGATTACCTTTCACTTTACTTTCAATTTTGTTGAAAGGTGCCTTTTGCCATGGTGCTTTATTGTGATCAGATTCTTCTTAATTTTCAGCTTAATATGCATTGTTCTGAAGCCAATTGTTCACGTTATAAAAAAAATACACGTTGTTATTTTATCCCTTTAAATTTCATTATTTTTTTCTGAGCATTCCTTCCTGAGATCCATTCCCGTACCCTGGATACCAATTGTGTACTAGTTATTAATTTCATATTAGCCTTACTTACATCTTTTTCAATGCATCCTCCATGACGTATGGGTTACGCAGACCATCACATGCAAGAGGAGTGGCGAGATTCTTGATTTGTCTGAGAATATTTCCTCTCTGGCAAACATTGAGGGTACCAAGCTGTGAATGAGAAGGACAAACAATATTGGAGGGTTGCTGAAAGACAATTTAATTGGGTGCTGGGACCAACTTATATACAAACATGCAATACATCCACTTGCCAAAAAGACATTCACGGGCAACTAGGAGTCAAGAAAACCATGGCATGAAAATAAAATAAAGGTGTAAATAAATGCATCAGCACAGATCCAGCTTCATGGGAACGATACAAAGAGCAAAAAATGCTGACAGGTCAGAAAGGAAGGATCACAAAAGGACAATATTTAAAGAAACTTGGACAGAATGCCAGAATAACCATTAAAGCTTTGATAATGGTATGTAAATAGTAGAATAGTTAAGGGAGAACATTTGGAATTGGTGATTTCAAATTCATTGCGTGAGGACTTGATGAGAGGAGTTTGGATGGCTTCCTGCAGCATTACTGGCGCTTGGTGAGACCACACGTGGAGTATTGTGCACAGTTTTGTTCTCCCTCCCTAGGGAATTATGAATTTCCACATAGGGAGTGCAACGAATGTTCAGCAGAATGGTTCCTGGGATGGCAGGATTGCCACATGAAGAGAAATAGGGCTGCTTAAGCCTGTATTTGCTGGAGTTTAGGTGAATGGGAGGGGGTCTCATTGAATAAACAGCATTCTGACAGGGATGGACATACATAATGCAGTGATGATGTTTCCTTTATTGGTGGCTCGAAATAATGTGGCCACAATCTGAGGTAACGGGTTATGCATTTGGGACTGCAATGAGGTAAAACTTTTTCACTCTGTTTCAGGTAGACATATGGCAATCCATTCTACATATGGCTCTGTTGGCCAGGTATATATTTAAGACGGAAATAGGTAGATTTATGGACGTTCAACGTGTTAAGAAACCTGGGGAGAGCAATAGAGCACAGGTTTTCGGTAAAGCATCACCATAATGAGATTCAATTGCGGAACATTGTATTCGGGCTAAGTGACCTACACCTGCTCTGATGTTCCATGTTTCTAAGAATGGAATAGCCAGAAGCGATGTGTGGCAAGTTGCATCTGATAATGACGCCATCTGAATAAATTTGAATTATTCTATAAGACCTGCTGAATTTTTCTAGGTATTTTTATTCTTATTTTTGTTGTGGATTTCCAGCATCAACAGTTCTTTTTTTTACTATTCTTTATAATTGCATTCCTGTCGTATTTGAGTTGAGGGGAGAAGTCACCAGGCCAGGCCTCCTGCGGAAATTAATAGTAAATCAGAAACAAAAGGCTCCACAAAGTTCACGTCAGCAGGAGAATAGTATTGGATAAATTAATGGTACAAAGCACTTACAAATTTTCAGGACCGGATTGTTTTATTTCAGGATACTAAAGTATGTAGTCAAACGCTACAGGTCTTTTTAACTATAAACTTCTACAATTCTGTACACTTGGCTACCACTCCTTAAGTTTAGAAAATCTTGCATTTCGATCAGCCGTTTAATACATTGATCAGCAGGGAACAGGGAATTTTAGTTCAGCTGGACGAAGCTTTCTGGTTGGGAAGTTACGACAGGTCACAATGATAAAAAGTGCATGTGAACACATTGAAATGTTTCAGCTGATCAGAGAAAGCCATCATTGTTTTTAAAGGGCAAGTTCTGCCTGAAGAATTGCATTTAATGTTTTGAAGTTATTACTCAAGTGTTTTACAGAGGAACGTCTATGATTTCTATGTGCATCAACATCCAGAGGATATCTGATAAAGTCCTGCATAAGAGAGTGCCAATTAAGTTTCATATTAATGTAATTGAAGACAATTTTACTTTGGCTAAGGATCAGTGGAAAGAAGCCAGAGGACAGAGGCAATGGATAACGATAACGATTGGCAGGCTGTGACTTCCGTTGTCCCACAAGGATCTCAACTATTCACTGTAGTGACTAATATCTTAGATGAAGTTTAGAAGGCCACGAATATAAAATTGCCAATGACATAAATATAGGCATCAGTATCAAGCAGGTGCAGAGAGAGACTGTGAAGAATAAAGGGACAAAAGCATAGGAGATGACCAGAGTGAACACATTTAATCATCGTTGCCTAAGGTGAAGGGTCGGTTCAATTTGTCAACTCAGCTTGCAGCCCCTTTCAATTCAACTGCATCTAATATTACATATTTCTTCAAACGCTAACAATCTCCATATAGTCTTTCATCCCAATTACATTAAAGTTTGATTAAATCATGCCCTGATTACACTTAACGACCGAGAAATCTGTTGCTTTGTGTGGCAGAAAAGTCCAAACATTCACAATGCTTTGAGTGAAAAAAAAATCTTCACATCTTACTCATAATAGTCTGACCCTCGTTCCGTATCTCTACCCTAAAAGACATGTATACATAAGCGAGTACATGTAAATCACTTTAAGATGAAATATATCAAACCGTGCTGAGGAATGGAAGTGGGTGAAATGATGAGTCTGTTCTGTGCCAGAGGTTCAAAGCAAAATGAAACTTTCCTCGACTAAAATGACAGAAAGATAATCTTGATTGGGATGGATTTGCTGAAGTCTTCACGTTAAATGTGTTCAGTCTGTTTGGTGGAATTGTGTGATGTTATATGTTGCAAAATTAAACACGTGCGACAGGGTTGGCCGGAGAAACAGAAAGAGAGAGATAGAGAGCGAGAGAGGCCTGTTTTTCCTCACCCTCGTAACTATTGTCATAGTACTTACTGTAGGCATTAGGCTTTAAATTTAGTTTTGTTCTGTTCGATTTATTCATCCAGTGAATGTTAATATTGGCTATTTTGTTTTTATTATATTTCTCCTGATTAATTCTCCTATTGATTATTTTTAAAAATATTTTCAGCTCTCTTCGTCAATATTCTATTCCAGTTTATTAACCCAAATTGCATTCCCATTGCCAGAATATAAGTTTTTTTCACCCAATAATTTTAAAATGATTTTCTTGCTTCTATTTTTTTTCCAAAACCTTGTCAGAACAAGCGATTAATTTCTGACAGATGATTATCCCATTTAGACCTATAACCTTTACCCATTTCTCCTGTGGCTTATATTCGAAATCCGAATTCTTCAGCGATATTTTGGTGGATCTCCTATTAACTGAGTAATGGTTGTGTCCTTTAACGTACATAAAATAGCCACTTGGGTACCTTTCCCAACCTCTCCTTGCCAGCGTAATTGCTGTAGTTGAAATCCAACATGATAATTATCATTTGAATTTAATTTATTCCATAGCTTTGTCAACTTGTTTGCTTTCAAGCCCCTGCAACTATGCTATGGTTTGTAAAACAAACATATTCATGTTATTTACCCTGACTACGATGCATCCTTCCCCGAGGCATTAATTCTCGATATCGATTTCTGAGCAGCAGATCAGAAGAATTTGCTAATAGTTTATCTAAATGTTTCACATAAAATACGATGATCACAAATCCAGCATCAGTTACAGGGACAGACTATCAGAAATAAGAAAAAAACAGAAACAGAGATGATTTAAAGAGCAAAGCACATAGCAGGCATTCAAATATCAGGCATATAAGCAACTGCATGCCATTCGGCCCTTCAACATTGCAGTGCCAAATGATATGACAATGCTGATTTTAATTTTTACTCATTCACGGATTATGGGCTGCATTGGTTGATGCAGCATTTATTGCCTATCCCTAGTTGCCCTTGAGAAGGTGGTGGTGAGCTGCCCCCTTGACCGGCTGCAGCCCATGTGGTATAGGTACACACACAATGCAGTTAGGAAGGGAATACCAGGATTTTGGCCCAGCGACATTGAAAGAATTGCGATATAATTCCAAGTCAGGATGGTGAGTGGCTTAGAGGGGAAAGTCCAGATAGTTTTAATCCCATCAATCTGCTGCCCTTGTCCTTTTAGGTGGTAGTGGTCGTGGGTTTGGAAGGTGCTGTCTAAGGGGCCTTAGTGAATTCCTGAACTGCCTCTTGTAGATGGTGCACAATGCTGCTACAGTGCGGCGGTGGTGGAGGGATTGAATGTTTGCGGATGTGGTGCCAATCTAGCGAACTGCTTGTCCTGGACGGTGTCCAGCTTCTTCAGTGTTGTTGGAACTTCACTCATTCAGGCAAGTAAGGGCTATTCTATCAAACTCCTGACTTATGCCTTGTAGATGGTGGACAGGCCTTGGGGAGTCTATATCGCGTTACTCATGCCAAGATTCCTAGAGTCTGACCAGATCTTGCAGAGACAGTATTTGAATGGATAGTTCATTACAGTTTCTGGTCAATGGTAACCACTGGATTTTGATAGTGGGTCATTTAGTAATGAAAATGTCATTTCAATTCAAGGGGCGATGGTTGGAATTTCACATGTTAGAGATGGTCATTGCCTGACACTTGTGTGGCACAAAATTTTATTTCAACTTGTCAGCACAAGCCTGGATGCACTGAACATGGACGACTTCAGCATTGAGGAGCCGCCAATGGTGTTGGAACATTGTGCAATCATAAGCGAACATCCCCCTTCTGATCTTAGGATGGAAGGAAAGTCATTGATGAAGCAGCTGAGGATGCTTGGGCCTAGTACACTAACCTCAGGAACTATTGCAGTGATGTCCTGGAATTGAGATGACTGACATCCAACACACATAGGCATCGTCCTTTGAACTCGGTATGACCCCAGCTGGTGGAGAGCTCTGCCCCTGATTCCCATTGACTCCAGTTTTGCGGGGGCTCATTGATTCCACACTCGGGCAAATTCTGCTTTGATGTAAAGGGCAGTGACTCTCACCACACCTCGGGAGGACAGCTCTTTTTTCTCATTTTGCATTTAAAATTAAAATCATTAACAAACGCCACACAAAGAAAAGAAAGTATTAGTAAGACCACAGGAACCACAATGGAAACAGCCCTCTGATCACAAAATCGCCCGTCAACAATTATTACTTGTTTCCCGCCACTTCGTAAATTTTACATCCAGCATTTTTACATTCATTGGAACTGAAGGGCTTCTATAATTTTTAACGAGACAGCCATGTAGGATCTCGTCAAAACATACATGTTCCAACCTATTATTAATTCAAACTGCGACAATCGCTAATATAAATTTCTCTAATCTATTTGGATAATTTATTATTATTATTATTATTATTATTGTTATTGCGAAGATTATTATTTTCATCTTCCTACTTCTGGCTGGTATTCCTTCAAATTACAGAGGAATTCATTCCTTCCGTGGGGCATTTAAACATTTCATGACTTTGGTCACATATTTTCATCCAATTTCTTCCAATGTTAGATGGGCTGTAGAATGCACATGGCGTTGTTTAAACTGTCTCTGATCCTCCCTTCGTCGAACAGCCTGTATCCCACGTGTAAATACGGTTTGCAGCAAGAACCAACTGCTGCCAATTATTTAAATGCTGAAAGTGCATTTGGAAACTGACGAGATCGCTTCAGTTACAGAGACAGGCTGTGGAAAATAAGGGTGGTTGGAGGGGAAGGGAAAGCACAGAAGATGACCAGAGTGAAAGACAATGAACACATGTGTTCATCAGGACATGAGCCATATACGCAAGAGTAGCTTATGTTGCTATCTTAGCTTGCAGCCCCATTCAATAAAATTGTATCTCGTAAATTGATTTTCTTCAAACGCTGAACTCTCTATATAGCCTTTCATCCCAACAGCAGCAACGTGTTTGATTAGAACATCTCTGATTATACTGAACGACCGAGCAATCTGCTTCTTTCTGTGGCATAAACGCTGCAAGATTCACAACTCTTTGAGTGAATAAGTTTCTTTGAATCTTACTCATAAATAGCTGACCCTTGTCCCGATTCTCCAGAGCATAGAATATCCACACAACATGCATAGATAAGCGAGCCATGCATATCCCAGCAAATGAAATATAACAAATCGAGCTCGGGAATGATGTTGAGACAGGTCTGCGGCAGAGGTTAAAAGCAAAATCAAGCTTTGCAATAAAAATGACAAAAGAAAATCAAAGAAAGAGAGAGAGAGATTTGCTTTTCGTCATTCTTTCCGTTATGGTCTCTGCACTTACTGCAGGCTTTTCGCTTTAAATTTAGTATTGTTCTGTTTCATTTGTTCAACCAGACTGCATTATTACTGCCTTTATTGTTTTTATTTTAGGGAATATCTTCCTCCAGATCAGTTTGAAACTTCTAAATCATTTCCTATGCTGTTCGACAATTTTCTACTCCACTTCATGTACTCAAATAACATTCCCACTGACAGAATATTAGTCTCCCCCAACCACCAAGCAATTGTTTTTGCGCGTTTCTTACTTTTATTGATTTTCAGACTCCGTGTCAGAACAAGCTCTTAATTTCTGAAAGGTTCTGTTCCCATTTTCACCTAACGTGATAATTCATTTATCCTGTGGATTTTATTCAATATCTAGAAATGTCGCCACAATTTTGGTGAATATCCCATTATTGTGATGGTTTCTGGAGTGGAATTGTTCATGTTATTTAACCTGGCTCTGACGCAGCATTCACTCAGGAATGTGTTCTCGATTTGGAATACTAATCAGTCGGTCAGCAGCAATTGCATACAAATTATTCAAATGTTTCAGATAAATTTGGAAGTTGGCAAAAACAGCTTCAGTTCCAGAGACAGACTGTCCGAAATAAGGGAAAAAACAACAGGAAGATTTAAAGAGCAACGCACAATGCAGGCATAGAAACATCAGAAATAGCAGCAGCGGTTTGACATTCGGTTCGCTGATGTTGCAAAGCAAAACACTGTGATAATGCTGATATATCATTAACACTACCTTCCTGCAGTATCTTCATATGACTTAATATCCAAAATCTACCAAAGTCAGCCCTAAATATGCACAACAGCTGAACATCGACAACTCTTTCCGGTGGATGATTCCAAAGTTCACAAAAATTGTGTGAAGTCATTCCTCCTAAAATTACCACTAGGTTATGGAGTCTTAATCTCAGAGGATGTGCCTCAGTTTCGATTTCCCAGCATTCAAATATAGAAAAACTTTGAATATATGCACTTTAAATTGAATTTGAAGAATTCTGCTGAGCGATGGAAGGGAGGCTGAACTGCAGTATAATTGAAACCCAAATATTAACTTCCCTCAGGTTTAAAACAATATCGTGCAACACTCAACGCCACTTTGACACATGCATTAAAGTTCGTTTTAAAGTTGTGGAAGCCGCAGCTGAGGCTGGCTCACGCAGCGTGCGGGATTTTGGGGGTGGGGGGTGGGGGTTGGGCAGGGTTGTGGTGGTGGTGGGGCGGAGCACGGTGGCATAGCGGTAACATCACATGCCCAGTATTCCAGATGACCAAACTCAAATACCACTGCAGCAGCTGTTGAAATTTAAATTCAGTTGATAAAGAGGAATTGGGGAGCTAGTTTCAGCAACGGTCACAAAGAAACTGTTGTCGTAAAAAGCCATCTGGTCCACTAATGCCCTTAAATATAGTAAACCTGCGATGCCTACGTGGCCTGGCCTGCGTGTAACTTCAGGTCTTCTACAAAATTTTTAACCCACAATTACCCACTGAAAGAGAACTGCAAGCCACTCGGTTCACAGGCAATTAGGGCTGGGCCATAAATGTCGGCCTTGCCAGTGACAGCGATCAAATAATAAAATAACACAATAAGCTGTTGCGCTGGCATAAAAGCAAATGATACAGCAGCCGTCTTAATTTGGAACGTTGGCTCATATATGGGAGAGGCCCCGAGATAGAACAGCAAATAAAAAGGAAACGCCCTGCTCAATTCGAAGGCAGAAAGAGAGGGATATCTGGTCTGAGGGGTTTTGAACTTTCCACAAGGGAGAATGAGGAAAATATTATGAGTGTAAATGTCTCATGTCACATTGATTTCTAAACGTGAGGGGATAGGATAATCCATTTTTTATCAGCTCATGGCTTGAGTTACCCTGTCCACCCGTTAATGAACCTGAATTAACCACAGAAACCGGCAGCGCAGAAGAGGACCTTCGGCCGAACGAGTCAGCAACCAACGCGTGATAAACAACTGACCTACCTACCTAATCCCATTTACGAGAACTTGGTCATAGCCTTGAATGTTCTGACGTGCCAAGTGCTCATTCAAAAGGTGTTTAGATTTGATGTGTGGCAACCCCGCCTTGCCACCCTCGCAGGCCGTCCATTCCAGACCGTCTCCACCCTCCGGGTAAAAAGATTTTTCATCATGTCCCCCTGAACGTTCTGCCTCTCACCTTGAACTTATCTCGTGACTGGCCCTTCAAATAAGGGGAAAAGCTGTTCCTTCTCCACCCTGTCCATGCTCCTCATAATCTTGTACACCTCGATCAGTTCGCCCCTCAGCCTTCTCTGCTCCAAGGAAAACAAATCAAGTCTTTACAGCCTCTCTTCATAACTGGAATATTTCATCCTAGGCAACATCCTGGTGATCTCTTCTGCAACCACTCCAGTGCAGTCACATTCCTTCCTATAATGCTGGATCATTTTTGATATTACATTCCCTATGGTCTGCTTAACTGTTTCTTGTTATGTAAGGGGAAAAGTCAGTGTCATACTTCCACTTTGCCTTCCTAACCTTATATTCTGAATTTAATTGTAAACGCTGCAGCCTCCTCTTTGTTGTATTCTTCTTTCTGTCCATTGCACTTTGTGATTACCTTTCACTTTACTTTCAATTTTGTTGAAAGGTGCCTTTTACCATGGTGCTTTATTTGAGGAGCTTCTTCTTAATTTTCTGCACAATATGTAATATTAAGAAGCCCATTGTTCACGTTATAAAGTAAAAATGCACGTTGTTATTTTATCCTTTTGCATTTCAGTATTTTTTTTTCTGAGCATCCCTTCCTGAGATCCATTCCCGTTTCCTGAATACCAGCTGTGTACTAGTTACTAACTTTATATTTGCCTTACTTACATCATTTTCATGGCAGCTTCCATGAAGTTTGTGTTAAGGAGACCGTCACAATCAAGAGAAGTGGGGAGATAATTGAGTTGTCTGGGAAAGTTTCCTCTCTGGCAAACTCCGATGGTACCAAGCTGTGAATGAGAAGGACAAACAAAATTTGAGGTTTGCTGATAGATAATTTAATCGGTTGCAGGGACCAACTTATATAAAAACATGCAATATATATAATTGCCAAAAAACATTCAAAGACATGTAGGAGTCAAGAAAAATCCTGGCAGGAAAATAAAATAAAGATGTGAATAAATGCATAAGCACAGATTCAGCTGCATGGGAAAAATACAAAAAGCAAAAAATGGTGACAGATCAGAAAGGAAGGATCACAAAAGGACAATATTTAAAGCAACCTGCACTGAATTCCAAAATAACCATCTAAATATTCGACAATGGTATGTAACTAGCGCAATAGTTAAGGGAGAACATTTGGAATTGGTGATTTTGATTTCATTGCGTGAGGACTTGATCACAGGTGTTTGGATGGCTTCCTGCAGCATAACTGGCGCTTGGTGAGACCACACGTGGAGCATTGTGTGTAGTTTATTTCTCCTTCCCTAGGCAATTATCCATTTCCATACAGGGAGTGCAACAAATGTTTAGCGGAATGGTTCCTGGGATGGCAGGATTGCTGCATGAAGGGAAATTGGGCCGCTTAAGCCTGTATTTGCTGGAGTTTAGGTGAATGGGAGGGGGTCTCATTGAATGTAGAACATTCTGACAGAGATGGACATACAACATGAAGTGATGATGTTTCCTCTGGCGGTGGCTCGATATAATGTGGCCACATTCTCAGCAAAAGGGATGTGCACTTGGGACTGAGAGGAGGAGAAACTTGTTGACTCAGGTTCATGTAGACATTTGGCATTCTCCTCTACAGAAGGCTGTGTTGGCCAGGTCACTGAATTTATTTAAGAAGGAATTAGATAGATTTATGGATGCTCCAGGTGTTAAGAAACCTGGGGAGAGCAAGAGAGCGCAGAATTACGATAAAGCATCACCATAATGAGATTGAATTGCGGAGCAGTTTATAACGGCTAAATGACCTTCTCCTGCTCTGATGTTCCATGTTTCTAAGAATAGAATAGCCAGAAGCGATGTGAGGCAAGTTACATCTGATAATGACGCCATTGTCAATGAAAATAACGAGATGACTGATATTTTGAATAATTCTGAATAATTCTATAAGTCCTGCCGAATTTTTCCAGGTGTATTTATTTGTATTTTTGTTGTGAATTTCCAGCATCAACAGTTTTTTGCTTCTATTCTGAATCATTGCATTCCTGCAGTATTGGATTTGAAGGGAATCTTGAGCTCTGCAGAATTGCCAGGCATCCCAAGGAAATTAATAGTAAATCAGAAAAGAAAGTCTCAACAAAGTTCAGGTCAGCAGGAGAAATGTATTGGAGAAATTATTGACACAAAACAATCACAAATTTTCAGGACCAGGTTGTTTTATTGCAGGATACTAAAGGATGTAGTCAAGCACTTCAGATGTCTTTAACTATAAACTTATACAATTCTGTACACTTGGCTACCACTCCTTAAGTTGAGAAAATCTTGCATTTCATTCCGCCGTTTAATACATATATCAGCAGGAAACCAAGGGAATTCTAGGTCAGCTGGACCTAGTTTTGTTGTAGGGAAGTTACGAGAGGCCACTATGATATAAAGAGCATGTGATCTTCTTGCAATGTTTCAGCTGATCAGAGAAAGGCAACATTGTTTTTAAAGGGCAAGTTCTGCCTGAAAAAATGCAATTAATGTTTTGAAGTGTTTACTCTAGTGTTTTACAGAGGAATGTCTATGATTTCTATGTGTCTCAGCATCCATCTGCTAAAGTCCTGAATAAGAGTCTGTCAGCTAAGTTTCGTACGAATGTAATTAAAGACAATATTACTTTGGCTAAGGATCAGTGGAAAGAAGCAAGAGGGCAGAGGCAATGGACAACGATAACGATTGACTCCCGGTGTCCCACTAGGATCTCAAATATCCACTGTAGTGTCTAATAACTTAGATGAAGTTTAGAAGGCCACGAATGTAAAATTGCCAATGACATAAATATAGGCATCAGTAACAAGCATTTTAAATTGAAGCTTGTCATTTCAGTGAGGCTTTGACAGTTGAAGTGAATGGACAAAATTGTAAAACAACTGGATTGTGATGTATGCAATTGTAAGTTCTAACGGTAAGAATTGAAGAAATTGGAGCTACAGTAGATCATATGATTCATCGAGCTTGCACCACTGATGTAAATGCAACATACTGTGGATGCTGGAACCCTGGGAAAATAACAGAAAATGCTGGGAAAGCTATGCAGGTCTAACAGCATCTGTGGAGAGATGAAAACAGAGTTAACGCTTCGAGTCCTTATGCCAATTCTGCAGAGCTCAAGAGAGGTAAAAATGTAATGAAGTGTATGATTTTTAAGGGGGGTTAAGGAGATATAAGGCCACTGATAGGATGAGGCAAAGGAAAGATTGCCAGAGATATCATGGACAAAATTATAAAAGAGTGTTAATGATGGTGATACTGGCTAAAGAAGAAGCTGATGGTGGCATTAAGATCAGAAAGAAGAATGTATTAATGGTAGGACAAGGGTAAGCACTCTGGAAAGAACAACATGAACAAGTGACAGATGGTATTTGTGGAGATGGGTTGGGGGAGGGGACTGTTTTTGGGAAAAGCATGAAAACATGATCTAAGGTGGGGGTAAAGCAATGAATAAAATTAAACCAATAGAAACAAAAATACGTGGATGAAAATAAAACAATTAAAAATGAAAAAGGATTCGAAACGTTAGCTCTGTTTTTCTTTCTCTCCATGGATGCTGTTCATCATACTGAGTTTTTCCAGCATTTTCTGTTTTTGTTTTGGGCTTGCACCGCTATTCAGCACAATCCTGGCTCATCTGCAGCCTCGAGTTGAATTTCACACCAGCTCCCCATCTCCCTTGATTCTCTGAAAAAGCAAAAACTGTCGATCTCAGCCACTTGAATGCACAGGACGCTGGAACAGACAAAGCCCACTGGTGTCGGGAATCCCCGAGATCCACAAAGTCTGAATGCAGAAATTTCATCTCGTCTCAAGCTAAGATGATCGGTCGATAGACCTGGGAATGTGCACATGTGATCTATTTTCCCAGGCAATGGAAACGGGACTCTCAGTGTCTACTCTTGTTAAGCACTATTAAAACCGTGCGTTTACGAATGAGATCACCCATTATTCTTCGACCCTGCAGGGAGGCCCAATTGAGTCAGCTTTTCATCACTGGTAACCATTTCATCCCAGACACCAACAGCGTGAACCTTTACAGTACCACTTTCAAGACAATTATGCTTAGCCTTATATGAGACCAAAATTACACACGCTACTACAGTTCAGGTCTCACCAAAGCGCTATATAAATGTTTATATATTGTCTTAATCTCGTGCAAAAATGCCCATGCAGTGTACGGCCACATGTACTTTGCCTTCCCATGACTTTCTTGAGCTCCATGCAAATGACCTCGTTCCTTGTTCCTGTAATAATAAACTAAAGTTCCTGTCAAGCTCAATATTCAGACGTTTCAAAACTTGAAAATGTTCTGCTAAAAACGTATATAAATTCCTACATTTCAATATCAGACAACGTCTGACTCCTTGCTTCCCCCTTCATTTAAAAAGTGTGTCCCTCTTTGCAGCCTATTCGTGCCCTCCCTAAACTTTACAATTCTAACCGTGTTTTGCCTGTACACCAAATGTATATTCATTACTCTCCATCAGTTGACACAGTTTGTAAATAGCGGAGTCGCCAGCAGTAATCCCTGCGGTCCTCCATGAGTTCCAGCCTAACAAGCTGAAAATATCCCACCTGTTCCATCTCCCTGCAACCTCCCTGTTTCCAATCCTCCATCAATAATTTCCTGGCTATATAAAGTTTATATTACGTGTTACGCTTTGGCGTGGCACATCATAATCCAGATAGCTTCATTTAGAGAGAGACAGGCTGTGAAACAATGATGTAAAAATACATGTAATGTTAATAGGCCGAAGCTGACTGCAGACATGAGGTCATATGAACTTCACTTGTCGGAGCCGGTGGAGGCGACTTGCTCCATGCAGCTTATTTTCCCACTAACTTTAAACAAGCCTGATCTTTTACCTTAGCTCCACGTCTAAAATTTTCCCAACGTCTTTAAACAGCTTTGTACCAAAATCGTCTATGAATTTTGTTTTGTAAAAATTAAAAGGCCGAGCATCTGCAACTCTCTGCGGTAGAGGATGTCAAAGATTCTCAATTCTTTGATTGAAGACATTTCTCTACATATTACACCTAAATCGCTGACAGTTATTCTGTGCCTACAAGTTCACAACAGCTGGTGTATTCGTGCAATATCAGATTTTATAATAAAATGTTTTGGGTATGATGGTTGATTAAATGGGGTGGCAGTTCTGAGGCAGATGTTAAACGCAATCAGTCGGTATCCCTCCCGATTAAACGCAAAATCATTTCGGAACTAATGTCACTGTCGTAGTCCGGCACATCCAGAGAAGCTGATTATGAAAAAGTGGTTTGAAAGCTAATTTTCTTATGTTAAATATGTTTCGTGTGCTTGCTAAGCTCCTGTATAATTGTTTAACTAAGGGCGTGCTAATATAGATATAATCCTGACTGAGGAGAGAGAGAGAGAGTGAGAGAGATAGAGAGAGACAGTGAGAGATATAAACAAGGAATATCTCTGCCCATGCCTCTATGATTATTCTTTCTAACTCATCCATATTGTCTCTGAACCTTTATTGATTTGCATTTTGTTATTTTAGTAGGAAATTGTAGGTTTTAGCTTTTTAATTCATTAATGATTTTCTCCCAAGCTTATGCTTCTCTTCCGCTTCAATATTCGTCCGTAACCTCTTGATGTGCGTTCCGCCCGACTCTCCTTTTTTATCATTCTACTCTCTGAATGCTTTCTACCTTCAGTTATATTGTTGCTCGGGTGCCATTATTTATGTAGAGGTTTTATGGTTGGCTATTTTGTTTCTCTTTTATTGGGGCTAGTTTGTCCCGAATACACAACCCTCTCTCTCTCTCACTTTCTTCTTTATCTCGTATCTTTCTATTTCGTTGCCGAAACAAATGGCTAGGTTTAAGTTAATGATGACGCGTCAATTTTCAGCTATCATGATTGCTCCTAAATGCCCTGGTTTGCTTCCAATGTCTAAATCCTTCTTTGGTGGACTCGCTATGTAATGATTAAGGGTGTTCCCTGTACTCACTAAAGGCCCCATTGCATTTTCCCCTTGCCCCAAATCTGCATCGCAGACTGATTGCTCTGGTTGAAATTTCTATGATTACTCTCTATGAATTTTGCTCATTTCATAGCTTTGTTAATATCTTTACCTTTACCTTTACATTTTCATTTAAAACCTTCCAATATCTCTGCTACCTGGAATGTCATTATTCATGCTGTTCAAGCCGGCCTTCATGAGCCCTTCCCGAGGCACTTGTTCCTGTTATGTAAATGGGCTCCTCCAACAGCAGAAAATGTTTACAACTTATTCAATGTGTTTAAGGTCTATTTTCATTTTGCAGAGAACATTTCAGTTACGCTGAAAGGCTGCCAGAAATACATGAATAACATGTGTATAAGTGCAAAGTGCATCGCACGCATAATGGATTAAGAAATTAAATGAACACAAAACAATTCTCCCTTTGACATTCCATTGATTTTACACATGATGATGCCTGATCTATGACTTTCATAAACTTTCCTGCTGTACCTTCCTATCCTTTATTACCAAAACCCCTACATTCCAGCCTTGACTATACGCAGCAGCTGAACAGTCACAGACCTTCGGGAAAGAGAATTCCAATGATTCACGACGCTTTTTGAGAAGAAGATGCTACACACCTTAGCCCAAAATAGCCACTCTTATTCTCAGGGTGTGTCCCGTCATTCTGGTGATACGCCCCGCACCCACCCCGCCACATAGCCCCGCAACAACACCACCCCCCACCACCCCCCGCAGATAAATGTGTAGAAAAATGGGCGGATAGAGTCATTTATGCTGCAGTGACATAAAATGATTTAAGGAATGAGAGCAGGAGAGTGAGGCTGTGATGCAGGGAGAGAGAGAGTGATGGAATGAATGAGATAGATAGAGAGAGCGGGGAGAGGATAACTCTGTCATTTCTTGCGATCTTATGTTTACTGAATGCTTCCTTGTTATCTCTGTTCCTATTCTGATTTGCCCTTTGTCAATTTCGTCTTTCGGGTATTTTATTGATTCTGTAATTGATTCATTCATTATTTCATTTCGAAGTTTTCCTTTGTCTTCATTTTTATTTCAGTTTTCTTCCCGAAACCCTTGATTTGCTTCTTGTCATCTTCTTCTTCCTTGTCATTGCAGTTTTTGCATGATTTTCACTCATTGTATTTTCTTTCTTGCTGTCTCCTTATATTCATCCAGGAACTTATATTCTTATCTATTTTTGTCTATTGCTTGTTTTAGTGTAATCTATTATACCAGACGCCTATTAATCACTAATAAACATATATTTCCTAGTGCTATTCTCTCTCTATGTCATCAATACACTATTCCAGTTTACCTGCACAAATTGCATTTTCACTGCTACAATATCAACTCATTACTAGCAAGTCATATTTTGGAGTTTTGTTCCCCCTCGTGTATTTTTCAATATTTCTCAGAAATTTCTAATTGTATTCTGATTGGCAGTGTCTCTATTTCAACCTAATATGGTTCTCATATCTGTGCAGGTGATTTTTCAAAGTCTAGGTTCCAGACCACTGATTTGGTAGATTTGCCTAATGGGTAAGCATTTCGCCCTGTAACACAGAGATAATGACTCAGTGTAAGTTCCCTCCAAGATTAGTTGGGCTTTAGAATGAACTTGGCGTTTTTTAACATATCTCTGATCCTCCATTCTTAGAAGAACCGGAATCCCATATGTCAGTACTGTGTTCAGCATGAACAAATTGCATGCCAAATATTTAAACGTTGAAGGTAAATTTGTATAATGACGAAATCGCTTCTGTTACAGAGCAGGCAGTGAAAAATATGGAGAAAACAAGCACAGAAGTTGACCAGAACGAAATACATTGAACGCATGTGATCATCAGGATATATGATATAGATGCAGGTTTAGCTAATTTTGTCATCTCAGCTTGCATACCCATTCAATACAGTTGCATCTAATATTTTACTTTCCATCAAACGCTACTAGTCTCCTATAGCCTTTCATCCCAATCACATCAAAAGGTTTGATTAAATCATGCCCTGTTGAGACTCAACACCGATCAATCTGCTGCTATCTGTGGCATAAAAGTACAAAGCATCACAACGCTTTAAGTGAAAAAAGAATGTTCACATCTTACTCATAAATGGCTGTCCCTTGCCCCGTAACGCCAATGTTTAGATAATGCTACACATATTTATACATAAGCGAGCAGATATACATATCCCTGTAAGGTTAAATATAACAAAACGGTGCCTGGAATGGAAGTGAGTGAGATGCTAAGGCAGATCTACGGCTGAGGTTCAAAACAAAAGGAAACTTACCTCGAATTATAATGACAGAAAAAAATAATATATTTCCAGTGATGTAAAAGCTGAGGTCATCGCGTGAAACATTTTCAATGTTTTTTCTGGGCTTGTGTGAAGTTAAATGATTCAAGATTAGTCTTGTCTCTGAAGGTCGGCCCGGAGAAAGAGGGACAGAGAAAGAGAGAGAGTGAGAGAGAGAGAGAGAGTGAGAGAGAGAGAGATGTGCTTTTCGGCATTATCTCATTTATTGTCATTGTACCATGCAGGCTTAAGAGTTTAAAATTAGTTTTTTTCTGCTCCATTAATTTATCCAGTGTGTTTCATAAATGACAATTTTTGTTCCTATTTTAGTTAAACATTTTTCACCTGAATATGACTGATCACTTTTAAAGAACTTTCAATGTTGTTCGTCTATATTCCATTATAGTTAAATAACACAAATTGCATTCCCATTGCCAGAATACGAGTTCCCCCGCCCCACCCACCCCCTCCCCAAAGAGATTCTATTATTTTCTTCTGGATTTTCTTGCTCCTGTTTTTTCCCGAATCCTTGTCAGAACAAGCCATTCATTTCAGATAAATGAAGTTCCCATTTACTCGTAAAACAATTGTTCATTTCTCCTGTGGATTATGTTCGAAGTCTAATTCCGTCAGTACAATTTTGTTGGGTTTCATAATTACTCGGTAAGGGCTGTGCCCTCTAATTTACATAAAATCATCTCCCAGATTCCCCCCATTTTCCAACCGCCTCTTGCCAGATTATTTGTTGAAGATGAAAGCCAACAGGACAATGATCCTATGAATGGTATTCTTTTCATAGCTTTGCTAACCTGTTCCTTTCCAATCCCCTGCCACTATGTGATGGTTTCCAGAAAAGCCTGTTCCATGTCATTTAACCTGCCTATGATGCTGCCTTCCCCGAAGCATTAGTTCCCCCTATCTAGTTATAAGCAGTTGATCAGCAGCAATTGCTAACAGGTTATTCAAATGTGTTAGGCAAATTTTAAAGTCGATGAAACAGCTTCAGTTACAAAGACAGACTGTCAGCAATAAGGGAAAAAAATGTACTAGGTAGGTTTAAAGAGCAAATATCAGAAATAGAAGAGGCGTTATGCCATTTGGCCCTTCGATGTTTCAGTGCCAGTTAATATAATCATTCTGATATATATTTAACAATCTCTTCCTGCAGGATCTTTACAGCATTCATAGTCCAAAACCTAGCAATTTCAGTCCTAAATATGCACAAACAGCTGAACATCCACAGCCCTTTGTGGTGGGGAATTTCAAAGATGACAAACATTTGTCTGAAGATATTGCTCCAAACATTAACACTCGGTAATGGAGTCTTTTCTCTGACGGTGTGACCTCATTCTCGAATTCCGAGCTAGTAAGTGTAGATAAACGGTTGAATATATTCAGTTCAAATGAAATGGGATTACAATTGTTCTGGATGTTTTCTGAGTGAAGGGAGGTGCAGATCTAAAGCAGAATTTAAATTCAAACATAAACATTCCTCAGACTTACAGGAATATCTTGCAAGAGTCAAAGCCATTTTCGCACATCTATGGCAGATATTTTTAAAAGTGGGGCTGTAGAAGCGGAGTTAAGGTCTTAAAGGGACGTGGGCACGGAGACGGTGGCTTAGCGGTATTGTCACTGGACTAGTAACCCAGGCGGCCAGGGTTCAGGTTTCACCACGGTAGCTGTTGGAATTTGTAATTCAGTTGATAATCAGGAACTGGGAAGCCATTCCCAGTTGGCCACAATGAAACGATTGTCGCAAAAATTCAATGGGGTTCACTCATGTCCTTTAGGAAAGAAAACCTGCCATCCGTTCGTAGTATGGCCTACTTGTGACTCCAGATCCACAACAAAGTGGTTGAACCTATATTACCCTCTGAAATAGTCAAGCAAGCCACTCACTTCAATGGCAATTCAGGATAGGAAACAAATGCTGGCCTTGCCAGTTGCACTGACAAACAACTAAGATAAAACAATCAATGTTTGTGTTTTGCACAGAAACTATACAGGAGCAGACGTAATTTATAACTTTGACACACGTAGAGGAAGAGGGGCAGAAATTAAGCAGCAAATGAAGAGGACACATACAGAATAACATAAATGAGACAGCGGGAGAGGGAGACCATGACTGAGAGGGTTTGGAGCGTCGAAAAGAGAGAATGAGATTTATGTTGCGGCTGTAATGGTGTACTGTTAAATTTACTGATAAAAATGAGGCAAAATAAACGTAAGTTATTTCTCCAATTTTACGTCATTATCTGAGTTTATCGTATCTGTCCTTTAATGAACCTGACTTATTGCTGATTCCATTTTGATAACAGCTTCTCTGTGGCATGTTTTACCTCTACTTTGTTATGTTAGGCGAAAAGTAAATTTGATATTTATTCTTTGCCTTCCAAAGTTTTAGATCCGTCATTGATTCTAAACGCTTCTGGTTCCACTTTGTTTTTTTATTCTTTCTGTTCATTGCGCATTTCTCTTTCCTTTCAATTATGTTGAAAGGTGGTCCTTTTGCTCATTGTGCATTATTGTGATCGGCTTGTTCTTAATTTTCTTCAGCATTGTATCGTTCTGAAGGCTAGTGTTCAACTTTGAAAATACTGCACGTTGTGAAACAGGAAAGGTGGGCAAATCATGACTTCCTAGGGCAATTTGGGATAGCATTAGATGCAAGGAAGGGGCATGCAAATTGATCTGGAAAAAGCAACAGACCTGAGGAATGGTAAAAGTTTATACTTCAGAAAAAGAAGCAAGGGTTTGATTAAGAAGGGGAAAACTGAGTCCGAGATTAAGCTTGCAGGGAAAACATAACGTGACTGTATTTTTCATTTTACTTCGGTGTGTGAAATGGAGAAGATTGATGAACACAAATGTACGTCCCTTACAGTCAGAAAAAGGGGACTCTACGGAGGGGAACAAATAAATGACTGAACAATTAAATACATACTTTGGCTCTGTCTTCACAATGGATGACACAAATGACATACGAGAAATGTTGGAGAACATAGGATTTAGTGAGAACGAAGAAGTGAAATAAATCAGTATTAGTAGAGAAATTGTGTTGGGGAAATTGTTGGGATTGAAGGCCAATAAATCCCGAGGGCCTTATAATCTACACCCCAGAGTACTTAAGGAAGCGGCCCTGAAAATAGTGGATGCATTGGTGGTCATATTGCGAGATCCTATAGACTCTGGGACAGTTCCAACAGAATGGAGGTTAGCTAATGCAACCCCACTATTTAAAAGCGGAGGTAGAGTGAAAACAGGGAATTATAGATCAGGTAGCCTGACGGAGGTAGTGGGGAAAATTACAGAGTTAATTATGAAAGATTTGATAGTTGAGCAGTGTGGGAAAAAAGTGGCAGAATCGGACAGAGTCAGCATGGATTTGCGAAAAGGGAATCATGCTTGACAAGTCTACTGGAATTTTTCAAGGATGTAACTGGTAGAGTTGATGAGGGGGTGCCAGTTGACGTGGTTTATTTTGGCATTCAGCAGGCTATCAACAAAGTCCCACATCAGAGATTGGCGTGTAAAATTAAAGAAAATGTGATTGGCGGTAATGTATTGAGCTGTATAGAAAACTCGTTGGCAGACAGAAAACCACGAGTACGAATACGTGGGTTTCATTTCCGAATGGCAGGCTGTTACTAGTACGGTACCACAGGGATCGATGATGGGTCCCCAGCTTGTCACAAATTCTACTCATGATTTTGATGAGGGAGCTAAATGCAATATCTACAAATATGCAGTTGACACAAAACCGAGTTGGACGATGAGCTCTTGGGAGGATGCAGAGATACTTCAGTGTGATTTGGAGACGCTGCATGAATGGGCAAATACATGGCAGATGCAGTGTAATGTGGATAAATGTGATGTTACCCACTTTGGTAGCAAAACAGGAAGGAAGATTATTATCTGAATGGCTATAAATTGAGAGAGGTGAAAATGCAACGAGATCTGGGTGTCCCCGTACACCAGCCGTTGATGGTAAGCCTGCAGGTACAGCAGGTGGTAAAGAAAGCTAATCGTATGATGGCCTTCATAGAGAGAGAGGTACCGTGTACAGTAGCTGGAATTTCATGCTGCAATTTGACAGGGCCTTGGTGAGACCACACCTGGAATATTGTGTGCAGTTTTTGCCTCCTTATCTGGAGAAGGATGCTCGTCCTGCAGAGGGAGTGCAGTGAATGTTTACCAGACTGATTCTCGGGATGGCGGGACTCACATATCAGGAGAGATTGAGTCGGTGAGGATTATATTCGCTAAAGTTCAGAATAATTATGGGGAATCTCTTTGAAACCTGGAAAATTCTAAGAAGACGAGACAGGGAAAATGCCAGCAGGATGTTCCTGATGGTGGGGAACTCCACAACCAGGGGTCACAGCCTGAGGGTATGAGGTTGAGAAATTAGGACTGAAATGAGAAGACATTTCTTCACCCAGATAATGTAGGCCTGTGGATTTAGCTACCACAGAAAGTAGTTGAGGCCAAGACCTTGTATGTTTTCAAGAGGGAGTTGGAGCTAGCTCTTGGAGCAAAAGGAATCAAAGGATATGGCGAGAAAGTGGGACCAGCCTATTCAGATGGATGATCAGCGTGATCATAATGAAAGGCTGATCAGTCTCGAAGGGCCGATTGGCCTATTCCCGCTACTATTTTCTATGTATATGTTTCTATTTGTTAGTCTATCTCTTTGCCTCTCATTTCTTTCCTTGGCATTCCTTCCTGAGATCCATTGCCGTTCCCTAAATGTCAGCCCCTTTTTAGCTATAAGTTTTATCTTTGCCTTACGTACATCTTTGCCAATGCAACTTTCATGATATGTGATAAGCAGATCAGCATATATAAGAAAATTGGCAAGAATGTTGAATGTGTCTGAGGTAAATTCCTCTCTGACAAACAACGAGGGGTAAATCATGAATGAGAAGGGCAAACGATATTGGAAGGATTTTCAAAGATAATTTAATTGGTTACAGACCCCAAATTATATCAAAACCTACAACACACCTACTTTCCAAAATAACATACAAGAACACACAGGGGGTCAAGAAAATTATGAAATGAAAATAAAATAATTACGTAATAAATGCAGAAAGCACAGATCCTGGGGCTTGGGAAATATACAAAGATCATCAAATGGTGACAGAACAGAAAAGAAGAATTTTTAAAAAGCACAATATTTAAAGAAACGTGCAATTAATACCAAAATCACCATGCAATGTTAAGTAACTCGCTGAAAGGATAAGGGAACACCAGTGGAAGAGGTGTATCTGAATTTTCAAAAAGCTTTTCATGAAGCTCCGACTAATCAGTTAGTGTTCAAAATTAAAGCACATGTGATTTGTGGTAGTAAAGGTGAGGAGGGTGTGAAGAAGCTTCAAGACGTTTTAGACCGGTGAACGGAGTGGGAACTTGATGGCAGATGCAGGATTACGTCAAGAAGTGTGAAGTTATCGACATTGGTAGTGAAAAAAGAATGGAGAGATTTTTTAAAATGATGATAGATTTGGTAATATTGATTTTTAAAAAAAGGACATGGGTTTCTTTGTACACCTATCGCTGAAAACAAAAATACAGGCTCAGGAAGCAGTCAAGAAGGCAAATGGTACTTTGGCCTTCAATGGCACAGGGCATGAGCACAGGAGCAAGGACGTCTTCCTGCAGCTTTATAGGCCCTTGCTGAGACAACAGCTGGGAGTAACGTGTGCAGTTTTGGTCTCCGTCTCTAAGTAAGATGTACTGCCACAGAGGGAGTGCAGGGAAGGTTCCCCAGAATGACTCCTGTCATAGCAGGTTTGTCGTCTGAGTTATAATTTGGCCGCTTATATCTAAATTTCCTGGAGTTGAGATGAATGAGATGGGATGACATTGCAACGTATAACATTCTGACAGGGATGCACAGACTGGATGCAGTGATGATGATTCCTACGGCTGAAGCGTCGGAAATAATGTGGCCACTTGTCTCAGGATGTGGGATTGGCCACTTTGGACTGAGATGAGGAAACATAATCTTCACTCAGAGGCTGGTGGGCAGATGGAATTCTCTACTGCAGGTTTCTTTACAGGCCAGGTAACTGAATACGCTTAGGGAGGAAACAGACAGATTCCTGGAAGCTAAAGCATTGAAGGGATGTGGGAAGAGCGCGAGAACGCGGCCTTAATTTGGCGGATCAGCCATGATGACAATAAATGGCGGATTAGGTTTGGAGTGCCAAATGGCCTACTCCTGTTCCGATGTTCCATGTTTCTAGGAAATGAATAGTCAGAAGCAATGCGAGGGAAGTTATGTCTGATAATTGCGCCATTGTTAAGTAATGAGTAGGTGGCAGACATGCTGAATAATTAACGTCCTTAAATACTTACCGTGAAGGAAAACATACCAGGGATCACTAGGAAATTATTTGTGAATAAGAACAAAGGCACAACAATGTGAATGTAGGCAGGATAACAGTAATGGAGACATTAATAGCTCTAAACACTGAACAATTTTCAAGACCGGACTTATACATTGCAGGATATTTAAGGATGTAGTCAGGCTCGTTGTCGATATCACTGAACATAAATTTACACAGTTTTCTACACTTGGCTACCAGTCCTTAATTTTGGAAAAATATTGCCTGTTTTCTTCGCCATTTAAGAAATATGTCAGCAGGAAACCACCGAATTTTCCGCCAGTTGGGCTCGTTTCCCTTCGTTGAAGGGAAATACCGACAGGTATTTCTAATGTATAGCGTGTGTGAAAACGTTGAGATGTTTCTGCTTTTAAGATAAAGCCGTCATTGTTTTTTAAGTGGTAGGTTATGATTGACGAATTCGTTAAATTTATTGAATGTAGCTTAAGTATTTGACAGTGGAATGTCTATGCACTTTATGTGTATCAACATCCATGGGAAATCTGATAAAGTCCTGCATAAAAAAATGCTAGCGAAATATCATACTGATAGAATTGAATGCAAACTATTACTTTGGCTGGGGTTCAATGGGAAGAAACCAGAGGCTAGATGCAATGGGCGGTGATTACGTTAGGCAGGCTGTGACTACCAGTGCTCAGAATGATATCAGCTGTTCACTGTAGTTATTATTAACTTAGATGATGATTCGAAGACCACGAATATAAAATTGACAATAGCATAAATATAGGCATCATTACAAGCATTTTTAATCGATGCATATGATTTCAAAGAGGCATTCATAGTTGAGTTGAATGGAAAAAAACACTGACAAATGGATTACAATGTAAGCAATAGTGATTTATAACCACAAGAACTGAAGAGCTAGAGTGGATCATGTAATCCATCGAGCTGCAACCGCTTTCAGGACATTCATGGCAGATCTACAAGATTAAACTTCAATTTCACATGCAGTCCCCATACCTCCTTGATACTCTGAAAGAGCAAAGACCGTTTATATCTGTCCCTTGAATGTGCAGAGCGATGGAGCAGACAAAGGCTACTGGCCTCGGGAATTCCCATTATCCACAAACGCCTGAATGCAGAAATTTCAACTCAGCACAGTCCAAAATGAAGAACCCCTTATTCTGTGATTGTGCCGAAAAGCTCTAGTTTCCCAAGGAGGCTGGCAAAACTCTCACTGTCTGCTCTTCATAATCGCTGTATAAACCGTGCATGTTTCACGAAGATCACCCCTTATATTTCTATGCTGCAGGGAGGGCAACTTGAGCCACCTTTTCATCGTTAGATAATCCTTTCTTCCCGGGAACCAATCGTGGGAAGCTTTGCTGCAGCACTTCCCAGCTAACTGTGCTTCTACTTATAAAGGAGATCAAAATCAAACAAACGTCTCCAGAACAGGCCTCATAAAAGCCCTAAATAATAGTGGATAGGTGGTCTTATTCTTTCACTCTACACGCACATGCTGTTTGCCTTCCCAGTGGCTTTCCTTAGCTCCATGCAAACATTATGCGTTCCATGTTCCTGTATTTGTGAACTAAAATTCTTATGAAGATCAAAATTATGACAATTCAAAACTTGAGAAATGTACTGTTTTCTAAATTTAGAAACAACGTTCATAAATTCATAGTATCAGACTGCAACTGGCCTCTTAATTCCTCCTCATTTAACATATGCTTATTTCTTTGCAGCGTATGTGTGCCCTCCTTAAAATTTACAATTCTCACTGTGTTTGTCTCTACACCAAATGTGAATACAGGTCATCGTTAATACAGGTTGTAAATAGTGGAGTCGCCAGCAGGGCGGCGCTCCACGAGTCCCAGCCTGACAAGATGAAAATGCCCCACCTGTTCCATTTCCCTGCTCCTTCAATAAGACTCTGACTGCATCCTTCTGCGCATTACGCTTTTCCGCGGCGCGACACATGCCAGACAGCTTCATTTAGACAGAGAGAGAGAGAGAGGCTGTGGAAAAATGAGCTACAAACACAGAGAAGGCTGGCAGAGCTACAGGTTTGCTGGACATGTGGTCAGAAGAGGGTCAGATGTCGGAGCTGGGGAAGGTTACATGTTCCTTGTACTTTATTTACCCACATACTTTTAACATGACTGATATTTTACCTTAGCTCCATTTCTTAAAAAAATCCCAACATCTTTCACCCAACTTGTACCCAAAACAACTATTAATTTGATGTGTTGATTTCACTCAAAGGCCGAGCATCTGCATCTCTCTGCGGCAGAGATATTCAAAGATTCACAATCCTTTGATTGAAGAAAATTCTTCATATATTACACCTAAATCGCTGACAGGTATTCAGTGACTACAAGTAATCAATTATCCAGCCAGCAGATGCATTCGTGCAAGATCAAATATTAAATAATGATATTAGGGAAGATGTTTGGTTAAATGGGGTGGCATATCTGATGCAGAGTTTAAATGCAATCAGTCAACATTCCTTTTGTTCAATCGCAAAATCATACAGTAATCAATGTCACTGTTGCAGTCCGACACATTCAGACAAAGTGATTTATAAAATGTGGTTGGAAAGCTGAGTTCCTTATATTTAATAGGCTTTGTGTGCTTTCTCGCTTGCTGTGAATGCGTTTATCCAAGGGCGGGATGTTACAGAAATAAGACTGACCGAGAAGAGAGAGAGAGGGAGAAAGAGAGGGTGGAGATAGAGAGAGACATAGAATACATCTGCCAGACCTCGCCATATATTCTTTCCAATGCACCTTATTGTCGCTGTCCTATTTGGATTTGTGTTTTTTTTAAATTACATTACGTGATGTTTATGGAATTTATTTGATTTATTCCTTCATGATTTACTGCTGCAGCTCATGTTTTTAAAATTGTCCCTCACCTCTTCACATGCTGTTTGCCATAGTCTCTTTTATCGTCATTCTACTTACTGAATGATTTTTACCTTCAGTAATATGGTTCCTGATTCCTTTATTCATCTGGATGTTTTTTTGTCTACTATTTTGTTTCTCTTTTTTTGGGACATATTTGTCCCAATGCCTCTCTCTCTCCCTATCTTCGTTCTTTCTAATGCCTTTCAATATCGTTGCAAAACAAATAGATGTGTTTGGTTTGAGGTTCATGCCTCGAGTTTCAACTATCTATGTTCACATATCTGCACTGGTTTGGTTTAAATGTCTAGATCCATAGCCACTGCTTTTGTGGAAATGCTGTCCACTGGCTGAGGATTGTGCACTTCGCTCAGTAAAGACCTCATTTCATTTTCCCATTTCCCCATCCCTCCGCCCCTGACTGATTGCTGTATTTGAAATGTATTTGATTTCTATCCATGAATATTACTCAATTCATAGCTTTAGTTAATAAATTTCTCTCTAATCCCTTTCCAATATTTCTGCTTTGTAAAATGTCATTCCTCATGCTGTTCAACCGACTATGATACGACCTCCCTCGAGGCATTTCTTCCTGGTATGTAAATGTGCTCCACGAACAACAGCAAATGTTTACAACATAGTCAAATATTTAAAGTCTATTTCCAATTAGGAGAGCACGTTTCAATTGCACTGACTGGCTACCAGAAATGCATGAATAGCATGTGAATAAGAACAAAGTGACATAAGAAATAAACCGAACACAAGGCCATTCGGCCTTTGATATTCCACTGATTCTTAAAATGAAGATAACTGATCTATGACTTTTATCAACTTTCTTGCTGAATTTTGCAATCATGTATTAGCTAAAGCCGATATTTTCTAGCCCTGAATTTCTGCAGCAGCAGAAGCTTTGGGGTTGGATTCACAACTATTTTGAGAAGAAAATCTCATCTTATCCCAAAATATCCACTCTGATTCTCAGAGTTTGTCCCCTCA
This sequence comes from Cetorhinus maximus, assembly GCF_964194155.1. Taxonomy (NCBI): domain Eukaryota; kingdom Metazoa; phylum Chordata; class Chondrichthyes; order Lamniformes; family Cetorhinidae; genus Cetorhinus; species Cetorhinus maximus. The sequence continues at coordinate 136,871 of NW_027596283.1, read as the reverse complement.
TTATGGCAACACACTCGAAAACCCAAGCTTCCCTCTCCCCCCACAACACCACGCCTTGGCACCCCCCGCCCCTCGCAAAAAAAACACCTGTAGATAAATGGGTTGATAGATGCATTTATGTTGGAGTGAAAGAAAATTGCCTCAGGAATATGAGAAAGAGAGCTTGTGATGCCGGGAGAGAGAGAGAGACAGACAGAGAGCGTGAGAGAGAGAAAGAGAGAGAGAGAGAGAGAGAGAGAGAGACGGGTGAATAGAGAGATTGAAAATATCTCTTGCATTGCTTTCTAGCTTCAATTTACTCCATGCATCCTTATTATTCATGCTCCTATTCTGAATTACCCTTCGTCAATTTGGCCTTTAGAAGGTTTTAATACTCCTGTCTTCTATTTGTTCATGATTTCATCTCCAAGTTTTCCTTTGTCTTCCTTTTTATTTTCTTTCTTTTCTAAACACCTTGGTTTGGTTTTCGTCGTCTTCTCCTTGATTGTCATTGCACTGACTGCATGCTTTTTGCCTTAATTCCTATTTCTGTCTCCCGTCTCTTTATTTATCAAGGAAATGTTATTGTCAGCTTGTTTTTGTTTATCTTAATTGAACATATTAATCCAGACGCCTATTAATCATTTATAAATACATATTCACCACTGTTATTCTATCTATATCAACAACTCTCCATTCCAGTTTATCTGCACAATTGGCATTTTCATTTCCGCAATATAAGCTCCTTACTATCTACTTTTGTTTTAGAGTTTTTATTTTCTTACATCTTCCTCAATCTTTGTCAGAATTTTGTAATTGTTCTCTGATTGGCAGTGCATCTATTTCAACCTGGAAGGATTTCTTACATTTGCCTCAGTGATTTTTTTTTAAGTCTAGTTTCACGACCACTGCATTGGTAGATTTCCCATCTGCGGGGCAAGCATTGGGTCCTGTAGTACAATATAAAAAACCCACTGTAAAATTCCTCTAACATTAATTGGGATTTAGAATGACCATTGTATTTTGTAAACTGTCTTCGATCCTCCATTCGTCGAACTGTCCCCTACATGGAATTACTGTTTGCAGCAGGAACGGATTGTTTGCCAATTATTTATATATTGAAGGCAAATTTGGAAACTGACGAATTCGCTTCAGTTACAGAGACAGACTGTGAAGAATAAAGGGGAAACGCATAGGAGATGACCAGAATGAAACACATTGAACACATAATCATCGGGGCCTAAGGTGCAGGAGCTGTTCAATTTGTCATCTCAGCTTGCAGCCCCGTTCAATTCAGTAGCATCTAATCTTACATTTTTCTTCAAAGCTAACAATCTCCATATAGCCTTTCATCCCAATAACGTTAAAAATGTTGATTAAATCATGCCCTGATTAGACTTAACGACCGAGAAATCGATTGTTTTGAATGACAAATAAATCTTCGCATCTTACTCATAAAAGGCTGACCCTTGTTCCGTATCTCTGTCCTAAAAACATGGATACATAAGCGAGAACATGTATATCACTTTAAAATGAAACATAACAAAACGAGCTCAGGAATGGAAGTGGGCGAAATGGTGACTCTGATCTGCGCCACAGGCTCCAAGCAAAATTATACTTTCCTCGACTAAAATGACAGAAAAACAATATATTGCCGGGGATGTAATTGCTGAGGTCTTCTTGTTAAATGTGTTCAGTCTGTTTGCTGGAATTGTGTGATGATAAATTTTGCAAAATTAATCATGTGCGATAGGCTCGGCCGGAGAAACATAAAGAGAGAGAGAGAGTGAGGCCTGCTTTTCATCACTCTCTCATTTATTGTCATATTACTTACTGCAGGCTTCAGGCTTTAAATTTAGTTTTGTCCTGTTCGATTTATTCATCAATGTGTTTTATTATTGGCTATTTTGTTTTTATTGTAGTTGAATTTATTTCTCCTGATTAATTCTCCTATTGATAACATTTGAAAATAGTTTCAGTTCTGTTCATCAATTTTCTCTTCCAGTTTATTTATCCAATTTACGTTCCCATTGCCAGAATATAAGGTTTTTTATCACGCAATCTTTTTTTAAAAATGATTTTCATGCTTCTATTTCTATTTTCCTGAACCTAGTCAGAACAAGCGATTAATTTTGACAGATGATGATCTCATTTACACCAAAAAAATCTTTATCCATTTCTCCTGTGGCTTATATTCGAAATCCAACTACTTCAGCAAAATTTTGGTGGGTCTCCTATTAAATGAGTAAGGTTTGTGTCCTTTAACGTACATAACATAACCACTTGGGTAGCTTTCCCAATCTCTCCTTGCAGAAGCAATTGTTGCAGTTGAAATCCAAAATGATAACATTCATTTGAATATAATTTATTCCACAGCTTTATCAACTTTTTCAAGCCCCTGCCACTTTGCTATGGTTTCTAAAAAAAAACATATTCATGTTATTTAACCTGCCTATGATGCAGCCTACCACGAGGCATTTTTTCTCGATATCCAATTATGATCAGCAGATCAGAAGCAATTGCTAATACTTTATCTAAATGTTTCGCCTAAAATATGAAGATGACAAATCCAGACTCAGATAGAGGGACAGATTATCAGAAATACGTGAAAACAGAAAGCGAGATGATTTAAAGAGCAATGCACAGCGCAGGCATTAAATATCAGGAATATAAGCAGCTGCATGCCATTTGGCCCTTCAATGTTGCAGTGTCAATTAATATGACAATGCTGATTTTCTTTTTTATTCATTCACGGGGTGTGGGCTTCGTTATTTTATGAAGCATTTATTGCCTATCCCTGGTTGCCCTTGAGAAGGTGTTGGTAATTGCCCCCTTGAACGGCTTAAGCCCATGTGGTAAATGTGCACACGATGCAGTTAGGAAGAGAGTACAAGGATTTTGGCCGAGCCACATTGAAGGAATTGCGATACATTTCCAAGTCTGGATGGTGATTGGTTTGGAGGGGACATTCATGATGGTGATGCTCCCATAACTCTGCTGCTCTTGTCCTTATAGGTGGTAGTGGTCGTGCGTTTGTAAATTGCTGTCTAAGGGGCCATGGTGAATTCCCGATTTACATCTTGTAGATGGTGCACACTGCTGCTACAGTCTGGTGGAAGTGGAGGGAGTGAATGTTTGTGGATGTGGTGCCAATTAAGCGACCTTGTTTGTCCTGGACGGTCTCCAGTTTCTTCAGTGTTGTTAGAACAGCGCTCATCCATTCTAGCAAGGAGTTTCCTATTTAATTCCTGACTTGTTCCTTTTAGACGGTAGACAGGCTTTGGGGAGTCAAGAGCAAGTTACTCATGGCACGATTCCTAGACTCTAACCAGATTTTGTAGAAAGGGTATTGATATGGATAGTTCATTTCAGTTTCTGTTCAATGGTAACCCCATGATTTTGATAGTGGGGGGTCAGTAATGAAAATGCCATTGAAAATCAAGGGGCGATGGCTGGAATTTCTCTTGTTACAGAAATTCATTGCCTGAAACTGGTGTGGTGAGAAAGTTGCTTTCCACATGTCAGCACAAGCCTTGATATTGTCCAGTCCTTGCTGCACTGAACACGGACGCTTCAGCATCTGAGGAGTCGCCAATGGTGCTGCACGTTGGGCAATTATAAGCGAACATCCGCACCTCTGATCTCATGATGGAAAGAATGTCAGTGATGAAGCAGCTGAGGATGGTTGGGCCTAACACACGACCCCCAGGAGCTACTGCAGTGATGTCCTGGCGTTGGGTGGACTGACATCCAACAACGATAGGCATAGTCCTATGAGCCAAGTATCACCCCAGCCGGTGGAGAGCTCTGCCCCTGATTCCCATTGTCAACAGTTTAGGTGGGGCTCATTGATTCCATACGCTCTAAAAAGCTGCCTTGATGTTAAGGGCAGTCATTCTCACCACCCTTCGGTAGGTCAGCTCTTTTTTCCATGTTTGAACCAAGGTTGTATCGAGTTCAGGTGCTGAGTGCCACTGGAGGAACCAAAGTTGGGCATCAGTGAGCAGGTTAGTGCTATGGAAGTACCGCTTGATAGCACTATGGAAGACCTCTTCCATTAATTTACGAATGATGGAGAGTAGGCTGATGGGGCGGCAACTGGGCGGCTGGATGACTGCTGCTATTTCTGTACAGGACATTCCTGTGCAATTTTTCAAATATCCGGATAGATGCCAGTGTTGTAGCTGTACTGGAACAGCTTGGTTAGCGGTGTGGGATGTTCTGGAGCACAAGTCTTCATTGCCACTGCTGTTATGTTGTCAGGGCCCATAGACTTTGTAATGTACAATGCCTTCAATCGCTTCTAGAGAGCATGTGGAGGGAGTTGAAATGGCTGAAAATTGGCATTTATGATACTTTGTACCTCCAGAGTGGGTCCGGATGGATCATCCACTCGTCACTTCTGGCTGAAGATTGCTGATAATTACCAGCCTTAGCTTTTGCACTGTTGTATTGGTCTCCCCCATCGTTGAGGATAGGGATATATGTGGAACCACGTCCTCCAAAGAGCTGCTTAATTGTCCACCACAATTCACGACTACATGTGGCAGGATAGCAGATCAAAGGCCTGATCCATTTGTTGTGGGTTCGCTTAGCTCAGTTTATCGCTTGCTGCATTTACTACTTGGCACACAAGTAGTCCTGTTTTATAGCTCCACCAGGATTACGATTCGTTTTTAGGTATGCCTGGCACTGCTCCTGGCATGCACCCCCTGCACTCCCCATTGAACGGAAGTTTCTGACCTGGCTTGATGGTACTGGTAGAGTGATGTATAGAGCCTGTCCACGAGTTTACAGATTGTGTTCGAGTACAATTGCTGCTTCTGTTGGACCAAGCGCCTCATGGAAGCTCAGCCTTGAGTTTATAGATGGTAATTAGCAGGATGTTCCCATTCTTGACCTGATGGGGTCTTCGTGGGCTTCGGAGTCGATGTTGAGGACGCAGGAGTCGATTTTTAGTACTCCAGGGCAACTCTGTACCCCTGCCTCCCTGCATACCTCTGTGTCACCGCCTCTGCTCGTGGGGCAGGACATACACATGCATGGTGATGTTGGAGCCTGGGACTTGGGACATTATCTGAATGGTATGACTGCTTGAGGATGACTGTGCCCGGCTGTCGCTTGACTGATCTGTGAGACAACTCTCCCACTTTTGGCATTGGTGCCGATTAATTAGTAAGGAGGACCTTGCAGGACCAAAAGGGCTCTGACTGCCTTTGTTTTTTCTGCTGCCTTGGTCGATGCTGGATGATCCGTCCGGTTTTATTCCTTTACAACTGAGCAGCTTGTGGCTTGCCCGACTATTTGCACAGTCAAACACTTTGCTGTTGGTCTGGAATCACATGAAGGCCACGCCAGTTAAGGATGACAGGTGAAGCAGATGGATTTTTCAAAACAACAAGTGCGCAATGTACATTAATTTCCCCTCATTGAATTCTATTTTCGCCATCTGCTGCAGTGGGTTTCAAAACCAGATCTAAAGAGCATTACCATATGTTTTAGGATTACTAGCCGAGCTATACTATCGCTATGACATAGCCTCCCCGTGGTAACTCATTAACAGTACCGGTCTGCAGTGTCTTTACATGACTTAATGTCCCAAAGCTATTAATTTCACTCCTAAATATGTACAGCAACTTAACATCCAGAGCCTTTTGTGGTGGAAAGTATCAAACATGAAAAACGTTTGTGCACAGATATTGCTCCAAACCTCAGCACTCGGCAATGAAATTATTCTCAGACGGTGTGATGTCATTCTCGACTCGCTAGCTATTGATAAACGATTGAATGTATTCGCTTCAAATGATATTGGATAAAATGCTTTCCGCAATTGTGCTTGATGATTGGGGAAGCAGAACTGCATCAGAATTTAAATCCAAACATAAAATTCCCACAGGTTAACAGAAATAACTTGGAAGACTCAAAGCCACTTTGGCAAATTCATGGCAAGTCTTTATAAAACGGGGGCTGTATCAAATGATTTTAAGTCATGCCGGGTGGGGGTTGCAGAGGAGATAGCATTCCGGTAATGTCCCAATGCTAGTAATGGATAAGACCAAGGCAACTGATAATTAGGAATTAAGAAGCTAGTCTCAGTAATGGGCACAAATAATCAGTTGGCGGAATTAAATATCAACTGAAAAGGCCCAGCAAGCCACCCAGTTCAAGGGAAATTAGGGATGGTCAGCAAATGCTAGCTTGGCAGTGGTGCCGATCAAAAAATAAGACAACAAGAGGCATTTGCATTGGCACAGAAATAATACAGGAACAGTCACAATTTAGTGCGTTGGCGCAGACACAGGGAGACTGGCAGCGATCAAGTAGCAAATGAAGAAGAAACATACAGAATAATATAACTGAGACAGATAGAGAGGGAAACCTGGGCTGAGAGGCTTTGAAGCATTCACAAGGGAGATTGAAATTTATAATGTTTACAATGGTGTAATGTCATGTCGATTGCTGAAATATATGAGTTATTTCTCCCATTTCACTGCCATTACCTGACTTTGCCCTCTCCATCCTTTAATGAATCTGAATTTATGTTGATTCCCTGTTTATATTAGGATGTCTGTGGTATGCTGTACTAATTCTGGTTACGTTAGGCAAAAAGTAATTTTCATACTTCATATTTTCTTTCCGAAGACGTTCTGTTCATTTTTGCTGTATTTTAATTTCTGTGCATTCAACTTGGTGGATACCTTTCTCTTTAGTTTAAATTCTGTTGAACGGAATGAATTTGGCCCATCGTGTTTCATTGTGATCAGGTAGTTCTTTATCTTTTAGCGGGATATTTATTACGCTGCAGTCCGTCGTTCACATTATAAACAAAGACAAGTTGTCATTCAATCTCTGGCTGTTCATTACATTTCTTTGCATTCCTTCCTGAGACCCATTCCCGTTCCCTGATCATCCGATGTTTTATAGCTAATGACGTCATCTTTGCCTTACGTACACCTTTGGCAATGCACCTTCCAAGAAGATTGTGATAAGCTGCCCAGCATATGTATGAAAAGTCCGAAGGTTCTTGAGGGTGTCTGAGATAATTTTCCCTCTGACAAACAACAGGGGGTCTAAGCTGTGAATGAGAAGGACAAACGACATTTAGAGCTGCCCAAAGATATTTAAGGAGTGCAACTTATAAACCAATCTACTTTCCAAATAAAATTAATGGAACAGCAGGAATGAAGAAAAACATGAAAATACAATTTTTCAAAAACGTAAATACATGCAGAAAGCTCAGGTCCTGATGCGTGGGGATGATATAAAGAGCAGCATACGGTGACAGAAAAGAAAGGAAGAATATTAAAGTTTTAATATTTCACGATCTTGCAATTAATAGAAAAATCACCAAGTAAACTGTTACAATGACATGTAAGTAGCAGAATTGATAAGGGAGAATCAGTGGAAGTGATGTATTAGAAATATTAGAAGGCTTTTGTTTAATTCCCAACGAAGGGGTTAGTGTGTAATGTTTAAGCACACGCCAATGGGGGTAATATGTTGGCATGGATTAATAATTGGTGAGCAGACAGAAAATGGAGTGTAGGAAGACACAGGTAAGTTTCGGAGGGGGAGGCAGTAACTAGTGGCATACCACGGCGATCAGTGTTTGGGTCCTAGCTATTCACAATATATATCAATGGTTTGGATGAGGGAAACAAACGTAATATTTCCAAGTTTGCTGACGACAAGAAACTTTGTGAGAATATGCGGGGTAAAGAGGGCGCCCAGAAGTTTCAAGGTGATGTAGGCAAGTCAAGTGTGTGAGAAACTTTTGGAAGATGCAAAATAACGTGGTAGGTGTGAGTTATCAAATATGGCAGGGAAGAAGAAATGTAGAGACTTTTAAAGATGATGATAGATTAGGAATTGTTGATTTTTAAAAGGACATACAAGCCCTGATACAGCAACTAATGAAAACAAGCAAGCAGGTGCAGGAAGCAATTGAGAAAAAAAATGACATTTTGGCTTCATTGCGAGAGGGTTTGAGCAGAGGAGCAAGGACATTTTAAGCAGTATTGCAGGCCCTTGGTGAGTCCACACTTGGAGTCTTTTTGTATTTCTCGCCAACGCCCCTAAGGAATGATGAATTTCCAGAGAGGGAGTGCAACGGAGGTTCAGCAGATTGATTCATCTGATATCAGGATTGTCGGATGGGGTGGAATTGGGAAGATTACGCTTTTATTTATTGGTGTTTAGGTAGATCAGAGGGGATAACATTGGAATGTGTAACATTCTGACAGGCAGGGAATGACTTGTTCCTGTGATTGTGTTTGCTCTGGCTGAGGATTGGAGAAAAAGGGTTAACAGTCTCTGGATATGTGACAGGGTAATTACGACTGAGATGAGGTGAAAATCCTTCACTCAGAGTGCGGACATATAGAATTCTCGACCACAGGGGGCATTGTCAGCCAGGTCACTAAATATATTTAAGAGGGAAATAAATTTCTGGAGCTAACGTGAGACGGGGCATGTGGAGAGCACGAGAGCACAGCGTTAAGCCAGAGAATCAAAAATTATGCTATTGAATGACAGAGCAGGTTCGAAGAGACAAACAAACTAATTCCCTTCTGATATTCCACGTTTCTAGGAAAATAATAGCCAGACGCAATGTGAGGCAAAATAGATCTGAGAATGACTCCATTGTCAACAGAAATAAGGAGGTGGCAGGCATGCTGAGTACTTACATTCCTTCAGTATTCGCAGTGAAGGGAGAGCTCAACTTGCCAGGAGTCCCAGAGAAACAATTAGTGAATCAGGAACAAAGGCTCAACATAGTTCACGTAAGCAGGTTGAAATTAATGGAGAAATAAATGGCACTAAACAATGGCAACAGTTGATTGCAGGATTTTAAAGGATGCCATCAGGCGCATGGCACATGTCTCTGAAGAAATAAAAACTTGCACAGTTTGCTACAGTTGGATAACACACGTTGTTTTGGAAAATGTTGACTGTCACTCCGCCATTTAAGAAAGGTGTCAGAAGGAAACCAGGGAATTATAGAACACTTAGACTATGGTTTGTTGTAAAGCAAATAAGAAAGGTCACTATGATCGATATAGTGTGTGAACGCCTTGAGATGCGTCAGCCAATCAGCGTATGCCAACACTGGGTTTTAAAGAGTAGGTCGTGCCTGAGGAATTCATTCAATTTATTGAAGGATTTACTCAATTAATTGACTGTGCAATGTCTATGGGTTTTATGTGTACCAACATCCAGGGTATTTCTGATAAATTCCTGCCTAAGAGACTATTAGCTAAATGTCACACTAATGGAATTGGAGGCAAACTATCCCCTTGGTCACGGCTCATTTGGGATAAACCAGATGCTAGGAGCAAACGGCAATTAATACGATTGGCAGGCTGTGACTACCGGAGCACAGAAGGATCTCAACTATTCACTCGAGATACCAATAATTTAGGTGGCGATTAGAAAACCACGAATGTTAAATTGCCAATGGCATACATTTTTCTTAATTTCAACCATTTTAGACAGAAGCATCGCATTTCAAAGAGATTTTGTCAGCTGAATTGAATGGTCAAAACTGTGACAAGCGGATTACAATGTAGGCAATTGTGAGTTCTGAAACATACTCGTGTCGACAATTCCAATGATCCACAACCAGCCCAACACAGAAATTGTAACTCATCTCACCCCAGAAAGATTGACCCCTTTTTCAGTGACTGCTCCCATGTGCTCTAGTTGCCCACCCAGGGGAAGAAACTGTAATTGCCTATTCTCGCATATCCGAGTCAAAATGATGCACTTTTCAATGAGATCACCCCACACTCTTATACACTGCAGAGAGGCCTAATTCAGACAACTTTCATCATTGGGCAACACTTTCATCCCAGGAGACAATCTAGTGAATATTTTATCTCCCACTTCCTGTGCAATTTCGCTTCTACTTACATAAGGAGACCAACATTACGCACACAGCTCCTGACCTGGTCTGATCAAAGCCCTGTAAATTTGTGGATGAGTTACTTTATTCTTGTGCAAGAATGCCCTTTCAGTGTACACCAGCATTGAGTTGGCCTACCCAGTGGCCTTCTTTAGCCCCATGCAAACTTCCTGCTTTCCTTGTTCCAGTATGAGTAAAACCAAGTCCCTGTGAAGATCCATATTAAGGCGTTTCAAAAGTTGAAAAATCTCCCGTTTCCTATATTTTCTAACAATCTGTATCAATTCCTTCCTTTCAATATCTTGTTCCCGCTTATTTAACACGTGTCTACCTCTTTGCAGCCAATTTGTGCCCTCCTTGCAGTTTACAATTCTCACCCTGTTTTGTCTGTTATCCATAGTGAATGTATTAATCTCCATCAATTCATCGTTAATACAGGTTGTGCTTAGCGGATTCTCCAGCAGTCATCCCTGCAGCTCTCCACGAGTTCCAGCCAGAGAAGTTGACAATTCCCCACCTGTTTCACCTCCCTGCCGCTCCCCTGTTACCAATTCTCCATCAATAATATCCTGACCGTGCAAAGGCTGACCTTGCGCTTTAAGCTTTAGCGTGGCACGACACAGTCCAGGGAGTTTCATTTAGAGAGAAGAATGCTGTGAAATATTAGCTAAAATGGCAGAGAAGCTCAACAGGGTAAAATTGTTTGCAGACATGTGGTTATATGAACTTCAGTAATAGGTGCTGGGGAAGGCTACTTGTTCCTTGCAGCTTACTTTCCCACGTAATTTAAACATTCCTGTGTTTTTCTTTTTACCTCAGCCTCACTTCTCATAAATTCCCCACATTTTTAATGTCCTTTGTGCCCAAAACACCAGTGAATTTATATTTTGTACTTGTTCAATGGCCGATCATCTGCAACTCTCTACGGTGGAGGATTTGAAATATTCATGATCCTTTGATTGAAGAAATTTCCTCGCATAGTACAACGAAGGTATCGATTATGTAACCATCCTGCACATTTCAGCAAGCAGACATGTTAGTGCCAAATGAAATGTTACAAAATGGAATTAGGAATGATTTGTTAGCTGGAGAGCCAGGTCTGCAGCAGAGGTTAAACACAAAAGTAAACCATCCTCTGGATGAATCGCCAAATCCTATAGGAGGCAATGTCACTGTGGCAGTCCAGAGAAGCTGATTTCTAAAAAAAATGTTTCCTGGAAGCTGATGATCGCAGATTCAATATGTGTAGGCCGTTTGCTGGACAACATTGAAAGTTTTTATCTAATGACTTAATAATACAGTAACAATCCTGACTGAAAAGAGAGTCAGACAGAGAGAGAGAGAGAGAGAGATAGAGATAGAACGACGGAGAGAATGATAAATAGAGACACCGAATATCTTTGTCCATGTCTCTTAAGTTTATTCTTTCTGATGAATTTTTATTGCCACTCTCAACATTCTGATTTGTATTTTTTTATGTTTGGTAGGATATTGTGAGATTTTTTGATTTATTCCTTCCTGAATTACGGCCGTGGCATATGCCATTCTTTTTACAAAATCTTCCTAACCTCTTGATCTGCATTTCGTCCTCCTGTTCATTTCCGCCTTTGTACTTAGTGAATGATGCTTGCTGTCATTTATATAGTCCCTCTGATTCATTAATTCATCCTATTGTTTTATGATTAACTACTTGCTTTCTCTTTTATTGGGAGATAGTTGGCCCGACGTCTTTCTCCCTCCCTCTCTCTCTTTCTTTCCCTCTGTATCTGACTCTCTCTCTCTCTCTCTCTCTTTCTCTCTCTCTCTCCCTCCCTCTCTCTCAATCTCTCCCTCCCTCTCTCTCAAAATATCAGCCTGTCTGTCTGTCTCTCCCTCTCTCTCTTTGTCTATCTGTCTGTCGTTCTGTCTGTCTGTCTCTCTCTCGCTGCCCCTGTTTCGCCGGGTCGACTTTCTAACATACGATTAATTTTGTCGCATTGAATTCCACACAAGCAAAGAAAACACATTGAAAACATTTAACGCGACGACCTCAGCTTTTCCATCGCCGGCAAGATAACTTCCTGTCATTTCTTTCGAGGAAAGATTCCTTTTGCTTTTAACCTGTGGCGTAGATCTGCCTGAGCATCTCACCCACTTCCGGTCCTGATCTCGTTTTGTTATATTTCATCTTACAAGGATAGAAATCTGCTCGCCTGTGTCTACATGTTTTTAGGGTAACCTAAACCTTGGAGGAAAGGAACAATTTTCAGTCATTTATGAATACATATCGGATATGTTTTTGACACTTAAAGCGTTGTGAATCTTTGGACATTCCTGCCACAGAAAGCAGCAGATTTCTCGGTCACTGAGTGTAAACAGGGCCTGGTTTAATCCAACTTTTGGATGTGATTGGGGTGAAAGGCTTCATGGAAAATGTCAGCGTTTGGAAATAAGTAAATGATTCGATACAAATAATTGAAAGGGGCTGCAAGCTGAGGTGACAAAATAAGCTCCTGATGCGGTAAAGTTATGTACTGGTGATAAGATGCTTCAATGTGTTTCGCTCTATTCATCCTCTGTGTTTTGTACCCTTATATTTCACAGCCCGTCTCTGTAACTGAAGTGATTACGTCCGTTTCCATTTTTTTTTCAACTCTAAAATAATTGGCATGTGATTGATTCCTACTTGAATACGTATTTCCATGTTGGAGACAGGCCGCTCGACCAAGATCAGAGGCAGTTTAAATAATGTGAAATACATTCTGCAGCACAACTAATCTTGGGGCAAATTTAAAGTGAGGAATTGAACGCGTACTAACGGGCGCAATGCTGATCCCATAGATGGGAAATCCACCATCGCAGTGGTCATAAATCAAGACTTTGAAAAATCACAGAAACAGGTATAATAAATCCTTTTAGCGTGGGATAGGGGCACCACCAATCAGAATATAATTAGATATTTTTGGTAAACATTGTAAAATAGGTAAGGGAAAAAAAAACTGCCAAAATAAAACTAGACAGTAAGGAGCAGATATTGTGGCAATGAAAATGCAAATGTGTGCTTATAAACTGGAGTCGATTATTAATTATATAAAGACAGAATAACGGCGGGAAATATATATTTATACGGAATGAATAGGCATCTGGAATAGTATGTTCCATTAAAACAACCAAAAAAATAGCTTTTAATCAACGTTCCTGGGTGAATAAATGGATGGGATCAAGAAATAGAAATTCAAGTGAATCACATGCAATAAACAGAATGAGAATAAAGGAGAAGACGATGAAAAGAAAGCACAGCTTTAGGGAAGAATTCGAAAGAAGGAAGGCAAATAAAAGCTTCGAAATTAAATGATGAATGGATAAATGAAAGAAGTAATATAATATCTTAAAGTCAAAATTAACAAATGGTAAATCAGGGTGTGAACCGAGATAAATAGGATGCATTCGGTGAATATCAGCTCGAAAGCAATGACATAGTCTCTCTCTCTCTCTCTATTCTCGCTCTCTCTCGATCTCTCTCTCTCACTCTCTCTCTCTCTCCGTCTCCCTCTACCCCTCCATTCTGGTAAGTTTTTTTAAAGGTATAACTTCATGACAGCTGAGTTGGTAGATTTCTCATCCACGGACTAAGCATTGCGTCCTGTCCTACACAGTAAATACCTCACCGCATTTCCCCTTTTCCCTGCCCGCCTTTCACAGATCCATTGTGTAGTTGCAATCTCCTGCTGTACTCATCGCATAATCTTTACTCAGCTCATAACTTTTCTCCCGGATTTTCCTCGGAGCCCCTTCCATTATTTGGTGGTCTCTTGACCTGCCCTTCCCCTGATATTTAAACTTGCCCTGACACACCCTTCCTCTACACATCTGTCCTCGAAGATAGTAATATGGTTAGTATTCAGCAGCAATTGCTTACAACATATTCAAATAATTAAGGTACTTTTGCACGTTGACGAGACAGCGTCAGTTGCATGGTCAAACTGCCAGGGATAAGGAGAATAATAAAAAAAATACAGCGTCCAGGTGAATTACTGAGCAAAGTACATCACATGCACATGGACACCAGAAACCGAAACAACAGTAGTCATTCGGCCTTTATTGTCCATTGCCATTTAAGAAGACAATTCCAGATCTATTGTTAAGCTTTAACCTCCTTCAGTGTCAATTTTGTTTCAAAGCGTGCATTTTCCCCAAGGCATTCTGGTACAATACACCTGTTCTTGATCTTGTTTTATTCCCCAGAACATTCAATATTCTGATGCCAATTGTTCAAGTTGTAAAAAATGTTCACACTGGTTTCCTCGCGGTTTGCAGGCTATTATCCAGAGTGACCCTTCATTTTGATATTCTTATTTTTGTTCCCCCACTATCAGATGTTGGCCTATTCATTACGCCGAAAAGAATCACCGAGAAGTGTGTGATGAAGATGGAATATACTTCAATGCAATATGACATGTGAGAAAATATATTTAGTAATAGGCATGGGTGACATATGGAAATAAGCATCCAGCAGAGATTGGAACCACAAAAACAGAGTGAGGGAAATAGTCAGGGAGAGTTACACGCTGCTGGATGGGTTATTACCACATCCAGTAAAAAGATTTTTGCTTAAAAAGACCACCGTTCAAACGCAATGACATTCCCGTCCTACCGAGTGAAATTGTTCCTCTCGTCCTGACCATATTGTTCACTCACTGAAAGGTTTGGTCACCACTATCCCTTTACTCAGCCACTGAAACTCCTCCCCTCTCCGGTTCCTGCCACCCGATTCAGTGAAAACCTGTCGCTCCCTAAACCCCGCCTCCACACCCACTGAAACTCTTCCCCTCCCCTGCCCCCTCCTCCAAACCCACTGAATAATTCCACCTACCGTAAGCCCCTCTGGCCACGGAATGCAACTCCGCCCCTCGCTGAACTTATTCCACATCTCCTGAGATGCTCCTTCCCCTCAGCGACTTCCCAAAAACTCTTACTCATCCCTTGATTTTATTATTCCCAGCACCTAAGCAGCTGTCCCAATCTTTCAACAACTTGCACATTCTGTGTACCCTTTCCTGATCTCCAGGCCCCTTACCCAGCAACTTGATAGATTCACTCTGCTCCTGACACCCTTTCCCATCCACTGCGCTGTATTTAATGAAGACGAGGGAGGTCTGAGCTGATACACGGAGAGCAGGTGTGAGCCCTGCGTCACCGCCTTGAGTGAAGTCCCACTGAATTTAGGGCCACTCAGGCACTTAACGTAATTATGTCGGGCTTTCCCCGTGTTCAGGGATTTCAGCGAAGGAAACCAAGCCCAACCGAGAGCTGCCGGCCAATCAGTTACTGGCAGCTCCTGGACGGCAGAACCACTACGGATACCACAACCAGCTTCGTCATCTGGTCATCGCTAAATCCCAGGCCAGAGGTGACTGATGGTGGGATAGAAAATGAATTTATCACTCCCATGTATAACTTTGACACGTACAGAATTAATCCCGAACATACAAATCCACCACTGACAAGTATAGATTGAATCTCAAACATTCACACAACACAAGAGACTGACAAATACATATAATCCCATAAGTGACAACCAAATCGTGGAACTAGGATACATCAGAGAGATATATAATGAATATCAAACACCAGGCAAAGAATGAAAATCCAATACACAATGAAATATAGATAACGATTCTGATATCCAAATACTATCTTAGTGAAACGACTATCAATATGATGCACGGTTCCGGGGAATTTTTGCTGCAGACTGAAAACGAGGCTCGCACGCAAAACCACTGACATTCAGAATCAGAATGACGCCCCACACCCTTATCCAGTTGTAAGGAATGATAAAGATCTAATCACACATTGACAATTACACAAAAAACTAGACATGGTTCCAGGAACTGATTGAGATTGGATATAATACTCGCTTACGGCAACAAGATAGTGACCGATGCGAAATGAATGAGACACCCGCTTGCAGTACCAGAAAATGGCAGATAGCGAATGAAACCAAGACGTGCTTACAGTAACAGAAACTGACTGATAGAGAAAAATACTTCCACAACTGCAGTGCAAACGGCAGCTTCACAATGCGGACAAAATTGTTAACTATATCGGGAAATGACTGACAGAAATACAATAGAACACATATACACTGCTCCCGAGAGTAACAAATACTGAATAACCAAACACTCACCTACAATTCCGCTGATAATCAATCCAAGCTCACCATCTTGCAATACGGGTTAAATAGGCTGCTTTCGCAGTTCAATCTGCGTCATCACGTAGAAAGATCCAAATTCACGGCCCCGACTTCGCTCACTAAATACAAGAGCCTTTTCAGCAGGTTTTAGGAATTCGGAAATTGAAATACTGATAGTCTACCCACTCAATTATTACAGTGACAGGCCCTTTGCCCTGTAAAATACTGACAGTCTTATCACTCAATTACTACAGTGACAGGCGCCTGGTCCTGTAAAATACTGACAGTCTACCCACTCAAATATTATAGTAAGAGGCCCCTGGCCCTGTAAAATACTGACAGTCTACCCACTCAATTACTATAGTGACAGGTCCCTGGCCCTGTAAAATACTGACAGTCTACCCACTCAATTACTATAGTGACAGGTCCCTGGCCCTGTAAAATACTGACAGTCTACCCACTCAATTACTATAGTGACAGGTCCCTGGCCCTGTAAAATACTGACAGTCTACCCACTCAATTACTATAGTGACAGGTCCATGGCCCCGTAAAATACTGACAGTTTACCCACTCAATTATTATAGTGACAGGTCCCTGGCCCTGTTAAATTCTGACAGTCAACCCACTCAATTAGTAATGTGACAGGCCCCTGGCCCTGTTAAATACTGAAAGTCTACCCACTGAATTACTACAGTGACAGGCCCCTGGTCCTGTAAAATACTGACAGTCTACCCACTGAATTACTACAGTGACAGGCCCCTGGTCCTGTAAAGTACTGACAGTCTACCCACTCAATTACTACAGTGACAGGCCTCTGGCCCTGTAAAATACTGACAGTCTACTGATACAATTACTAACGTGACAGGCCCCTGGCCCTGTAAAATACTGACAGCCTACCCAAACAATTTCTATATAGAAAGGCCCCTGGTCCTGTAAAATACTGGAAATCCACCCACTGAATTACTATATTCAAAGGCCACTGGTTCTGAAAAATACTGACAGTCTACCCATTTAATTAATATATGGACAGACCCCTGTTCCTGTAAAATAATGACAGTTTCCCACTCAATTAATACATTAACAGCTCCCTGGCCCTGTAAATTACTGAGAGTCTAAACAATCTATTCTTACAGAAATATATCCCAGGTACTATAAATATTTTGACAATTCCCCTATGCTACTGTTTTTTTAAAAATCGTTCATGGGATATGGGCGTTCTTGGCTGTGCCAGCATTTATTGCCGATCCTTAATTTCCCTTATACAGATGGTATTTAAGAGTCAGCCACATTTCTGTTGGCCTGGATTCATATATAGTCCGGATGAGGAAAGAACAGCAGGGCCTTCATTAAAGGACATTAGCTAAGCAGATGTTTTTTTTTCCAACAATTGGCATTGGTTTGATGTTCATCATTAGAGATTTTAATTCTGATTATTTTTTTAATTGATGATTTTTATTGAATTTGAATTTTGCCACACACCGTAGTGAGATTCGAACCCGGATCCCCAAAGAATTATTTTGTGTCTCTGGATTACTCACCCTAGCCCAGTGACAGATCACCGGCTCTGTCAACATTCTGCCAGCCTATGCATTCTATTGTTGTAGTGACAGCCCCCAGGCCAAGTCAACATTCTGACAGTCTCCCCACTCCATTACTATAGTAACAGGCCCCCAGCTCTGTTAACATATCGACAGTCTCCCCACGATATTACGTTTGCTTTAGGTGCCCAGCCCTTCATACGTAGAGCAAGTAACCACAAATTGTTACTATAGTGTACAGGCCCAGGGTTCTTTATGCATTCTGACATGCTACCCACTCTATTGCTATAATGACAGAATGACAGAACCCCCAGCTCTGTAACCATATAGACAGCCTATGACAGTCTGTGACTATTGTGATAGGCCCCCAGCTCTGTCATAATGCTGAAGTCTACTCACTCTATTACTATATTGATAGAACCCCCCGCTCTGTAAACATGCTGACAGCCTGCACACTCAGTTACTATAGTGACAGGCCCCCGGCTCTGCAATTATAAAGACAGTCTACCCACTCTATTAATTTAATCACAGAACCCCCTGCTCTATACACATACTAACAGTCTACCCAATCTATTACTATAGAGACAGAACCCCCAGCTCTCCAAACATAATGACAGCCTACGCAGTCTTGCATTGTAGTTACAGGCCACCGGCTCTGTCATCATGCTGACAGAATATTCACTCTATTACACTAGTGACAGGGTCCCGACCTCTGTAAACATACAGACAGTCTCCTCAATCTAATACTATGGTGACAAAACCCGGTCTGTAAAGCTGCTGACAGTCTCTCCACTATATTACTGTTGTGAAAAGCTGCCGAGCGGGAAATATACTGACAGCTCCAAATCCACTTACAGGCCCCTGGCTCTGTAAACATCCTGATAGTCTCCCCACTCAATTACTCTGGTAACAAGACCCTGGTTCTGTAAAACACTGACAGTCTAGATTCTCTCTTACTGCAGTGGTTGGCCCCGCTTCTTCAAGCATGCTGACAGTCTAAACAATCTATTCCTACACTGACAGATGCCCGGGTCTGCAAACATACCGAGAGTCTTCCCAATCTATTACTACAGTGACAGGTCACCAGGTCTGTACATTTTATGTCATTCTCTCCACGATACTAGCTAAGTGAATGGTCCACGTCTCTATAAAATTACTGACCAACTGCCCACACTATTGTTATAGTGACAGCTCCCAGGCTCTGTAAATATAGAGACAGTTTCCTCACTCCAGTACTATAGCGACAGGCTCCGGGCTAATTCAACATACCAACAGTCTCCCCACTCTTCTAATATAGTAGCAGGCCCACAGCTCTTTAAACATTCCGTCTCCTCGCACTATTAATATAGTAAAAGGCCATTGGCAATGAAAACATACTGACAGTTACCCCTTCTATAACTATATTGTGAGGCCACCTGCTCTTTAAACCTGCTGAATGTCTCTCCACTCTATCACGATAGTGAGAGGTCCCCGGCTCTGTAAACATTCAGACAGTTCATCACCATATTCGTATGGTGACAGTCCCCCGCCCTTTAAACACACTATTAGTATCGTCACAGTCCTCAGGCTCTGTAACAATACTGACACTCTCCATAGTGTAAATTATTCTCCTGGCTCTGTGAGGACAGTGACAATCTCTCCGCTCTATTATTATTATTAATAAAGCCCCCGCTTCCGCACTCCATTAATGTGAAGTTAGGCCCCGGCTCTGTAAACATATCCAGAGCCTCCCCTCTATATAATTATTAAAAAAACAGGCGCTGGCTCTCCAAACATGCCCGCAGTCTCCCCAATTATTTACTTTAGTGACAGCGCCCGGCTCTGTAAGCAAACTTAGAGTCTCCGCACTTAATTTCTATATTGACAAGACGCTGGTTCTGTCAAGGTTTACTACTTAAGGGACAGAACACGGGTTATGTAATACTAGGGAAATTCTAGGCTCTCATTACTTCATTGACAGTGTCCCAGCTCTTTAATCATACAGTGAGACTTTCTACTCTATGAGTTATCTGACAAGGCCCCAAGTCTATAAAGATGCTTACAGTCTCAATTCCGATTGCTATTGTGACAGGCCGCCGAATCTGTAAACAGAAAGAGAATCGGCCCAGGCTTTTACTACAGTGACAGACCCCTGGCTTTGAAAACATACTGACAGAATAACATTATGTACCTTTAGTGATAGGTCCCCTGCTCTGTAAAGAAGCAGGCACAATACCACTGCATTCATATAGTGGTAGTCCCTCGGCTCTGTAAATCAATTAACAGTCTATGCACGATAATACAACAATGAAAGGCTCTAGGCTTTAAAAACATACTGACAATCCCCCACCCTATTAGAATTGTGACAGGCCCCCGGCTCTGTCAAATAACTGAAAATCCATGCACTCTATTACAAATAGTGACAGTCCCCTGGCTCTGTAAGCATACTGGCAGTCTATGCACTATATTAATAAATTGACAGCCCACCGGCTCCGTCAACGTGCTGACAGTGTATGCCCTGTATTATTACAGTGACAGACCACCGTCTATGTCGACATATTGACAGACTATGCACACTATTACTATAGTGACAGCCAAACGGCTCTGCCAACATACGGGCAGTGTAGGCACTCTAATAAGCTACTGACAGCCCCCCGCCTCTGTAAGCATGCTGACAGTCTTTGCATTTTATTGTTATAGTGACAGTCTCCGGGATCTTTCAAATTGCTGACAGTCTATGCACTCTCATACTAGAGTGACAACGCCCAGGCTCTGTCAACATGCTGCCACTCTATGAACTCTTAGTATAGTGACAGACAACTGGATATGTCGAAATGCTGACAGTCTATGCAATCTAATACAATAGTGAAAGCCCCCCCGGCTATGTCATCATAATTACAGTGCATGCACTCTATTACTATAGTGACAGCCCCCCGCCTCTGTCAACATGCTGACAGTCTATGTGCTATATTACAATAGAGACAGCCCCCTGGCTTTATCAACATGCTGACAGTCTGTGCACTCTATTACTATATTCACAGCCCCCCGGCTCACACAACCTGCTGACAGTCTATGGACACTATCACTATATTGAAAGCCACCCGGGCAAGTCAAAGTTCTGACCGTCTATGCAATCTACTAATATACCGACAGTCCCATGGCTCTGTCAACATATGGACAGTATAGGCACTCTAATAAGATAGTGGCAGACACCAGACTCTGTCAAGATATGGACAGTCTAAGCACTCTAATACTATAGTGACAGAGCCCCTGCTATGTCAACATGCTGACAGTCTATGCTCTCTATTACTATAAGGACAGAACCCCGGCTCTATTGTAATGCTGACAATCTATGCGCTCTATTAATATACTGACAGACCCCCGGCTCTGTCAACAAGATACCAGTCTCTACTCTCTATTGACATAGTGACAGTCGCCCGCCCCAGTCAACATGCTGACAGTCTATGCACTCTATTAATATAGTGGCAGACACCCTGCTCTGTCAACATGCTGACAGTCTATGCATTCAATTGCAATAGTGAAACCCCCCCGGCCCAGTCAACATGCTGCCAGTCTAAGCACTCTATTATTTGAGTCAGTGGCCCGCCGTTCTTTCAAAATGCTGACAGTATGCAATCTAATACTTTAGTAAAAGCCCCAGTCTATAGAACAAAGAACAAGAATAAAGAGAAGTACAGCACAGTAACAGGTCCTTCTGCCCTCCAAGCCTGCGCCAATCATGTTGCCCGTGAACTAAAACATTTGCACTTCCAGTGTCCTAATCCCTCTATTCCCATCCTATTCATGTACATGTCATGTTGCCTCTTATACACCACTGTCGCATCAGCTTCCACCACCTCCTTTGGCAGCGAATTCCAGACACTCACTACACTCTGCATAAAAAAAACTTGTCCCGCATATCTCCTCTATAGTTTTCTACTCTCACCTTAATTCTATGCCCCCTTGTAATTGACCCTTCCAAGCTGGGAAAAAGCATCTGACTATCTACTCTTGCGATGCCACTCATAATTTTGTAAACTTCTATCAAGTCGCCCCTTAATCCACGGCGCTCTCGTGAGAACAATCCGAGTTTCTCCAAACACTTCTCATAGCTAATGAACCCCAGGCCAGGCAGCATTCTGGTAAACATCCTCTCCACCCTCTCCAACGCTTCATATCCTTCTGGTAATGTGGCGACCAGAATTGCACGCAATATTCCAAGTGTGGCCAAACCAAAATTCTATACAGCTGCAGCATGACTTCCCAGCTTTTATATTCAATGCCCCTGCCAATAAAGGCAAGCATGCCATGTGTCCTGATCCTCTAACAGTGCAACACATCCTGAGCACTGACCCTCCGAGAGTGCGGCACTGCCTCAGAACTGACTTTCCAAATGCGTGGCACTCCCTCAGAACTTACCCTCCTACAGTACAGCGTTCCCTCCATACTGACTCACCGACAGTGCGGCGCTGCCTCCATACTGGCATTCTGACAGTTTGGCGCTCCCTCCGTACTGACCCTCCAGCAATGCAGCGCTCCCTCAGCACTGACCGTCCGAAAGTGCAGCGCTATCTCAGCCCTAATCCTCCGACAGTGCGACACTTTTACAGTACTGACCCTCTGTCAGTATGGCACTCCTTCAATAATAATCCACTGACAGTGCGGCACACCCCAACTATATACGCTTCAACAGTACGCACTCTCTGACGGGTTATAAACTAAATAATGATTAAATGTATCAATGAAAATAAATGAAAATAATTAATGCAATGTTAATAACAGATTAAAAGTAACTAATTGTTTCTGCTGTTGATAAACATTTGAGATTACTTTATAATAACACATCTTAAAGGTGGACCTTTTAATTATAAAGAAGATGCACAAATCATAAAGCATTGATATTAAATCATCATTAGGTATACTAGAGGTGGAAAAAGATTATTGAATAATTGGATTTTTATGTATAATATTTTGTTGCATTTGATTAATAATTAGTCCAATAATGTATAATATATGTTTAGAAATTAATTGATAATTAGATGTTCAATTTATAATGAATATTTAGACTTTTAAATTCTTAATGTAATGTAATAAATTAGATGACAATTCATAATATGCTGTTGGAATTAATTAATAATTAGGTGTATAATTTGATATTACATGTTTAACTTAATTAATATTTAGACCAATAATAAATAATATGCTAATGATAAAGTTAAGAATTGGATGCTTTAACGCATAATATATTGTAGTTTATTAATAATTCAACATATTAATTAAAAATATATTGTTGAAATTGATTAATAGCTATACCTACGAACAGATCGATTAAGAGCAGGAGTGGGCGACTAGGCCCCTCGATCCACTCCGCCATTCAATAAGATCACGTCTGATCTGAAATATTCCTCAACCCCACATGCCCACAGCACCTCAATAAACTTTCGCAACCTTGTTAAGCGAGATTCTATCTCGCTTGGTCTTAAATATATTCAAAGGCTGTGCTCCCACAACATTCTGTGGAAGACAGTTCCAAAGACCCCCGACGCTCTGTGAGAAAATGCTCTACTTCATCTCTGAATGAATTGTGAATGTTGAGATGTTTGCACTGTTTATTCTGATCATAATTTGAATACAGCATGATCCGCAGCTGGGAAATAAGGCTGCTGGTGTTCATGGTGCATTACTGAGGGAGTGCACCATTGTTGGAGGGTCATTGATGAAGGCGAACCTCCCTGTTGGATGGTGAGTGCTAAGGGCGTGCTGCACAGCCGGAGGGTGAGTAATGAGGTTCTGCCGTACAATTGGAGGGTCAGTACTAAGAGTTTGCCGCAGCAGCGGAGGGTCAGTACAAACGGAGTGCAACACTGTCGGATGGTCAGTATTGAGGGAGAGCTGCACTGTGGGAGGGTCACGACTGCTGGAGTGTCGCACTGTCAGAGGGTCAGTTCTGAGGAAGCACCCCAATGTCGGATGGTCAGCTCTGAGGTAGAGCCGCACTTTCTGAATGTCTGTACTGAGGGACAGCTGCACCGTCGGATGTTCAGTACAGAAAAAGCGCCTCAGTGTCGAAGGGTCTTCTTTCGAGAAGCAAAGCACTGTTGCAGGGTCAGTACTGAGGGAGCGCCACACTGCCGTTGGCTCCGTTCTGAGCGATTGTCGCACTGTCGGAGAGTCAGAACTGAAGTAGTGCCACACGCTTGGTGAGTCCGACTTGAAGGTGTGCCGCATTATTGGAGGGTCAGCACTGAGGGCCGGCCGCACCTTCAACGTGTCGGTATTCAGGGGGCGACTGACTGCCACAGGCTCAAGATTCAGGAAGCGCCGCACTGTCGGAGGGTCAGTGCTGAGAGAGTGCTGCACTGTCAGAAGATCATTACTGAGGGAGTAATGCGCTGTCGCCTGGTCATTACTTAGGGTCTGGTTCCTTGTAGGAGAGCCACTACTAAGGGTGTACCTCTCTGACTGAGGGAGCGCTGCACATTCGGAAGGTTAGTACTGAGGAAGCACCTCGCTGTCCGATGGTCAGTAATGAGGAAGTGTCGCTCTGTCGGAGGGTCAGTTCTGAGGGACTGCCACACTGTCAGAGTTTCAGTTTTTAGGAAGTGCCACACTGTCAGAGGATCAGTACTGGGGAGCAACAAACTATCGGAGGTTCAGTACTGGGGTATCACTGCACTTTTGCAGCGTATGTGCCACAGGAGTCCCGCTTTGGTGGAGGGTCAGTACTGAGTGATTGTGGCACTGTCAGAGGATCACTAATGAGGTAGCGTCGCACAGTTTGTGGGGCAGTTCCGAAGGAGCGCCGCACTGTCAGAGGGCCAGTACAGAGGGAGTGTCGCAGAGCCGGAGGGTCATTGCAGACTAAGTGCATTACTGTCAGATGGGATCTCCTGAGGAAGTGCCACACTGTTGGATGGTCTTTATTGAGAGCGTGCAAAACTATCGGAGTCTCAGTGCTGATGTTGTGCCACCCTGTCGGAGGGTCAATAATGAGGGAGTGCTGCCCTGTCCGAGGGTCAGTGTTCAGGGCGTACCGAGCCTTCAGACATTGAGTACTGAGGGTGTGCTGCACTGTCCGAGTAACTTCACAGAAGGAGCCCCACACTGCTGGATGGTAATTACTGAAGGAGCGCCGCAATGTTGATGTATCTAATTTGATGAAGTACCGCACTGTCTGGGAGTCAGCACAGAGGGAGTGCCACACTGTCGGAGTTGAAGAACTGCGGTAGCCCCGCACTAAGTGGGATCGGTATTGGCAGCAATTCTAACAAGCAGAAATAACCTTTTGGCCATGAATTGAGATCACAGAATTGTATGCTCCGTAGGGACATAAGCTTAAAATTAGATTTAGGCCATTCAGGGTTAATGTCAGGAAGCAGACAGAAAGACACATGCCCGTAGGACGTTGTTTGATGTTTCAATTGCGAAAGTCAAGTCATAAATTAATGGGTCTGTGTTATGTAAGAATATGAAAGTTTCTGTGTGCCAGCTGGGTCACTGTTGTAATAACACAGATGTGCTGTAGATTCCCTGAATCTTGGAACAAGGCTAAGGGAAAGTTTTACCTTCTCCTGTTCACATGTTTGAAACAGCTCTCTGTTCCCTTGCTCCTGTTTGTACATGTTCCTGGGTGTGTGGTATCTGAGAGATCTTACCTGCGCCTCTGTTGCATACAATTGCTTGCCAAACACATTAACGTCATAAATCTAGAAAGGCTGACATTTTCTTGATCCTGAAACACGGTGTGCAGATTCAAATCTGCTCGGCTCAGAGCATCTCTCCATCAAGCTACCTCAGTATTGACAATGCCCCCATAATGTTGGCAGACTCTGAGCTGGAAAACTACCCAGCAACCTCGAGTTAGCTAACTGAACAAGAACATTAGAAATAGGGGCAGGAGGAGGTTAATTTCACCCTGTACAGTTAAATTTGCTTTGATCAATTAGATTTCACTAAACTTAGCAGTAGGATTACTGGAACCTGAATTAAACCTTCAAAATGACTTAGCTCGACAGAGACAGAACCATCAGGCAGAGTCTCGGATATTGAATTAACAAATAATACTGACGTTTATTGAACAGAATCAAAATAAAACTGCAATGCCCTTATAAAACAATCAAAGATTCATCAACCTACTTGCAGAATTATTTATAATCTATGAAATATCTAATCAGAGGAGACAAAAAGAAAAGTGTATTTTTCAAAGTAATGCTGCCAGGCTCACACTTGAAGCGTTTCCACATTGGTGTTAATGATCTGCTGGAACTCAGTTCCAATCAGTCAAAATGGTGACAAGGTGTCCATCTTTCTGCGTCACGCTCGAGAATCGGCCTGTTCATGCACATGAATACCCAGGGCAGGAAGTGACAACCCCGAGTAGTCATCATTCTCGAATCGATGGACAGCCGAATGTGAGTTCAATTTGCTATCCGGCTTGGTGATGCGACCAAGGTTGGGCACAGAACACTCCGTCCCCTCATGAATTGATTAATATAGATTCGAAATTTGGTGAGATTGTGGATTGATGAAAATTACTGGAGGCCAGGCGAAGGACAAGGGCCGGGGGGTGGCGGGGAGGCGGGGGGGGGGGGGGGGGGGGGTGGCGGGGAGGGGGGGCGGGGGTGGGGGGTTTGGTGTATGAGTGAGATTTAAATTCAATACGTCGAATGGCTACTAATCCAGAGAGTTTGACTTGAAATTGCATCCCGGAGGTTTGATAATTTTAATTTAAATTAATTCTGTGTACAAACGGGGCAGTTATAGCACGAAGCTAGATACAAAATAAAGATCTCTCTAAAATGTCACCATCAAACAATCCCAGTACAGCTGCAGCATGAGGGTTGGATTCAGATTAAATCTCCCTCTACACTGCCCACATCAAACACTCCCAGGACAGGTACAGCACGGGATTAGATACAGAGCAAAGCTCCCTCGGCTCTGTCCCTATCAAACACTACCAGGATAGATACAGCACGGGATTAGATACAGAGTGAAGCTCCTCGAGTAGGTTGCCCTCCCCGCTGGCCCTCCCTGGCTTTTTATCCTTTCACTGGTGATCATGCTTCTCTCGGTTTCGCCCGATGAGTCCGTGGTCTCCCCGGCACTCATCTGCTCATCATCGAATTCCGAACGCCTCTGTTCACTGATTATTAGAGATTCAGCCATGGTTATTGTTTACATTTGAAAGTTGAATCATTCAATGAAAATGATACATTATTTATTGAATATTCGGTCATTAGCATGTTGAAAATGTCAGGTTAGATGAACTGAATGTGATTATTTAAATGCTATAAGATATTCTAAATACAAATTTAAGGACGTTAAACTTTATTTTACTAAATATTGGTACTAACATCCAAGGGCAAGTTTAAGTGGCATATGGTTTTTAAATCACATAATTAATAATTTGCAGAGAGAGAAAGCCAGTGAGCAAAGCAATGAGGAATATAAATGTATAAGAGCAAGAGCGAGAGACAACAACCCAGTGTGCAAATACAGGGGGAATGTAATTAATAAATTAGCGAGGGCAAGAGAGCAACCCAATGTGCAAATAGAGGAGGTATACATTTAATAAATGAGAGAGTGAGAGAGAGAGTAACCCAGTGTGAAAATCGAGGAATGTAATGAACAAATTAAAGAAAGTGCAATACAGAGTGCCAATAGAGGAGGAATGTAATTAATAAATAAGAGAGACAGAGCAGCAAACTGTGCAAATGGAGGAGGGATGTAATTAATCAGTTAGAGAACGAGAGACAGAGAGGAACCCAGTGTGCAAATAAAGGAAAAATGTAATTGATTAATTTGAGAGAGAAAGAGAGAGAGAGCAAGAGAGAGATACCCAGTGTGCAAATAGAGGAGAAATGCAATAACTAAACTAGAGACAGAGAGCGAAAGAGGGCAGTCAGTGCGATAGTGGATGACGAATTAAACTAATTAATTGGAGGTAGGGTAACCCAATGTGCAAATAGAGCAGGAGCATGATTACCAAATTAGAGATGGAGAGAGCAACACAGTGTGCACATTGATGAGAAATGTAATTAATACATGAGCGAGAGAGAGAGAGAGATAGAGAGCAACCCAAAGTGCAAATATTGGAGGAGTGTAAAAAGTTACAGTGAGATAGAGAGAGAGAGAGAGAGAGAAAGAGAGAGAGAGTGGGAGAGACATAGAACAACACAGTGTGCACATAGAGGAGGATTGTAATTAGTAAGAGTGAGATAGAGAGAGAGAGAAAGAGCAATGCACTGTGCGCAATGCGGCGGAATGGCATTAATAAATGAAAGATAGAAAACAACCCAGTTGGTAAATAGAGTAGGGCTGTAAATAATTTGTTAGAGAGAGAGAGAGAGAGGGAGAGAGAGAGAGAGAGAAATCCATTATGCAAAAAAAATGAGGAATGAAATTAAAGAACTGTGGAGAGAGAGAGAGAGCAGCCCAGATCCACTACTGAGGGAGCACCTCACTGTCGGAGATTAAGTACAGACTGAGCGCTGCACTGACGGAGGGTTAGTACTGAGGATGCACGTTGCTGTCTGATGGTCAGTAATGAGGAAGTGCCTCTCTGTCGGAGGGTCAGTTCTGAGGGAATGCCACACAGTCAGAATTTCAGTTATGAGAATGTGCAACACTGTCAGATGGTCAGTACTGGGGAGCAACAAAGTAGCGGAGGGTCAGTACTGGGGGATTACTGCACTTTTGCAGGGTAGGTCCTGCAGGAGTGCCGCAAAATCGTAGGGTCAGTACTGAGCGAGTGCCGCCTTGGCGGAGGGCCAGTACTGAGGGAGCGTGGCACTG
This sequence comes from Cetorhinus maximus, assembly GCF_964194155.1. Classification (NCBI taxonomy): domain Eukaryota; kingdom Metazoa; phylum Chordata; class Chondrichthyes; order Lamniformes; family Cetorhinidae; genus Cetorhinus; species Cetorhinus maximus. Next base: position 108,505 of record NW_027596283.1, on the reverse strand, counting down.
ACAGAGAATGAGTAATTAGGGTGCATCACGCAGTTGGAGGGTCAGTTTCGAGGGAGCGGCGCACTGTCAGAGGGTCAGTACAGAGGAATTGCTGCACTGCCGGTGGGTCAGTGCTGACGAAGTGCATTAATGTCAGATGGGATTTGCTGAGGAAGTGCCACACTGTCGGATGTTCTGTATGGAGAGGGTACCGCACTGTCGGAGGCTTAGTGCTGATGGATTGACTCACTGTCGGTGGGCCATTACTGAGGGAGTGCCGCCCTGGCCGAGGGTCAGTATTCAGGGCGTACCGCGCTTTCAGATATTCAGTAGAGAGGGAGTGTTGCACTGTCCGAGTAACAGCACTCAAGGAGCCCCACACTGCTGGATAGTCAGGACTGAGGGAGAGCTGCAATGTCGGAGTATCTAATTTGAGGAAGTACTGCACTGTCAGAGAGTCAGTACAGTAGGAGTGCTGCACTGTCGTAGTGGCAGCAGTGAGGGAGCCCCGCACAAAGGGGGATCTGCTTTGGCAGTAATTCTTACATGCAGAAATAACCTGTTGGCCATGTATTGGGATCACGGAATTGTCTGCTCCGTAGAGACATAAGCTTAAAATTTGATTTGAGCCATTGAAGGTTTATGTGAGGAAGCAGACAGAAAGACACAAGCTGTAGGACGTTGTTTGATGTGCCAATTCCGGAAGTCAAAAAATGAATTGAAGTATCTGTGTTACATAAGGATATTAAAGGTTCTGTGTGCCAGCTGCGTCACTGCTGTAATAACACAGATGTGCTGAGAATCACTGAATCTTAGAACAAGGCTAAGGGAATGTTTTACCTTCTCCTGTTCTCATATTTGAGACAGCTCACTGTTGCCTTGCTCCTGTTTGTACATGTTTCAGGATGTGTGGTATCTGAGAGATTTTATCTCCACCTCTTTTGTAAACAATTGCTGCCAAACACAATAACGTCATAAATATATATAGGCTGACATTTTCTTGTTCCTGAAACACGGTGTGCAGATTCAACTCTGCTTGGCATAGAGCCTCTCTCCATCAGGCTATCTCAGTATTGACAATGCCCCATAGTGTGGGCGGAGGGTGAGCTGAAAAAACTGCTCAGCACCCAGGAGTTAGCTCACTGAACAAGAACATTAGAAAAAGGGGTAGGAGGAGGTTAATTTCACCCTGTACAATTGAAAGGGGCGGTTTGCTTTGATCAATTTTATTTCAATTAATTTAGCAGTCTGATCACTGGAACCTGAATTAAACCTTCAATATGACTTAGCACAACAGAGACAGAACCATCAGGCAGAGTCTCACATACTGAATTAACGAATAATACTGTCGTTTATTGCACAGAAGCAAAATCAAAATACAATGCCCTTATAAGACAATCAAAGATTCATCAACCAACTTGCAGAATTATTTATAATCTATGAAATATCTAATAAGGGGAGACAAAAAGAAAAGTGTATTTTTCAAAGTAATGCTGCCAGGCTCACACTTGAGACGTTAACACATTGGTGTTAATGATCTGAAGGAGCTCACCACCAATCAGTCAAAATGGTGACAACGTGTCCATCTTTCTGCATCACGCTCGAGAATCATCCACATGAATACCCAGGGCAGGAAGTGACAACCCCGAGTAGACGTCATTCACGAATCGAGGGACAGCCGCATGTGAGGTCAATTTGCTATCCAGCTTGGTGATGTGACCAAGCTTGGGCACAGAACACTCCGTCCCCTCAATAATTCATTAATATAGATTTTAAATTTGGTGAGAATGTGAATTTATGAAGATTACTGGGCGCCAGGCAATGGACAAATGGGGGAGTGTGAGTGAGATTTAAAATCAGTCCGTCAAATGGCTACTAATCGACAGAGTTTGACTTCAAATTGCTTCCCTGAAGTTTGAGTATTTTAATTTAAATTATGTCTGTTGACAAACAGGACAGTTATAGCACGAAGCTAGATACAAAATAGAGATCTCTCTCAAATGTCACCATCAAACAATCCCAGGACAGCTGCTGCATGAGGGTTAGATGCAGATTAAATCTCCCTCTACACTGTCCCCATCAAACATTCCCAGGACAGGTACAGCACGTGGTTAGATACAGAGTAAATCTCACTCTACACCGCACCCAGCAAACACTCCCAGGACAGGTGCTTCACGATGTTAGATACAGAGTAAATCTCTCTCTACACTGTCCAAATCAAACATTCCCAAGACAGGTACAGCACGTGAGTTAGATACAGAGTAAATCTCCCTCTACACTGGCCCCATCAAAAACTCCCAGGACTGTTACAGCACGGGAGTTAGATAGAGAATAAAACTGCCTCTACACTCTCCCCATCAAACAATTCCAGGACAGGTACTTCACGGGGGTGAGATAAAGACAAAAGCTCCCTCGACATTATCCCCATCAAACACTCCCAAGACAGGTAAAGCCCGGGGTTCGACATCGAGTAAAGCTCCCTATGCACTGTCCCCAACAAACACTCCAAGGACAGGTACAGCACGGGTTTAGATACAGAGTAAAGCTCATTTTGCACTGTCCCAATCAAACACTCCAAGGACATGTAAAACATGGTTTTAGATAGAGAGTGAAGCTCCCTCGAGTTGCCAGCCCTCCCCGCAGGCTCTCCCTGGCCTCATGTCCTTTAACTGGTCTTTGTACTTGTCTCGGTTTCGCCCGGTGAGGCCGTGGTCTCCCCGGCACTCATCTGCTCGTTCCGAACGCCACTTTTACTGATTATTAGTGATTCACCCATGGTCATTGTTTCGAGCTTAAAGTTGAATAATTCAATGAAAGTGATTCAATATTTATTCAAGATTCGGTCATTAAAATGTTGCAAATGTAAGGTTAGATTAACTAAAAGTCATTATTTAAATGTTATTTGATATTCTAAATACAGATTTAAGTACTTTAATCTTGTTTTTTACTAATATTGTTAATAACAGCCAAGGGTATGTTTAAGTGGCATATGGTTTTTAAATTACATAATTAATAAATTGCAGAGAGAAAAAGCCATTGAGCAAAGTAGTGAGGAATATAAATGTATAAGAGAGGGAGTGAGAGACAGCAACCCAGTGTGCAAAAACAGGGGGGTTGTAATGAATAAATTAGAGAGAGAGAGAGCAACCCAGTGTGCAAATAGAGGAGGAATACAATTAACAAATGAGAGAGTGAAAGAGAGAGTAAGCCAGTGTGAAAACCGAGGAATGTAATGAGCAAATTAAAAAGTGAGAGAGAGCAATGCAGAGTGCCAATAGAGGAGGAATGTAATTAATAAATTAGAGAGACAGAGCACCACAATGTGCAAATGGAGGAGGAATGTAATTAATCAGTTAGAGAATGAGAGACAGACAGGAACCCAGTGTGAAAATAGAGGGGGTAAGTCATTGTTTAATTAGAGAGAGAGTGAGTGAGAGAGAGAGAGAGAGAGAGAGAGAGAGAGAGAGATAAACCCACTGTGCAAATAGAGGAGGAATGCAATAACTAAATTGGAGAGAGAGAGAGAGCATCCCAGTGCGAAAGTGGAAGAGGAATGAAACTAATGAATTGGAGATAGGCTAACCCAGTGTGCAAATAGATGAGGAGTGTGATTACCAATTTAGAGAGGGAGAGAGCAACACAGTGCACTTAGAGGAGGACTGTAATTAGTTAGAGAGAGATAGAGAGAGAGAAAGCAAGAGCAACCCAGTGTGCAGATCGAGGCGGAATGTCTTTAATAAATGAGAGAGAGAGAGAAAGCAACCCAGTGTGGATATAGAGGAGGAATGTAATTAATACGTTAGAGAGAGAGAGAGAGAGAGAGAAATCCCGTATGGAAAAAGAGGAGGAATGAAATTAAAGAATTATGGAGAAAGAGAGAGCAACCCTGTGTGCAAATAATGCAGTAATGCAATTTACAAATATATATAGAGAGAGAGCAACCCAGTGCGAAAATATAACACGAATATAATTAGTCAATTAGAGAGGGGGATAAAGAGAAAACCAGCGTGCAAATAGAGGAGGAACGTAATTAATCAATTAGATAGCGAGCCCAGTCTGCAAATAGAGGATGAATGTAATCGTTTAAAGATAGATAGAACAACCCAGTGTGCCAATAGAGAAGGAATGTAATTAATAAATTAGAGAGAAAGAGAGAGAGAGAGAGAGAACAACCCATTGTGCAAACAGAGGAATGCATTTTATACATTGGAGAGAGAGCAACCTATTTTGCAAATGGAGGAGGAATGTGATTAGTACATTAGAGAGAGCGAGAGACAGCAACCCATTTTGCTCATAGAGGAGCAATGTAATTAATGAACGATATGTAGCAACCCAGAGCCCAAACAGAGGATGAATGAAATTAATGAATTAGAGAAAGAGAGCAACCCTCTGCGAAAATAGAGGAGGAATCTAACTAATAATTTAGAGTGATAGAGAAACCTAGTGTGCAAAGAGAGGAGGACTGTAATTCATATATGAGAGAGAGGGAGCAACCCAGTCTGCAAATACACGAGGAGTTCAGTTCATAAATGAATGGGAGAGGGGTCGAGAGCAAGCATATTAACGGAGAGGGGAGTCATAGAGTCACAGAGGTCTTCAGCACGGAAAAAGGCCATTCGGTCCATCGAGCCTGTGCCGGTCAAACTATTACCTAAGAATGCTAATCCCATTTTCCAGCACTGGCATTGCAAGTGCACATCCAAATACTTCTTAAATGTTCTGAGGGTTTCTGACTCTTCCACCATTTCAAGCTTTGAGTTCCAGATTTCCACCACTCTCTGGGTGAAAAAAATCTTCTTCACATCCCCTCTAAACCTTCTGCCCCTTACGTTAAATCTATTCACCCTGGTTATTGATCCCTCCACCGAGGAGAACAGTTCCTTCCTGTCTACACTATTAATGCCCCTGACAATATTATACACCTCAATCATTGCCTTCTTAACCACCTTATCTCCCTTTCCCACAACCATAAGGGGGCGGTGGAAGATGAACACCAAGATCGGTCTGAACCTTAGTGCTTCCAAGGGTCCTATCATTCATCGTGTGTTCCCGGGCCTTGTATGCCCTGCACAAGTGTCTCATCTCACACTTATTTGGATTAAATTCCATTAGCCATGTGAACATCCCGTCTACATCTTACTGTAATCTGAGTCTATCCTTCCAAATGTTTACCATCCCACCAATTCTCGTGTAATATGCAAGCATACTGATCACCCCACGACATTCAAGTCTAAATCGTTTATATATACAACAAACAGCAAGGGGCTCAACGTCGATTCCTGTGGACACCACTGTACGCAGGCATCCTGTCACAAAACCACCTCTCGACCGTCAACCTCTGCTTCTTTCCACTCAGCAAATTGTGAATCCAATTTGCCAAATAGTCTTGGATCCCATGGACTCTTACCTTTGTTAACAGTCACCCATGCGGGACCTTATCAAAAGTCTTGCTGAAGTACAAGTAGGCTACATCAAATGTATTATCCTCAATAAACTAGGTCAACCTTTCGAAAAAATCAATCAAAATGATCAGACATGATCTCTCCTTAACAATTCCATGTTGACTCTCCTTGATTAATCCCTACCTGTCCAAGCGTAGATTAATTCTGTCCATCAGAATTGCTTCCAATGGTTTCCCCACCACTGAGGTTAGACAGGTTGGTCTGTATTTACCTGTTTTATTCCCCCCTCCCTTCTTGAATAACGGTACCACATTTTCTGCACTCCAGTACTTTGGTAACTTTCCCGTGGCCAGAGGCGTATTGAAATTGATTGCCAGCGCCCCTCCCAACTCCTCACTTGCCTCACGCAACAGCCTGGGATACATTTCATCCGAGCGTGGAGATTTATCCACTAGAAGCCTGCCAGGCCACTTTGAACCTACTTCATTTCAATGCTAATTTCATTAATTATATCACAGGACTTCTGCTTGATTTCCGCACCCATGTCGATCCTCTCACTTGTGGACACCGACACAAAGTACTCACTTAAAGAAGACTTATGTCTTCCGGCTCCACACACAAATTAACTCTATGATTCTTAATGGGCCCGATTCTTTCCCTCGTTATCGTCTTACACTTAATGTAATTTTAAAATAACTTTGTATTTTCCTTTATTTTTCCAGCCAATGTTTTCTCAGGCCCCCTTTATGCTATCCTAATTTTCTTTTTAAGTGCCCCCTTTACATGCCCTATTCTCCTCTAGGGCTTCCGCTGCTTTGAGCCCTTTGTAGCTGCGATAAGCCTCCCCTTATCTCATTATCCAATCCAGTATATCCCTTGACGTAGAGGTTTCCCTTTGTCTTTCTTGGAATATGTTTGCCCTGCACTCTCCCTATTTCCCTATTGAATGAGCCCCACTGCTCTGACGCAGATTTACCTGAAAGTAGCTGCTCCCAAATCAAGCTGGCCAAATCATATCTGACCTTATTAAAATCGGCCATCCCCCAAGTTCGAACTCTGATTCCTGACCTTGTCCTTTTCCATAACAACCTTGAATCTAACTTAGTTATGATTACTATTTGCTAAATGTTCCCCACTGATACCTCTGTTAATTGATTGGCTTCATTCCCTAATATTATGTCCAGGAACGCTCCTTCTCTTGTAGGACCCTCTACATGCTGGCTTAAAAATTTCTCTTGGAAGCATTTGAAGAATTCTACTAACTATAATCGTATCACAATATGATCAAACCAGCTAATGTTGGGAAATTTTAAATCCCTTAAAAGTAGTGCGCTATTATTTTTACAGTTCTCTGAAATGTGCCTAAACATCTGCTCTTCTCTCTGGCTATTTGGCGGCATAAAGGACACTCCCAACAATGTTATTTCTCCTTTTTTGTTATTCAGTTATACCTATATGGCTTCTCTTGAGGAGTCTTCAAAGGTGTCATCAATCCTTACTGCTGTAATTGATTCCTTGTTCAATATTGCGAAAATCCCTCCTCATTTAACTCCTTCTCTGTCTCGCCTGAAGTCCCGATATCCTGGAACATTGAGCTGCTAATGCTGCCCCTCTCTCAACCATGTCTCTGTGACAGCAAATACTTCATAATTCCATGTGTTTATTTGTGCCCTCCACTCGTGTGCCTAATTCGTCAGTCTCCATGCATTGAAATAAATACCATCCAACCCTGCCAAACTCCCTTGTGCTTTAACTGCCCCATAATTTATATGCCTTTCAAACTCACTTGCCCTCTCTTCTAATTTTTGTTGTGCATCTCCCCCTGCTGAACCTTCTTTCATGATCCCATCGCCCTGCCAATTTAGTTTAAATTCTACCCAAATGAAGAATGCAGTGGATAAATTGGGAAGAGAGACTACGCAGACCACTGGGCAAATGGGGTAGACGTATAACTTAGAAATTAGTGAGAAAGCAATCCAGTGTGAAAATAGAGAGCGAATGTAAGTAATTAATCACAGAGAGAGCAACCTATTGTCCAAATACAGGTTGAATGCAATTAAATAAATAGAGGGGAATAGAGGACAATGTCGTGTGCAAATAGATAACGAATGCAGTTTATAAATTGGTGAGAGAGATGGCAACCCAGTGTGCAAATAGAGGAGAAATTCAATTAATATGACCCCATGGGTTTTCCAGAATGGCTTATTCGCCTCAGTATTGGTCAGTACTGAGGGAGCACTTCACTGTGCGTTTGTGATTGCTGAGGAGGTTGTGCAATGCCTGAGGTTTAATAATGAGGGAGCGCCGCAATGTCTGAGGATCGGCACTGAGGAGGTGCCGCAATGTCGGAGGGTCAGTACTGAGCGAGTGCTGCACTGTTGGGTGATCAGTACTGAGGGGCGCGGCACTGTCAGTGGACAGTAATGGGTCAGTGCCGGACTGTTAGAGGATCAGTGCCGTGGGAGTGGTGCACTGTCAAAGAGTAAGTCCAGAATTACTCCTGGACTGTCGAATGGTATGTACTGAGGGAGATCTCTACTGTCGGCTGAATATACTGAAGCAGTGATCGTAACATGGAGGCATAATCGGTTGCCCTTCTATTGAGATCACTGAGTGACCTACTCCAGACGGAAACATACTTCAAATTAGATTTGGGCCATTTAGAGTTAAAGTCAGGAATCACAGAATCACACACTAAACAGTGGAAAGCTGTTTGGTGTGTCAATTAGGAAAGTCAAGACATCGATTGATGGGTTTCTGTTGTGTAAGTTTATTACATGTTCTGGGTGAAAGCTGTTTCACTGTTGCAATAATACACGTGAAGGCAGCGGTAGGCAGCCTGAACCCTGGAACAAGGCTAAGGGAAAGTATGACCTTCTCCTGTTCTACATTACAAACAGCTCTCTGTCCCCTTGTTCCAGTTTGTATAGTTCAGCGTGGGCTCCGTGTTCAGCGTGGGCTCTGTGTTCAGTGTCGGCCCTGTGTTCAGTTTGGGCTCTGTTTTCAGCGTGAGCTCTAAGTTCAGAGCGGGCTCTGTGTTCAGTGTGGATCCTTTGTTCAGTGTGGGCCCATTGTTCAGTGGGTCTCTGTGTACAGTGCGGACTCTGTGTTCAATGTGGGCTGTGTGTTCAGTGTGGTCTCAGTGTTCAGTGTGGGCCCTCTGCTCAGTGTAGGCTCTGTGTACATTGTGGGCACTGTTTTCTGTGTGGGCTCTGTGTTTAGTGCGGACTCTGTGTTCAGTGTGGGTCCTGTGCTCAGAGCGTAACCTGTGTTCAGTGTGGGCTCTGTGGTCAGTGTGGGCCATGTGTTCAGTGTCAGCTCTGTGTTCAGCTTTGGGCTCTTTGTTCACTGTAGGCTATACATTCAGTGTTGGCTGCCTGTTCAGTGTGGGCTCTGTGTTCATTGTGGGTCCACTGTTCTGTGTGTGTTGTGTGTTCAGTGTGGACTCTATGTTCAGTGTGAGCTCTGTGTTCAGACCGGCACCTGCATTCAGAGTGGGCTCTGCGTTCAGCGTTGGCTCTGTGTTCAGTGTGGGCTCTGCGTTCAGCGTTGGCTCTGTTTTCAGTGTGGTCTCTGTGTTCAGTGTTGGCTCTGTGTTCTGTGTGGGATCTGTACTCATTGTAGTCCCTGTGTTCAGAGCGAACCCTATGTTCAGTGTTGGCCCCGTGATCAGAGTTGGCTCTATGTTTAGTGTAAACTCTGTGTGCAGTTGGGTTTTTGTGTTCAGTGTTTGCACTGGGTTCACTGTGGGCTGTGTTTTCATAGTGGACTCTGTGTTCACTGTGTTGTCAGTATTCACTGTGGGCCCTGGAGTCAGTGTGGGCCCTGTATTCAGAGAGGGCTCTGTGTTCACATTGGGCCCTGTGTTCAGAGAACGCCTTGCCTTCAGAGTGGGCCAGGTGTTCAATCTGGGCACTGTGTTCAAAATGGTCCCGGTGTTCCGATTGCGCCCTCTGTTTAGTGTGGGCCCTGAGTTCGGTGAGAGTTCTGTGTTTAGTTTGGGTCCTGGGTTCAGCTTGGGCTCTGTATTCAGTGTGGATTCTGTGTTCAGTGTGGGCCTGAGTTCAGTGTGGGTCCTATGTTCAGTGTGGGCTCTGTGTGCAGTGTGGGCCATGTTTTCTGTGTGATCTCTTTGTTCCGTTTTGAGTTCTCTGTTCACTGTGCACTCTGTGTTCAGTCTGGTGCCTGTTCTCTGTCTGGGCTCGGTGTTCAGTTTGGAGTTCTGTCTTCAGTGCTGGCCCTGTTTTCAGAGATGGCCCTGTGTTCAGAGCAGGCCCTTTGTTCAATGTGGGCACTGTGTCTAGAATGGGCTCAGTGTTCATTGTGAGCTCTGTGTCCAGTGAGGGCTCTTTGTTCAGTGTTGGCTCTGTGTTCAGTGAGGGCTCCGTATTCTTAGCGGTCTCTGTGTTCAGTGTGTGGTCAGCTTTCAGTGTGGTCCCTGGAATCAGTGTGGGCCCTGTGTTGATAGTGGTCCCTGTGATCAGATTATGCCCTGTGTTCAGTGTGGGCCCGGAATTCGGCATGAACTTTTTGTTTAGTTTGGGCCGTCTGTTCAGATTGCGCACTAGCTTAATTGTGGCCACTGTGTTCAGTGTGGGCTCTCTCTTCAGTGTGGTTTCTATGTTCAGTGTGGGTCTGTGTGTAGGATGAGCTCAGTGTTCAGTGTGGGTTGTGTGTGTAATTAGGTCTCTGTGTACAGTGTTGGTTCTGTGTTCAGTATGGGCTCTGTATTCATGGTGAGCTCTGTGTTCAGTGTTTGTCAGCGTTCAGTGTGGGCACTGGAGTCAGTGTGGGCCCTGTGTTCCGAGTCGGCCGGTGTTATGAGTGTGACCTGTGTTCAGATTGGAACCTGAGTTCAGAGAAGGCCCTGTCTCCACAGTGGGCCCTGCTTTCAGTTTGGGCCCTGTGTTCAGAGTGGGCCTGGAGTTCAGTATGGACCCTGTGTTCAGAGTATTCACTGTGTTCACATTCGGCTTTCTGTTTCAGTGTGTGCGCTGTGTTCAGTGCGGGCCTTTGTGTTCAGTTTGGTCTCTGTGTTCACTGAGGGCCCTGTGTTCTGAGTGGGCTCCGGGATCAGTGTGAACTCCATGTTCAGTGTTCAGTGTGGGCCCTGTGGTCTGTGTGGGCCCTGGGTTCATGGTGGGCCCTGTGTTCAGTCTGGGCGCTGTTTTAAGCGTGGGCCCTGTGTTCAGAGTGTGTCCAGTATTCAGAGCTGGCCCTGCGTACATTGCGGGGCCTGAGTTCAGTGCCAGCCCTTTGTTCAGTGCGGGCCCTGTGTGCAGTGTGAGCTTTGTGTTCAGTGTGAACCCTGGGTTCATTGTGCGCCCTCTGTACATAGTGGGCCCTGCGTTCAGAGGGCGCTATTATTCACAGTGGGACTTGTGTTCAGTGTGGGCCCTGTGTTCAGAGTGGGCCCTGTGATCAGAGTGGGCTCGGTGTTCAGGTTGGGCCCTGTGTTCAGTGTGGGCTCTGTGATCAGTGTGGGCTCAGTGTTCAGACTGGGCCCTGTGTTCCGAGTGAGCTCCGTGCTCAGTTTGGCCCTGTGTTATGTGTGGGCGCTGTGTTCAGTGTGGACTCTGTGTTCAGTTTGGGCTCCGTGGTCAGAGAGGGCTCTGTGTTCAGAGTGGGCTCCGTGGTCAGAGTGGGCTCTGTGTTCAGAGTGGGCCCTGTGCTCAGTGTGTGCCCTGTGTTTAGACTGTGCTCTTTGTGCAGAGTGGGCTCTGTGTTCAGTGGGGTCCCTGAGTTCAGTGTGGGCTCTCTGTTCAGTGCGGGGTCTGTGTTCAGTGTGTACTCCTTATTCAGTGTTTTCTGCGTGTTCAGAGCAGGCAACCAGTTCAGAACAGGCCCTGTGTTCAGGGCGGGCCCTGTGTTCAGAGTGAGCTCTGTGTTCAGAGTGAGCTCTGTGTTCATTGTGAGCTCTGTGTGCTTTTAGGGCTCTCTATTCAGTGTTGGCTCCGTGTTCAGTGTGGGCACTGTGATCATAGTGGGCTTTGTTTTCAGTGTTTTGACAGTGTTCAGGGTGGGCCCTGGAGTGAGGGTTGGCCTGTGTTCAGATGGGGCCATGTGTTCAGAGAAGGACTTGTCTTCAGGATGGGACATGTGATCAGTGTGGGCCCTCTCTTCAGAGTGGGCCCGGTCCTCATTGTGTGCCCTTTGTTCAGAGTGGTCCAATTATGAAAAGCTTTCTAGTGAATGTTGAGTTGCCCACTGGAAAATTAACTTATTACCCAAGGAACCAGCTTTATCCTTGCCCAAAAGTCCTGGTACCTGTTCGCTGGGGCCCGCCCTGGACCTGTAAATGGATTGCTAGGATAGAAGGGATAGAGAGAGTTTGAAACAATTCTTCCGGTGTTTCTGTGTTGAAACCTTCCCAAGACTTTTGTTGTCCAGTGTAATATGGTCATGATTATTGTCAATTATTTTTGTGTTACAAAGGCAAAGCAGACTCCGGTGAATCTGTTTGACTGAGCAACCTTCACGCTTTAAAAATGAACAGTTTTTATTATAGCTCATCAAGGAAAGCTCCATTCTGAATTGTGGTTCCAGGGTTTCTCCCTCTCTGCTATTATAAACAGCTTGGATCACTTACAACCTTCCAACCCTCAGATACCACCCTAAGGTGGATTTACATATAGTTGTCAGTCCGGCCATTATTCGCATTGTTCCTTCTTTCAGCAACCCGCATATTCCCCATCCAGACCAGGTAAATTTTGTAACTTATAGTGGTATAATAACTTTTGGATTGAAAGGAGTAGACTGAATCAATTTGTTCAGTCTGTAATTAATATCAGTCTCTAAGGATTCTAATTGTGTCACTGGAGGATACCCCTCTTCTATTAATACGGGCCTCATTACAATGTGTTATCCCGTAGCGTTAGCGGGAGAATCTCATCCAGCGGTCACAAGGATTAGCAGCCCCTGAGAGAGCGAGAGCAGAGATCAGAATCTGAAAACAATAGATTGTAATGTTACAACAATGGATCAGATTCTGAGGACAATAGATTGTAATGTTACAACAATGGATCAGATTCTGAGGACAATATATTGGGATGTGACAACAATGGAAAGGAGTTTATCCTCAGGACTTTACTATCTTTCTCAAGATTGGCTATCGTTAGCTGATTGGATCCATGGTGTTCTTCCGGTGATTCAAGTGGGTTACTATCCCATCCTATCCATTGTTGGTGTCCCAGGTAAGACGCTCCATTCAGCAATCCAATTCCTAAACCACATTTAACTGCATTACCGTTACTGTCTTTTACATTTCTGCAACACCGCAGCCACTTTTAACTATTACCATCATAAAGTGTGTTCCCTATCAAGAGTCTCCACTCCCCTCTGGCGCCATTGTATAAGCCTGAACCAAACTGTCTCCCACCTCCGTGCTCTGTTTAATACTGATCTGATTTCTGAGCCCAGATCCTCTCCATTCTATATTGTGTCTCCTACAAGCTCCTTTCCATCAACCACCATCGCCTCTGCCTCAGCCCAACAGCAGAGTAACTCTCGGCTGTGCCTTTCTTAAAGCCAGACTCGACTAATCAAATGTTAATCTGGCCCCACAATTCCATTTACAAACCTTCAAGAACCACTGCCCGTCCAAAGCTCGGCCTTCTGTAAGGTAACGTAGACAATATCCCATTTCGCCATCATCCTTGTGCTCATGGACCAACATTGGTCTTGGTTTTGCAAGCTCCTCAATTTAAATAATCCTAATCCTGTGATTATATCAATGAATAACTTCACTCCTCCAAATAATCCCATTGCCAGGACCTGTTGCTCCATGACTGACAGGGGGTTTCTGCAGGTTTGTCACATGCCTTTCAATCTCAGCTTTTATCTGTCCACTGAAAGCCTGTGTTACCCATTCCCAGCTAAATATGTGTTTAACATCATTAGAAACCCTCTGGAGTGTCATTTAAATGGGCAAGGCTGATCGGTTTTAACTGTTTAATTTCATTGGAAAGTTCATTGCGGTTCTGTGGATGGTTCCTGGGTTGTGTTGTGAGGGGCTGTGTACATTCAGGGAGGAAAACTGATTTGCCTGGAAGAGGCGTGGGGGCTGCCGTTGCTGTGCATCTGGTTCTGCACAATGACCAGCAAATGTAGCAGATGCCACATAGAGGGAAATATCTGTAAACATGGGGGAGGAGGAGGGGTGTCCTGCCCTACGCAGCCCGGGATTTCCAGGAACATTAAGAAATCAACAACTAACACAGGCGCAGTGACTGATGTTAGTCTGATGCAGCGAGGAGGTGGCCGCATATCTGTGTCACCTCTGTCAATAGGAGCTCGGGCCTCACATCAGGGTGAGGTGGTGCAGTCTGTGGCCGTTCAGGTCAGAGGATCATGGAAAGATTCAAACAGGAACAGGTGACATATTCATTTTCCCGCAGTATTTTGTCTAACAAAGTATCCAATAGATGAGAGGGAACATAAATGCTGGGAGAAGCGTTTGCACTGTTTGCTCCCTCAACAGGGAGAAGCAGAAAGTGTGGTGCCATGGTTTCACAGGATAGCGGGATTCCCGGTTTTGTCCGTGGCTCTGTCGTGTCTCCATTTGAAGGGGGAGAGTTATGTGATATGAAAGGTTTCTCAGTCCATTGAGGTGCAGCTGATGTGCGGCAATGCACAGTGCGTCATGCTGGTGAATATCCTATATCCTGGCTGCAGACACGATACCTTCCTTCTGAAGCAGTCGGCGATTTCCAACACATTCAGCTCTGCTTAGAGAACCATAATGTGGCGCTTCGGAGATGAAGGCTGCCGCGCAGATCAATGTATCAGAAAAAGCACGCTCCCAATACCCCCTGACGTCAACCAAGCAAGTAAACACAACACCTGAATAGTGGGAGCAATGGAGCTGCCCTGAACATCGTGGATAAAGCCGTGAGTCTGATGAAGCAATGCTTCGGATGCCGGAGCCGTGCAGAGTGAGCCCTCAGGTACACGCTGGAGCAGGTGGTCTATTTAATAATGTTCTGCTGCTCCATTCATATCATCACCATCATGAGGATATAGTGTTTGGCACCAGGAACCCGAGAAACACCACAGGAGGAGGAGGAGTGTGCAGGTAAGGTATACCCTGCATGCCTTTGACTTTGACAGGTTGCCTGGATGCGCTTCCAAAGACTCCAGTTCCGATAACATCGTATTCTGAGGTTGTTCGCAACGGGGATTTCAATGTGTGGGACATTGGGAATCCGACACCATGGTCAAAAGGCAGGGAGACTATTGAGGATGAAAGAAACACTTCAAAATAACATTCCTTGGGAAACAGTTTTTAGGTAATCGGGCAGTAAAAGTGGCTAATGCGTTTTACATGTTATTGCATTTATTCAAACCAGACGTTCAACCTCACTGTGTAACTAAAGGCAGATTTTCCCAAACTCCATTTATCTTGAAGCACCGAGTAGAGAACCCTTCGTGCCTGCAACGCTTTCAACCAACAGCTTAATCTTTGTAAATAATCTACCTGTGTATGTTATAATCTCGTATTAATCTAATTGCATGTTACATATCTGGAAATAATTTTTCTGATGCGTTTGTTTGCGAATTTGAATGTCAAGTGTTCGTTATGTTTTTTATTATTTCCGACTTTGTAATATATGATTGTGTACCATTTTATTAAATTTTATTATTCACAAGGAAGCATGTTACGTGACAAATCTTGAAATTACATGAGCGGTGTGTCTCAGTATTACATAATCTTCCGTTGGGCAGATAGGTTGGGACCAAAGAAGAATCATCACATAGCTCTTCTCTGTCATTTACACAACCATCACCATTGATTCCTCCCTGTCAACACCAGCTCCCTTGTCACTCCTGAGTTTTTCTCCCCAAAATTCTGGCTCCCCCGCCAAGCCTGTCTCCCCTACTCCTAAACCTCTGTTCTTCTGTTATTCAATCTATCCTCCCTTCCACAGTGTCACAGACCTTCTTCTTCCTTCTTTCGGGGCCATTCATTTCAATCCATTAGAAATTGCTGTAAGACATCTCAATAACACCTCGACCTTGTTGGCAACTTTGATACCAGTGTGATGTATATTCTCATTGTTTATTTCCCTGCTTTGCAGTGAACCTATTGGCGATTATAATCCTCAAGCACAAGAGTTGTGGTCTCTCCGATTGTGTGACTCGTTACCTTGTGGCCATGGCAGTGGCTGATCTACTGATCATTATCCTGGACCTGACCTTAAGGCATATTCCAATTGTGTTTGATAAGTATTTAGTTTTCCTGAAATCAATCCCCGTGTGTAATATCCACGCCGTCCTGCTTTATGCAGCCACTGACTGTTCTGTCTGGATTACTGTTGCTTTCACCTTTGATCGATTTGTGGCCATTTGTTGCCCAAAGCTGAAAAGAAAATTTTGCAGCGAAAAAACGGCAGCTGTGGTTCTGGGCGCCGTGACTGTCATGAGCTCTTCAAAGAACATTTTGTGGTATTTTATGCTCACATGTCTGAATTGGCTCATAAACTTCCCCTGGTTTTGTGGTTACACAAAAGAAGTTCTGTCCTCACCGTTCTGGGGAAGTATCGAGTTCACCCATCACATTCTAACACCGTGTGTCCCATTTGTGCTGATTGTCCTGCTCAATATTTTGACCGTCAGGTACATTTTAGTGGGCAGCCGGGGCCGCCGGAGTCTCCAAGCTCGCAACAGTGGGAAGTGTCCCAGAGACCCAGAGATGGAGAGTCGAAAGAAATCGATCATTTTACTGTTTGTGATCTCAGCCAATTTCATATTGTTATGGTCAATGTTAATGTTTTATTCTATATGGATCCGGATGTATTATCTTCGTTATAAGTCTCTGTTTCTGCCTAATTTTGTTCTGGATTTGGGTTTCATGCTGCAGCTCTTGAGTTGCTGCACAAACACTGCGATTTACGCTGTGACCCAGAAGAAGTTCAGGGAACAGTTTTGGAGTATGATAAAATATCCCTTTACTCAAATTCTTCAATTAGTTCAATGATTAGAGCATCCGAAGGACTGGAATTTCCAGAATTGTTCCATTAATTTCTCCTTTCCAGCGCGGGGATTGTTCTAAAACTGGAGGGGATGGAACACTGGAAGTTTCCTGATTCTTCACGTTGAATTTCGCGTTTCCAACGGGGGGCGGGTAATTGCACTGGGGGGAATGAATCTCTTGACTTTTCTGGACTTTTCACACAGAATTTCACATTTCCGATGGGGCGGGGGGTATGTTACAAAGCACAAGTTCAAAGAAGACACTACTCTCAGTCATGTGTTTTTCAGAAATAGAGTAGGAGCTCACAGCATGTGGAAACGTTCTTTTTTCATCCAGCAATTAAAATTTAATAAACGTGTATTGCTGAAGTTCTCATTTGCCCCGCTGGTCATTTAGCTGAAGACATGTGTCTCATTGGAACAGGCAGCTATCTCACTGTCCAAAGTGAACTCATAACCTCTACATTAAAAATGTCCATTCCCAAGAAAGTTTCCAAATAATTAAATATTCTTCTAGTTTTCAAAAAAATATATATATATCTAGTAGAAATGTACCCCCAACAATTGGGAAAGAGAAAGTGTAACCACAATTTGAAGGAATAGATGAAGAGTGAAATCCCTCTGTGAGCATGTTACACTAACATCAGTAACAGCAGAAATGCTAGAAGCTATTATAAATGGCGTGGTGACTGGTTGTTTTGAAAATAGTTGTAGGATAGGGCAGAGTGAGATTGGGAATATGTGTGAATTTATCTTCTTTGGTCAGAAAATCAGAAATGCAGAGTAATTACTAAATGATAATTGCTGATTTCGATGTTGTCCTGCATATCCTTCATCATCAGTCATTGATAAACTATGAGGTGAAGCATGCAATTAGAATTGCAAAGGATATCTTGTCATTTCTTGCAAGTAGTTTTGATTGCAGGGGTAATTATAGCTTACTGCATTTACATTCAACGTTGGTGAGATAGCAGCAGGAATATTTTGCACAGATTTAGCTACTGGAACTGAGGAAGGATATACGTGCCATAGAGGGGTGCAAGGAAAGTTCACCAGGCTGATCTCCTATAGTACAAGTTAGAGGAGACTGGGTCTATGCACTCGAGAGTTTAGAATATTGATAGATAATCTTATTGAAGCATAGAAGACGGCTAAATTGCTCAGCCATTCAGATACAGAAAGGTTCTGACCCCAGTCTAGGTGTTCAAGAGTAAGGTCAAAGTCTCAGTATATGAGGTCAAACATTTTGGACTGGGATTCAGTGGAATTCCGACACTTATAATGCGGTGAATCTCTTGAATTCGCTAACCTAGAGGGCTGTGTAAGATGAGTCATTGAGCATTTTAAAAACAAAAATCGATAACTTTGTTGGTATTAAAATATACAAGGGTTTGCTGATGGTACTGGGCAATGGCGTTGATGTAGAAGATGCGCCATTATTCAAGTTAATTTTGGGGCAGATTCAACGGGCCAAATGACCTAGTGCTCTAGTTCCCAAAGTTCCATTGCTCCTTGCTGCATGACGAATCTCATTCTTTCATTTTGTTTTATTAATGCAACATTCAAATATTGCATAAGACTGACGGGCGCTTTTCGAAGTCGTTTATTAACAAATGACTTAGTAGAATGTCGAAATCTTCACCTCAAGCATTCTCAGGCCAATATTATTCGAACAGTAAACACGGCAAAATAAAAGAAGCTGTAGGTAATACAGCGAAGCAGCAATTCACAGGATGGATCCAATTGGGTTTAAGGCCAGCAGTCACCTTTGGTCAACTGGCGGACTTCTGTGTTGAAATATCCAAATGAAAGACGGTTCTAAACAGCTTGACTGGCTGCAGCTAAACTGTCATACCTCTGGCCCTGTAGGAACTAAAAGATATTTAGTATCTGAGTAACAATAAAAGATAAGATGCTTTAAATCTGCATTGAATTGCAATGGAATTAATCAAATTATTATAATGATTTTATACCACTAAATTCACCAGTGATCTTTTAGGCCAGTAATGTGTAATGGAAATCTCCAGAATATCACATATGTGGCTATGACTACACGATTTGAGTCCCGTGTTTATGTTCAGTAAACGCTTCGTGGTGTTATGTTATAGAAAATTGGATCTGTATGTATGGATGGACGAGTCAGCTTGCAATGATATGTTGATATTTCCCAGGTCTCATTTACACGTGGGATGTGAATCCTTTAATTTTGAATGACATTCTGAAGTAAACTCGTTCAACGTACGCTCTGCATTCCCATGAGTACACAAAGACTCTGTCCAGGGCTTGTTAAAGTTCAGTCGGGTTTCCGTTTTTGCATTTTTGAAATATCTTCTAAATGCATAGTTTACTCACTTATTTGTAAGTCAGTTGCGGAGTTTGACTGTTGTGCTGACTTGAGTGCAAGAGGCCCGTTTTTGTACAGTGTACAAGTACTTCTTTTCTGCGCAACTGCCAACGCGTTGTAAATCTCTGCTCACCATCGCAGATGCCGCTTCAGCCATCTTCACAATACTGGAAAGGATCCTTGAGACTCTTAACCCTCCTTGTCGAACCCGCACCCCCTAACACCAGCCTTACGAAACACAAACAAACACACACACACATGGACACACGCACACACTTACACACACACAACCCTAAGGTATTACGATGACAGAGTCCGTATTCTCCAACAGCGATGAGGCTGAGTTACTTGCCACTGACTGTGATAAAATATAAGGCCGTTCCTACCTCGCGAAATGTTTCTAGTCGGAATTCCCTGTTCCAGGTGAGGGACACAGCTATTAGCGATGGCAGCCATGAGGTGTCGTGGCAAAGTACATGAATAGCCCTTTGACTTCAGCAGCACAACGATCTCCCCTTGAGATCCAGCCAGGTTGCAGTGAATGAGCTGATTGTCGCTTTTGCTGCAATTCATTCATGGGATGTGGGAACCATGTGAAAATATCTAAGGGTTAGTGGTTGTTGTGATTCCTTTTGATGTCCTCACTTGACAAGTCAGAATCCGGAATGGAACATGGATTGATAGGCCATATGCTATCTTTTTAAACCGTGGAGGTTATTAACGGAAATAGACTCTGGGCTTGCTGTGTTCTTTTTGAAACAAGTTAAAACGTTTAATATACTATAAGGATTGACCATATTGCATGAGGCAACATAGAGTTTGGAAAGATTTCAACACAGGCACCAAGAAGTAACTGGCTCAAAATAAGGCTATCCATTTTATCGCTGCAACAGTTACAGGCCGAAGACTCCAGTGATGAGCTGCCATTATTTCCACGTCCAGCGTGAAACCGGCTCAGTTGAAAAGATTGCTCTTTCCCTGTGGACTTCTGAATATTCACTAAAAAATATTCGACAGTTGGTATTCCCATTGGGATGTCCATAAACTAAATCCAAGTCCACTATTGTTTTAACTTTAGAGCAATGTATATGAGCTCCTTAACTATCTGGCATAATTTCCAGCAAGACCGAGTCTGACACATTTTTCCTGTATTGACTCTGTTGTATCCACATTGCAATTAACTAAAACTGCTTCTCTCCGTCACCCTAGGCCGCTGTGGGTCTCTCCCTGATCCGCTGTTGCTACAATGCAGCAGAGTTTACTTTTCTCTACCATTTACTTTTCTTTTAACTTCCCTAAATTACAAAAACCTTTTATCACTGAGCTCTTCACTTCAAGAAATATAAACACTTATTATAAATGCATGTACGCAAACAGGGCCCGAGGACTGCCGCCTCAGCCTTACATAATCTTAAAATGAAATCTAACACAGTTTCCACCCTTTCTTAACACACACATGTTAAAAAGAATATAAATTAAACTGAACTTGATATCCTGTTCCTAACACCCACAAATAAAAGCACAACTCACTTAAAACGATATTTGCTCCAAACATTAATTTTCAATCAAATGTGAAAGTTTGATTTTTTATTTTTTTAACAATGAGCGCTCGGTTGTGCCTGACTTTACAAATATGAATGACTCATATTGATGAGTTAAGTAGAATTCCTGAAGTGTGATGTTAAACCTACGTAACGGAAATCAGTGAAAGAAGCTTGGAAATGTCCTATCATTCAACGGCCTCAGATTCCTTGAATGCTGACAGCAAAGTGAAGCCTCCCGTCTTCTCTTTCAGGAGTGATGTTGAGCTGCTTCTCCGAAGAATGACACCACCGTCGCAACTGTCAAATTCTGTGAATGACACATCTGAGCCAACAATTGTATTTCTAATTTTATTCCCATTTTTTGCCTCTTTTTTTGAAATAGACTAAATGATCTATTTCCACTGGTTGCAGCTGAGGATCATCAGGTGTGACACCACTTTTGTGATTCCTCGCATCTGAGTTATAGCCTGAAACAAATGTTTATTACTTCCTCAGTCCTCAAAAGATTAGATTCTATTTTGAACAAATGATCTATTTACTTTACATACGGATTACAGTTGCACATGCAAGCCAAATCTGCTTATCAATAATACAAAACATCTTAAACAACTGGCGTAAACACACTACGCCATTTCCATGCGGACTAAAGCAACTATCAACAAATTTTGATAACGGTCCCACACAAAATTTGAGGAAAGGATTTGATTCCTCCTAAAATACAATTGTTCAGTCCTACAGATATGGAAACTAAATTGTAAGCAGTTAGTCATCCAAAACCAAATAATATATGTTGTTTTTAGTGAGCGATAAGGAGTTACAATAAATTCAAGCAGCTGAGTTGAACATCTGGTTTTATTTTTCTTCCAAATAATAAAAACAAATTACAACTACTTAAACACCGGTCTCTTGGCACCTTTTAAGAATTTTGGAAACTTTTCTTGGAAGGTGATACTTGCCTATTCTCAGATGGCCTAAGTTGTTTACAGTCTCAATGGCATAAATTCAACCTGAACTATTTAAAAGGTGGTGGAGATAAAATCGATCAATCTTAGCTGAAACAAAATGCAAACCACCTAAGAATTTAACATTAAATGTAAATACATATAAATGAGCCTGAAGCTGCATGCAATTCTCCAGGAGCGGTCTCACCAAGGCTTTATGCAATTGCAGGAGAGTTCTGTATTCCTTTGCACAAATCCCCCTGCGATAATATCCAATATACCATTTGCTTCCTGGTTTCTTGCTGCAGCTGGATTTTAGCTTTCAATGACTTAAGAACTTAGACGCCCAGGTCACATTGGGCATCAACAGTTCCCAATATCTCATCATTTTAGAAATCATCTGCACTTTGATAGCTACCAATTTAGATAACTTCGCATTTTCCATATTATATTTCGTCTGCCATGCTCTTACCCTCTTACATCGCATGCATTAGTCCCTTTAAGGCTCTTTGCATCCTCCTCACAACTTACAATCCAACCTAGATTTGTGTCATCCGCAAACTTGGAAATGTCACATCCAGTTCCCAAATTCAAATCACTGATACGCATTGTGAATAGCAGGGTCCACAGGAACTGGTCTTTGCACCCTTCTAGCCACATCCAGCCAACCAGAGAATGGCACGTTCATTTCCTATTCTCTGTTTTCTGTTCGTTAACCAATTCTCAATTTTTCAATAAAGCCCAGTATATTACTCCAGTCCAATGGTATCCAATGTTGAATCATAGACTCTTGCGTGGAACCATATCAAAAACGTTCTGAAAATCCGAATGTACCACATACAATATTCACCCTTTCTATTCTGATCCTTGAATTCTTACAGAAAAGCTTTAACAGGTTTGTCAAAAATTATTTACCTTTCATAAAACCATGGTACCTCTTCCCAATCCAGTTTCATTTACTAACTGTACAGCTGAAATATATTTTGCAATATATTCAAAGATTTTCCGTCCCATTGATGTCAGCCAAAACGGTCTGCAGTTCCCCATTTTCTTTGTCCCTCCTTCCATAATCACTGGGGTTACATTTATTGACCTTCAGAATTGCAGGAGCCATTGCAGAGCCCATGGAATTCAGCAATAATAGCTGAATTGCATCTATTATATCTACGGCCACCTCTTTCAACACTCTGGCATGTAGGTCATCAGGTCCTGGGAATTTGTTAACTTTTTGCCCCGTTGTTTTCTTCAGTCTTGCTCTTTGCACGCTTTGTGTTTACAAGTTCTCATTCTCACCAGTCCCTTGTCCTCTCGTATCTCTGGACATTTATTTTCCTTTAAACCTTCCTCCGTGAAGAGAGAAAAAGATTATGGTTATTTTCCCTTCTATATCCTTTCTCTCCGTCACAAATTTTCCTTTCATTTCCTGTAATGGACCAATATTTTTCACTGCTAATACTTTACTGTTCTAAGTAAGTATCGAAATGTCTTCGTTGTTCTCGCCAACGTTGCTACAATTTTGATTTTCTCTTCCTTATCATTGTTTCTTTTTTTATGTCATTAATTCTCCTTTGCTGAATTCTAAAAGCCTTCCGCTCCTCAGGGTTATTACTTACTTCTCCAGTTGATATGCCTCTTCCTTTTATGTAAAATAAATATATCATATTTTATTAGCCTTAGGTGTAAAGGATTTCCTGTTCTGTTTTCCTGTGCCCAAAATAGATGTTTAATTATTGTAAACAATTTATTCATTCTTTAAATCCATGCTATTACATGGCTAATTCCATACATTTTTTGTAATTCACCATATGCCACATCCAATTTCCCCTGATACCTTAGTAGTTACCTTTGTTTAGATTAAAGACCCTAATTTCGGATTGAAATGCATCACTTTACAAGTAAATATAACATTAGATTTTATTATGGTCACGCTCCCTTAATGGCCCTTTTATAATGAGATTATTAATTAGCCCTTTCTCAATGCAAAGTGGTAGATGTGAACTCTCCGTTCCATAGTTGATTCCACAAAGTGATGTTCCATAATTTCTGATAGATACCACAAGAGAAATGCTTTTGTGGCATGGTTAAGCAGTAGCATTCTTTGCCCAGTAAATCTGTATATTGACGTCAATCATGATGACTGCATTTTGTTGTTATTTCCATCTTCACTTTCCTTATTTATACTGCACCTTCCATTAATACGACTCTTTGGTGCCTCCAATTCAGATCATGCATCCTGCCCCTTTCTGTTTCACAGCTGCACCCAAACTGTTTCTGACTCCTGATCTTAAGTTCTAAGATCCTCTCATTATTGTACAACATCCGTTATTAACAGCGCTACCCCCAACTCCTTATTCTTTTTGTCCATCCTTACAAAATGTCGAAAACCCTGGAGCAATCAGTTCCAAGTCTTGGTTGCCTGCGATATATATATATATATCTGAAAAGGCAAAGAAAAATATCATACCAGTTTCCTTCTATTTGTGTTGTCATTCATTTACCTTGTTGTGAATGTTGTGTGCATTCATATAGAGTAAACTTAATTATGTATGTTGAAGTATTTTCAGAAGCTATTGCCGTATCTGCTCGTGCACTCTTAATTCTGTGCACCCTGTCCCTCCCTGCAACATTCAGATTGTAATTTTCCTTATGGCTACTGTGAGACATTTTGAACCATTGCAATACTGAGCTTCGAAACATTAAATATTTGAGCCATTCGTTAAATGACATTTCATGAAGCAAAAAATAATGCACTTCCATGATATATTAAAAATCCAACATTTCTAAAACATTCTATAACTGACATATTTTTTAAAAACTCTATGCGATTTGTTTTAAATATTCCATAACTGACATTTCGTAAATATTGTGCAACTGAAATTTTTGAAACACAATATGACCGATGTTTCTGAAACATTTTGTGATTGGCATTTTCCAAAACATGCTACATCTGTCTATTTTCGAAAGACTCTGGGACTTAATTTTGAAAAGAAACACATAATTGCCTTTAAAAAAAAACTAATATTTTAAACAGTTTTTAACTGACTTTTTCAGAAATGCCATATAGCTGTTATTTTTCTCAAGTACTCTATAGGTCAATTTTTGGAAACAATCTATAACTGTTTCTTTTAAACAATCTAAAATTGACATTTTTGGAATTAATATGAAATCCCTGTACCATTAAATAACCGAAATTTCTGAATGATTCCATGACTGACATTCTCCAAAAGAAATTATTGAAACATTGTAACACGTGACCTTTATGCAAACATTCAGAAACTGATATTATTGGAAGCATTCTGTGTCTGACATTTCCTTCAAATATTTTTAAAACTGACATTTTTGAAAAGCTGTACAACAGACATTTTTGCAAAATGATGTATCTGACTTTTATTTTAATTTAAGTAAATGACATTTTTGAAACATTCTGTTAATTATACTTTTGAAAAAGTTAGTAACTGATTTTTCTGAAACACTAAATAATTGACATTTTTGAAGCAGCATATTAGGCATGATATGAAGCAAACTACAACTGAGATTTTTGTGACATTGTGTAACTGATATTTTTGATGCATTGTCTGAGATTCTTTGAAACATTTTTTGACTAATATTTTCTGCAAGCGTCTCAAGCTGACATTTCATTAAACAATGTACAGTTGAGGCTTTTTGCAACATTTCAGAACTGATTTTTTTTTTAAACATGATGCAACTGATATGTTTTGAAACAAGCTACAGAAGACTTTCATGAAAACTGTACAGCAGATATTAAAAAAACATTAAATAACTGAATTTCATAACATTCTATTCATGGAATCTTGTGGACAAATGAACTTCTACTGATATTTTCTGAATCACCCGATAACTGTCTTTAAAAAAATCCTCTATCAGTGATATTTCCCGAAATCTCCTTTTCCATGCACTTCTGGCATCTTCTGCGGCAGACTTGTTTCAAACACTCTGTAAGTGACATTTTGAAACATTCAATAAATGCCATTTTGAAATATTGTCTAAGCTGAGCTATTTGATACATTCTCTGATATTTTTGAAACAGTCGATAAGTGAGCATTCTTTGAAAGACCCTATCACTGACATTTTTGGTTTTTAAATACTCTGGAATGCACTGCCTGGGATTGAGGTACAATCGCTGGAATCATAGTGCATTAGATGATTAATTGAATCCAATCAATGTGCAGGGGTAC
Organism: Cetorhinus maximus; assembly: GCF_964194155.1. NCBI lineage: Eukaryota > Metazoa > Chordata > Chondrichthyes > Lamniformes > Cetorhinidae > Cetorhinus > Cetorhinus maximus. The sequence goes on along the minus strand of NW_027596283.1, from coordinate 83,128 downwards.
GGGAAAAAAGGAGGGCAGGTGAACTTGGTCATAATGAACATTTTGAGAGTTGGCACAGAAACGCTGGGCCGAATGGCCTCTTTCTGTCTCGTAAAAATTCTGTGATGCAGTAACTGACATTTATTTTAAACATTCGAAAACTGACATTGTTTGAAACTTTAAATAACGGATATTTTAAAATTTGTATACCCAAAATGTTTTTAAGAATGTGTAACTGACATTTTTAAATCCTTAAATAACTGTTTTTTTTTAAAACAAGCTGCATCTGAAGTTTTTGGAATGCCAACTTATCTAAGTTATTTTGCTGCCAATGATGACATCAAATATGGATTCATCGTTCAGTGAAATAGTCTATTTATCTTTCCAGATGATTAAAGCAAATAGTTCTGTTGAAGGGTCATGAGGACTCGAAACGTCAACTCTTTTCTTCTCCGCCGATGCTGCCAGACCTGCTGAGTTTTTCCAGGTAATTCTCTTTTTATTTTGGATTTCCAGCATCCGCAGTAGTTTTTTTTGTTTTTGTCAATATGTTTCAATAAGATTATCTGTCATTCTTCTAAACTTTCGAGTACATAGACCCAGTCTCCTCTAAATCGTACCATAGGAGATCAGCCTGATGAATTTCCCTTGGAAACCCTCGATGGCACGTATATCCTTCCTCACTATAAGTGGCTAAATCTCTGCAAAATATTCCTGCTGCTATCTCACCAAAGTTTATTGCAATTGCAGTAAGCCATATCTACACCTGCAATCAAAACCACTTTCAAGAAATGCTAAGATATCCTTTGCAATTCTAGTTGCTTGCTTCACCTTATAGTTTATCAGTGACTGATGAATAAGGATATGCAGGTCAACATCGACATCAGCAATTACCTTTTAGTAACTCACTCTGCATTTCTGATTTTCTGACCAAAGTGGATAAATTCACACTTTCTTCCCAATGTCACTCTGCCCAATCCTACCACTGTTTTGAAAACAATCTGTTATCACGCAATTTACAATAGATTCTAGCATTTCTGCTGACACCGATGTTAGGCTACCAGGTCCACAGAGAGATTCCACTTTTCATATATTCCTTCAAATTGTGGTTACATTTGCTCTTTCCCAATAGTTAGGGGTACGTAACCACTAGATACATAATTGTTTTTTTTGAAAACTGGAAGAACATTGAATTATTTGGACACTTGCTTGGGAACGGTCATTTTTAATGTAGAGGTTATAAGTTCACTTTGGACAGTGAGATAGCTGCTTGTTACTATGAGACACATGTCTTCAGCTAAATGACCAGCGGGGCAAATGAGAACTTCAGCAATACACGTTTATTAAATTTTAATTGATGGATTAAATAAAAAACGTTTCCACATGCTGTGAGCTCCTACTTTGTTTCTGGAAAACACATGATTGACAGCAGGGACTGCTTTCAACTTATGCTTTGTAACATACCCCTCCCCCATAAGAAATGTGAAATTCTAGGTGAAAATTCCAGAAAACTCAAGAGATTCATTCCCCCCAGTGACATTACCATCCCCCCGTTGGAAACGCGAAATTCAATGCGAAAAATCAGGAAACCTCTAGTGTTCCATCCCCTCCAGTTACAGACCCATCCTCGCGCTGGAAATGAGCAATTCAATGGAATAATTCTGGAAATTCTTGTGATTCGGATGGTCTAATTCCTGAACGAATTGGAGAATTTAAGTAAAGGGATATTTTAGCATACTCCACAAAGGTTCCCTGAACTTTTTCTGGGTCACAGCGTAAATCGCAGTGTTTGTGCAGCAACTCAGGAGCTGCAGCATGAACCCCAACTCCAGAACAAAATAATGTAGATACAGAGAATTATAGCCAAGGTCATACATCCGGAACCATATAGAAAAAAACATTAACATTGCCCATAACATTATGAAATTGGCTGAGATCAGAAATAGTAAAATGATCGATTTTTTTCGACTCTCCATCTCTGGGTCTCTGGGACACTTCCCACTGTTGCGAGCTTGGAGTCTCCGGCGGCCCCGGCTGGCCACTAAAATGTACCTGACGGTCAAAATATTGAGCAGAACAATCAGCACAAATGGGATACACGGTGTTGGAATGTGATGGGTGAACTCGATACTTCCCCAGAACGGTGAGAACAGAGCTTCTTTTGTGTAACCACAAAACCAGGGGAAGTTTATGAGCCTATACTGACCTGTGAGCATAAAATACCACAAAATGTTCTTTGAACAGCTCAGCACAGTCACGGCGCCCAGAACCACAGCTGCCGTTTTTTCACTGCACTATTTTCTTTTCAGCTTTGGACAACAAATGGCCACAAATCGATCAAAGGTGAAAGCAACAGTAATCCAGACAGAACAGTCAGTGGCTGCATAAAGCAGGACGGCGTGGATATTACACACGGTGACTGATTTCAGGAAAACTAAATACTTATCAAACACAATTGGAATATGCCTCAAGTTCAGGTCCAGGATAATGATCAGTAAATCAGCCACTGCCATGGCCACCAGGTAACGGGTCACACAGTCGGAGAGACCACAACTCTTGCGCTTGAGTATTATAATCGCCACTAGGTTCACTGCAAAGCAGGGAAATAAACAATGAGATTATACAACACACTGGTATCAAAGTTGCCAGCAAGATCGAGGTCTTATTGAGATGTGTTACTGCAACCTCTAAAGTATTGAAATCAATGGTCCTGAAAGAAGAAAGAAGAAGGTCTGTGACACGCTGGAAGGGAGGATAGATTGAATAACAGAAGAACAGAGGTGCAGTGTCAGGGGAGACAGGAGTGGCGGGCGAGCCAGAATTTTGTGGAGATAAGGGGTGGAAGGTGGTGCCGGGGGATAACGTGGATTTTCGGGGAAGATGGAGGGCCGAGGAGTGACGGGTGAGCGAGCAGGTCACGGGAAGTACCCAGGGGTGATGGTGGAACTCAGGAGAGACAGGGGAGCTGGAGTTGACAGGGAGGAACCAGAGGTGATGATTGTGTTAATGACAGAGAAGAAGTATGGGATAATTTCTCCTTGTTCCCAACCGATTTGCCCAGCGGAAAATCTTGTGCTACCTAGACAGAGAGTTTCCCCCCTCCACTCATGTAATTTCGAGATTAGTCACATAACATGCTTTCAGGCGAATTATTAAATCCATTGAAAGTGTACACATTCAGCTATTTCAAAGTCCGAAATAAAAAAAAATAGCACGAACATATGAGCCTCAAAATCGCAAAAACATGCATAAGGAAAGGTAATTTCCAGATATGTAACATGCAACGAGATTAATACAAGAGTATAACATACACAGGTAGATCATTTACAATGCTTAAGCTTTTGGTTGAAAACGTTTCAGGCCCAAAGGATTCTCTCCTCTATGCTTGAAGGCAAATGGAGTTTGCGAATATTCTGCTTCTGGTGTACAGAGTGGTTGAGCCTCTGGTTTGAATAAATGCAATAACATGTAAGAAGTATTAACCACTTTTACTGCCCGAATACCTCAAAAATGTTTCCTACCAAATGTTATTTTGTGTTGTTTCTTTCATTATCAATAGTCTCCCTGCCCTTTGACCATGGTGTCGGATTCCCATTGTCCAAACATTGACTTTCCCATTGCGAACAACCTCAGAATACGATGTTATTGGAACTGGAGTCTAAGGAAGCGCATCCAGGCAACCTCTCAAATTCGAAGGCATCCAGGGTATACCTTACCTGCACTCTCCATCTCCTCCTGTGGTGTTCCTCGGGTTCCTGGTGTCAATGACTATATCCTCATGATGGCGATGATATGAAGAGAGCAGTAGAACACTATGAGCATGACCACCTGCTCCAGCGTGTACCTGAGGGCTAACTCTGCACGGCTCTGGCATCCGAAGTATTGCTTCATCACACTCACGGCTTGATCCACGATGTTCAGTGCAGCTCCATTGCTCCCACTATTCAGGTGTTGTGATAATTACTTGGTTGACGTCAGGGATTATTGAAGGTGTGTTTTTATTTTTGTTAATCCATTTATCGGCGCGGCAGCCTTCATCTCCGAAGAGCCACATTATGGTTCTCTAAGGAGAGCTGAATGTGTTGGAAATCGCCGACTGCTTCAGAATGAAGGTATCGTGTCTGCAGCCAGTATATAGCACATTCAACAGCATGACGCACTGTCGATAGCCGCACTTCATCTGCACGTCAATGGACTGAGGAACCTGTCATATCCTGTAACTCTCCCAATTCAAATGGAGACATGGCAGCGCCACATATAACAACGGGAATCCCGCTATCCTGGGAAAACATGGGACCACACTTCCTGCTTCTCCCTTTTGAGGGAGCCAACAGCGCAAACGCTTCTCCCAGCATTTATGTTCCCTCTCAACTGCTGGATAATTCATTAGACAAAATACTGCGGAAAAATGAATATGTCACCCGTCCCTGTTTGAATCTTTCAATGATCCTCTGAACTGAACGGCCACTGGCAGCACCTCCCTCACCCTGTTGTGTGGCTGCAGCACATATTGAAGGAGGTGACACATATATGCGGCCACCTCCTCGCTGCATCAGACTTACATCAGCCACTGTGCCTTTGTTAGTTGTAGATTTCTCAGTGTTCCTGGAAATCCCGGGATGTGTAGGGCAGGACACCCCTCTTTATCCCCAATGTTAACAGAGATTTCCCTCTATGTGGCCTCTGCTTCGTTTGCTGGTCATTGTGCAGACCCAGATGCTCTATAACAGCAGCCCCCAGAGTCGGGAGCGGAAATCATTTTTCTTCCCTGAATGTACGCAGCCCCTCACAGCACAACACCCAGAAAACGATCTCCAGCAACGCAATGAACTTTCCAATGAAATTAATCAATTAAAACCGCTCAGCCTTGTCCAATCAAATAATACTGCAGTGGGTTTCTACTATTGTGAAACACATATTTAGCTGGGAATGAGCAACGCAGGATTTTACTGGATAGATAAAAGCCAAGATTGAAAGGCATGCGTCAAACCTGCGGAAACCCCCTGTCAATCATGGAGCACCAGGTCCTGGCAATGGGATTAATTGGAGGAGTGAGGTTATTCAGTGATATAATCACTGGATTAGGATTTTTGAAGTTGAGGAGCTTGCAGACCCAAGACCAATGTTGGTCCGTGAGCACAGGGATGATGGAGAAATGGGATTTTGTGTAAGTTACCTTACAGAAGGCCGAGTTTTGGGTGGGCTGTGGTTCCTGAAGGTTTGTAACAGGAATTGCGTGGACAGATTAACATTTGATTAGTCGAGTCTGGCTTTAACAAAGGCACAGCCGCGTGTTACTCTGCTGTTGGGCTGCGTCAGAGCTGATGGTGGTTGATGTAAAGGAGCTGGTAGGAGACACAATTTAGAATGGAGGGGATCTGGGCTCAGAAATCAGATCAGTATTAAACGGAGCTTGGAGGTGGGTGACAGTTTGGTTCAGGCGTAGACATTTGCGCCAGAGGGGAGTGCAGACTCTGGATAGGGAACAAACTTAATGCTGGTAACAGTTAAAACTGGCTGCTGTCTTACAGAAATGTAAAAGACAGTAACGTTAATGCAGTTAGCTGTGGTTTACGCAATGGATTGCTGATTAGAATATCTTACCTGGGACACCAACGATAGATAGGATGGGATAGTAACCCACTTGAATCACCGCAAGAACATCATGGATCCAATCAGCTAATGATATCCAATCTTGAGAAAGATAGTAAAGTCCTGAGGATAAAATCCTTTCCATTGTTGTCACATCCCAATACATTGTTCTCAGTTTCTGATCCATTGTTGTAACATTCCATTCGATTGTCCTCAGATTCTGATCCATTGTTGCAACATTCCAATTCATTATTCTCAGATGCTGGTCCATTGTTGTAACATTACAATCTGTTGTTCTCAGATTCTGAACTCTCCTCTCTCTCTCTCAGGGGCCGTTGATCCTTGTACCTGCTGGATGAGATTCTCCCGCTAACGCTACAGAATACCGCATTGTAATGAGCCCCGTATTAATAGAAGAGGGAAATCCTCCAGGCACAATTAGCATCCTTAGAGACTGACATTAATTACACACTGAACAAATTGATTCAGTTTACGCCTTTCAATGCACGAGTTATAATATCACTATAAATTAAAACTTTGACCTGGACTGGATGGGATATATGCGCGTCACTGAGGGCATGAACGATGCGAATAGTGGCCGGACTGACAACTATATGTAAATCCGCCTTAGAGTGATATCTGAGGGTTAGAAGATTTTAAGTGTTCCAAGCTGTTTTGAAAAGCAGAGAGGGAGAAACCCTGGAACTTAAACGCAGAATGGAGCTTTGCTTGAAGAGATATATTAAAGACTGTTTATTTTTAAAGCGTGGAGGTTGCTTAGTGAAACAGAATCACAGCTGTCTGCTTTGCCTTTGTAACACACAAATAGTTTACAATAATCATGACCATATTACACTGGGCAACAAAAAGTTTGGGAAAATTTCAACACAGAAACTCCGAAAGAAGTGTTTCCAACTCTCTCTATCCCTTCTATCCTAGCAATCCATTTACATGTCCAGGAAGGGCCCCAGCGAACAGGTACCAGGACTTCTGGTCAAAGAGAAAGCTGGTTCCTTGGTAAAGAAGTTAATTTTCCAGTGGGCATCTCAACATTCACTAGAAAGCCTTTCATAATTGGTATCACTCTTGAGATATCCAGAAAACTGACTCTAAATGCACCACCACTTTAACTTTAGAGCATTATCCATGAGATCCGTAATAATCTGTCATCATGTCAAGTGAGAGAGAGACTCAGGCCTTATCTTTCAGCCGTGACTCAGTGTTATTTTCATACCAACTCAAACTGCAAAGCTGTGGTCTGCTTGTCTCTCTGTCTCTGTCCGTATCTCTCTGATCACCTGTTGCGCAAGGAAAACAGTTTTATTTTTGTACTTCTTGGTTTTGTTTTATGTTCACTTAATGACCAACCCGATTGGTGAGCAAAGTCTTCATTGCACTCGTCGTCAAACCTCATTAAAATGCAGTCATTCAAAAACGGCCCCGGACTTGCCGCCTGATTTTTGTAAAACTCCAAATTGAAACAAAAGCCAGGCTTCATACTTCAAATACCAATGCAGCTTACATCACATTATCACTTCACCCACAAAAGAAAACTAAATTAAAATTTATTTTGAAGAGGAATTTTCATGTCCTGTTACCATCTCCTCTCATCACTACATCTATCCTACTTGCACAGCTTTACTATAGCTGGTACAATGCACTTACACTAACTACAGAAAGATTATCCATAAGAAACATATTCTACACAAGTCCATTTTACTAACGATATTTTCTTCCTCCATGTTTCCCCTTGATAAAGCATCTGCTATTATATTTTATCACCCCGCTACATGGCTAAGTTTTAATTTGTAAGGGAGCATTGAACCAAAACAAAATAGTCACAGGTCATTGTTTAGAAACTTTGCCAGAACGGATAAAGGAACCCCGTCGGTATTATAAACAATTTCTGCAGAATCTCTGGATAACTACACTTCAAACTGTTTGATAGCCATCACTAAAGTCAGAGTATCCTTTTCACGTCTTAGTATTTCCTCTGGGAATAATTTTTCTTTCCAGCGAAGTAACTGGCTGGCTGGTCGATCACCATCTCGCTACCCTGTGGTAAAACTGAGCCAACAGCCAGTAACATCAAAAGCCAGTTGAAATGGCTTCACAAAAGTTGCTGCCACTAACACAGGTGCACTGGTCAGTACAGCTTTCAAATTTCCAGAAGCACTCTAATCCTCCCTTGCCATTTCATTTTTTGCTTTTCTATAACAATTTTTTCAGGGGAACCACTGCAATGCTTATATTCAGAACAAACTTCCGATAAAATCCACTGATGTCGAAAGACCACAAAATCACTCGTTTAATCTTAAGCACTCTCAATTCTAGTTGGCCCCTGTTTTTGCTTATTTAGAGATCACTTTGCGTTCCGCACAGTGTGGACCAAATAAGTCATTTTCGCTTTGGCAAATTCACTTCATGCAAATTTTATGACTAAATTGTCTCTTTGTAACCAAAGAAATACTTCATTCATGTGTTGCAGATATCCCTCCCAAGCTTAGCTGAACACGACCAAATCCAAAATATATACAGCAGAGTTAGATAATCCTTCAATAGCCCTTTTCGTTAATCGTTGAAACTTGACTGCTGCTTTCGTCATTCCGAAAGTCATGACATAACATGGAAAAAGTCCATTCTGGGTTTGTAAATCTGATGTTTTTTAGGCCATATCCGTCAACTCGACTTGCCATTATTCCTTCAATAAAGTCAGTGCTTCTCAAGAAATTTGCTTTTCGAATATTCGCAATAGAGTGGTCACTGGGGTGCAGCTTGTTGGATGAGGCTGCAACACAAGGCACAGCAATTGGCAAGTTCCTGCAAAGTGCCGATATCTATTTATCCCCGTTTAATTGAGGCTGTTAGACTGTCCTTGAAACCATTCCTCTGGCAAGTTCCTCAAAAGTGCCAATATCTCTTTATCCCCTTTTAATTGAGGCTGTTAGACTGTCCTTGAAACCTTTCCTGTGTCTCCTTGAAATCGGGTGTCACGCTCAAGCAGTTAAAAATGGATCTTATTCAGGAGCCATTCATTTAACATGTGCTTGTAGTGTCCAGACCAGTGGAATTAATTTCACATGATCCTGGTGAAGATTCTTGTGGAACTGATTTCAGGGACGATGCAGCATTTGGTTCACCAGTCATCCCACTTGCAATGTAATACCCTGCAGAGATACCGCTGGTGGAAGTTCTGCAGCAGCCGCAGGTGTTTTTAATTAGGTGAACCAAGTCCCACTGAAAGAGGTAAGTGTGGGGGCATCAACAGCGCGGTTGGCCTCACTCAAAATCTCAGAATTGTTTTTACAAAAATCTGGGATGAATAGGTCTTACCTTCATACGTCCCCCATTCCAACATTATTTCACTTTTAAAGAAGGATGATAATCAATCTCTTGCAACTATAGATGCATATCCCTCATGGCCACTCCGGAGAAGGTTTTCACATGAATCCTTCTGGAACGACCCCTACCAGTAAGCGAAAACATCCTTCCGGAAACCCAATGTGTTTACCGGCCATGCAGAGGAACCACATACATGATCTTTGTCACTGCATAAACCGAACAATCCTGTCTGAAACTGATTTAACTTATCTGCAGCGTTTTTGTTCATCAGTCAAAGGCATTTGTCTCCATCAAGCGGGAAATCCGCTGATAAATCTTTCAAAGATCTGGGTGATCAGGTAAGTGGCCCTTGATGTGTAGCCACTGCTGTGATGCAGCGGAAGAGGCAGCTACTTTAGTCCCAACAGCTCCCACAATCAGCAATGTGCTCATGACTAGATATTGTATTTCAATGTGATGTTGATGGCGGGGTGAATATTGACCGTGAAACTAGGGAGAGTTCCCTTGCTCTTCACCGTGGTAGCGTCATGGTATTTTTGCATCCGCCCGAACAGGCAGCTGAATCCTCGGTCATCACCAATCCGGAAATTAATCCTTGTCAGTGTCAGACACAGACTGAGAACAAATAGACAGGAACATGAATCAAATCAATGAGTTTGCAATTCACTGAATTACACCAGACATGTGATCAGAGACGGCATCATTCCCCACTAAACAAATTGCCATTAATACTTGCCTTTCCGTGTGTTTGCTGTTCTGCTCTCGTATTTATCAGAGAATAAGTGAGGAGTAACCTCTGGACCACGAGCTACTGAACGTCAATGGTGTGCATGAGACACGGGCTCGATGTAGCCTGTTGGAAGAATCATTCAGCCTGCATGGAATCCATTTGCTCCAGCGCCTCTGTGCTGTCTTTGAAGCAGCTATTCCATAATGTCCCTCCTGCCTGCTCTTTGTCCAGAGCTCTGAAAGTACCCCCCACCCCCTCTGCCCCCACATCCACATTTCTACAGTTCCCGTTTAAAACCGTCCATTGAATCGGCTTCAAGTATGTCTTCAACCTTTACATTCCTCATTACAACCACTGTCTATAAAAATGTTCTACTTATATGCTCGCGGTTCATACAGATTATTGAAAACCGTGCCACTGTCCCTTGTTCTAGTGGAAACTGTTTCTCCTTACTCTCTCAAAATTCCACGTTAATATGGAGACGTCTATTCAATTCCCCGTTACCTTTGCCGATTTAAGGAGAACATGTACAACCTCTCCAGTCTACACATGAAACGGAAATACCCCATCACTGGCAGCAGTTAAGTAAATCTTCTCTGTAATCCTTTCAAGGCCTACACACCCTTTCTAACGTGTATTGACCCGAATGAGGCGCAATACCCAACTGAGGGCTAACCATAAGACATAGAAGCAGGATTTAGGACTTCTGGCCCATTGAGTTTGCTCCGACATTCAATCATGGCTGATAAGTTTTTCGACCCCATTCTCCCGCCCTCTCCCCGTAACCAGTGATGCATACGCTTTTAACAGAAGTTCCTTAGTTTTGTACTATACCCCTGTGTTTATAAAGTCAAATAACCTCTGTGCGTTCTTAACAATCTTTGACATATGTCCTTCTTGTGATGAAGATCAGTGTACATCTATCCACTCTATTCCCGCAACGCATTTAAATATGTGGATTCTTAATTATATTTTGCCTCTTCTTCACGCTAACCTCTATTACATCATATGTATATATGACTTTCAACAGCCTATGCATATCCTTCTTAATATTTATACTATCCTCTTCATTGTTTATATTTCTGAACTCCTGTTACCTACAAACGTAAAAAATAATGTCCTCTATATGGAAGGCTACATGTGAGAGCCAGCGAAAAAGCAACATAGCAAAGAAGAGGAGGAGATGGAAAGTACAACTTTCTCCCCCAGTTACGGATACACGTTCTCTGGAACCCGTTGTGGGAGAATCTGCTGATCATGCTTAGGCCTGATTAGGCACCAGCCGGCCTGGAATCGTTCAGAAGAAACCTTCCGAAAACCTTCATCTGCGATGAAATAATGAGAGGGATGTTGTTTATGAGCATCATAAAGTGCAGTGGTCATGTTATGAACACAAAGGAGAACATTAGCGTGTACTCCCCGCCTGTCTGAATAACCATCCTCAACAACTTTTCGCTGCTTTCTGTCTCTTCGCTAACATCATACCCTCCCTGTCACTGTCTCTTTAATCCATAGGTTTCAGGTTCCATAACAATTCTTTTAAATGACAAGACGATCACATTTGGTTCATATATATGACATCATGCTCACTTCACTGAACAGTGGGGTCGTTAGTAAATAATTCCACAAAATGTATCAGACATGATTTTTCATTAACATATTCGAGCTTCTGATCGTTTATAAACCGATTAAATTAGAGCATCGAGAAGTTTCCTGGCGATAGGCATTGTTCATAGCCCTACGCTGGGACATTGGCAAGCAACACCTAACATCAGACTGTGTGACTGTGTCAGTTATGTGTTGGGGGAGGTTTCCTCTGCCCTGCCTGTCCACAGAGAAATTCTATATACTGTGAGGGTCTGTGAGTGTATGTGTTGTGTGTGAGTGTGCAAGTCCATGTCTCGGTGTGTGTTCCTGCATGCGCTTATATGTCTGTGTTTGAGTCTGTGTGCCTGTTTGTGGTACTGTCCTTGTGTGTGTGTGTGTGTGTGTGTGTTTATCTGTATCAACGTGAGGGTGTGCCAGTGTTCGTCTGTGTTTGTGCGTGTCTGTGTGTGTGTCTCTGATTGTTTGCATGTTCATGTCTGTCTCTGCACGTGCCGGTGCAAGCGTCAATGTGTCTGTGTTTCAGGTTTGTCCCTATGTTTGTTACAGTGTGTATGTGCGTTTATGTGTACTGGTGTCAATGCGTGTCACGCTTTCTGTGTGTGTGTGTATGTGTGTGTCCGTGTGTGTGTGTATCTGTGCGTGTGTTTGTGCGTGTGTGTGCCTGTGCATATGCGTGTCAGGGCAAAACTATCAGAGTCATCAGCTTCCCTGTTTTCCCTCTGGCACAGTGGACATACCTTACGAGAGTCAGGTTTTGTTTGTCAAAGGGAGTATCAGAGCGAAATGTCAACCCGACTTCTCCCTTTTACCCCTTGCTCCTGGTCACTCACGACTACCACTCCTGTCAAGTTGGAAGATGGAGGAGCGACTCGGGCTATGTTCATAAAGGAAATGTTCAAAAGACAAGGCTTAATCATTTGCAAACACCATCAAACAGCCGTGCTGATCGGATGATACATTTCGGCCTCCTCCTGAAGCCAACCAAAGCACATGTGCCGCTCTTCAAGCGTTTGACTTCAATCCACAGGCTATTCAATATATGGTTGAATGCTTTGGATACCATCATGGACGATTGGCTCTGAAATTATTTTGTCAGTTGTTTGTGAACGCTTTCACCAAGGCTAATTCAAGCAAACTGATGCACTCAATTTATTTTTCTGATGTTAATTAAACATTCAGCATTTTAGAGTTTGTGCTTTGCCCTCAGAGAGAGACAGTGTTCTGTTGGCGCATATTGAGGGACAGTTCATCCATTCACCTCGCTACAGGCTGTCAGACAGGATGGCGGCTGGCAACAGGGCAGCTCCGTGTGAGAGGAAAAATATTAACAAACCGACAACACATAAAACTTAGAAATATTTAACTACCTGGGCAGCTGAATAAGGGAGTTTGAGGGAAATAGAAAGAGAGAGAAAGAACGACAGGAATCTGGGGAAGGAGATTGAGTAAGGGGCAGATACAAATATTGAGAGAGGGTAAGACAGCTTGATATAAAAAGAGAAGATAGATTGCGAGCTTGACAGGGAAAGGATGGAGATGAAGGGAGAGGCGGATGGAAAAGTAAAGCACAATTAGATTTTCTATAGCGCCCTTAAATCGTGAGAATGCCCCAAAGAGTTTCACCGCCAATATTCAAGTGACGTCACTGATGTAACATAGGAGAGAAAGTTTTCCCTTGGCAAACTACCCCTCAGGAATACTAATTGGATAATTAGTTGGTGATTTTTGAAATACTTTCCCCTGGGTCTTTCTTCATCCAATGGCTGCCGTTAAATATTTTCAAGGCTGCGTGATCAGGTGATCAGCAGAAGAACATTTAAGGTAATTGATGAAAAGTGCAAACTGAAGTATATCGAAGCTGAGGAGAATGTCAATTTACACTGTGAGATGTTGTGATCTGGAAGACTCTGACTGGCAGCATTATCAATAGGTTTGTTTCAGAATATGAGTTGCATACATAATTGAAAGGAATAAACTGCAGGACAATGTGGAGAAAGAATGGCAGAAGTGCTTAGAATTGGATCGCTGGTGTAAAGAGTTAGCATCTACTTAATTTCTGGATGGCCTCCTTCTGTTTATGCCGCTTACTATAATGATAGAAAACACTTTAATCCCCAGTCGGGACTTTACTCAGATTGGTAATCTGCTTTTTAATAAAATAAACCTCCTTGTGATGCACATGTAATCTTTGATTCCAATAACTGCTCATCTCATTCACTGGTTGACTCTTTAACACGCTTAATGTGGAGCCTGTCCGCACAGTGCGAGTGTGATCATTAACTACATAATCGTTTATGAACTTATATAAAGAGCTTCTGCACTCCAGCCATCTCACTGTGTCTCTGAGGAGTTCAGCAGAAGATGAGGAAGGCGCAGTTCCCGCTATTTGGAGTACTGGTGTTGGCGCACCCACCACTTGCAGAAAGCCCAGTACAATTTTGATCCCATAAGTGAGTATATCTCTCCGTAATCTATATTACACCTACAATATATAAAATATCTACATTATGAAACATTATTAGGAGCAGGGGGAGGACATTCAGCTCCTCAAGGTTATTTCTAAAAAAGAATGAATATTTTCTGATGTTTATCTCAACTCCATGACCGCATCTTGATTCGAGGACCATTAATAATTTTTCCTCATATGAAACCTATCAAGTTGATTTTTGGGCTATTGAAAACTATTGAATTATGCTAATATTTGGATGTATCGACATTACACTCAGATTTTTGACGTCCTCCAAAGATTCCTCCTTGGCCCTGTCCGATTTCCCATCTGTGTACTGCCACTGGTAACATCATCTATAAACACAACATCGGCTTCCACACACCCACCGAGGAGTCTAACTCGCCAGCTGGTCTCACAACCTCGCCACTTCCTCGATATTATCACATTGCTGATCCAATATCCACCTAATGGAATATAGGTATGTAATGTATAGGATAGTGTATTCAAGCCTCACACCAAACTCCATTCCCTCGATACCAGCGCCGGCCCTGTTCCTGTAATCTCCCTGAGGTAGAGACACACTGATTTCACAACACTGTTGTCCTGTTTCAAACACAGGTCTGTGTTATCGCGAAAAACACTTCAATCCACCTCAGTAACATCGCCCGACCCGCTCCTCTGTCTCAGCTCATCTCCAGCTGAAATTCCCATCGACACAATTGTAACTTTCATACATGATTATGCCAAATGCATTCCTGTCTGTTTCATCACATTCTAATCACCATAAATTGAAGCCATTCCTAAACTCCGCTGCATGTGGGACCTAATTCATTTCGGACTCCATTAAACAATCAAAACCTGAACTCACTGAAATATATTGGCTCCTTCTTACTCAATAACCAGATTGTAAAACTGTCTTCCTTCTTTTCAAATACCAGCCTGGCCATTTGCGGCCTTGCTCTGTAAGCACTTCTAGGCACACAATTGCCAGGGTTCTCTGTACTCCTGCAATTCTGGCCTCTTGAGCAGGCCTGATTAATATCGCTCCGTCATCGGCGGCTGTGACTTCAGGTGTCGAGGGTCTGAACACTGGAATTATCTGCTAAACCCAATCCTGCTATCTCTTCACCCTTAACCCTCTATCTGTGATCAAGTGTGTTGCTCACCTGTTCAGGTCACTCCTGACGCGGGTAGATGAATGATGCTGTTTGATAGCGCTCCTGTGAAGCAGCTTGGAAGAGAATATTGGGTGAAAGGTTCTCTCAGTTCTTGCTGTTTTATAACATAAGGAAGGATCTGTTTGATAGGTGGAGGGAAAAATATTGTCACTGATGGTCGGCGGTTAAAATGTACGAACCATCAACATAATAAAGTCAATAATAATTGCAATATATAATGCAGCAGAACCCTCTTCACTCAGGGAGCAGTGATAATGTGAAGCTCGCCAGCACAGGGATTGGTTGGGGTAAATAGTGTAGATACATTTAAGATGAAACTGGATAGGCGTGTGAGAGGGAAAGTAATTCTATGCAATGCCACAAATCACCACATGAGGGTAGCACCGAGAGGCACGGCTTGCTAAAGTTCTGATGATGCCGTTCTGTTCTCCCACGCAGTACATTCAGAGTAATGATGTATTCATTGCTGCGTTTCAGGTCAGCTGTCGGGTTGCAGAAAATTCGGCGGGCAATGCCAAACATTGCCGTGCATGCCAGGTCAGCCGGAGATATTGAGGTTTTGTCTCTGGGGCTATCGCTGCTGCAAGAAAGTTAATGAAAAATACGGACCAAGGAAGTGAACACGTCCGAGGCTGAGACAGGAGACAATATTTAATCAGGGTTCATTTGATTGTGGAGGCCCCGCGATCCCTGACCCACTGCTGCCTTAAAATGTGAATAAAACTCGCTGCATTTATTCACCACCATTATTCCGGGTCTCATTTCTCACTGGGATCAGCTGATGTTCAGATGGAAATGGGTTTTGGAGGGGGTGCGAGGGGTTGTCGTGTTGGGGGCGGTCAGAGAATGCGAGGGACACCTTCTCATCTTGTAGCTCCTTCATAGCCTCACACATAGAATAACTCCTTTCTGCCAATTCCACAATGTTACAGCCACCCCCCCCCCCCCCATCAAATTGCCTGCTAATGCTGGTTCGACTGGAAGGGCCGATGTGATCGAACATTGGCGCACAGTCGGGTCGAGTGGACAGGAGAGTCCTTAACATTTACTGCAGACACCAGCGTGCGTTATGGCAGCATGTCAAACACGAGCAGCGGAACGCCATGCCTGTTACCCCACACTGCCCTTCTAATGTGGAGTGGCTCTGTAGTTAGGAAGAGGGTAGAATGCTAGCTGTGTGAGATGTTAAAGAGACAGAGGATCCATCATCACAGGAAGTGGTGCAGTCTCATGATTTTGCATTAAATGTTCTATTTCATAGCAAGCAGAAGCTACTGTAAGATAGGTCTCAATTAATAGCCAATGTTTTTCATTCCTCAGCGGAAATTTTAAATATTCTGTGTAGTAATACCAAAACCAAGTATATTATATGGTGACAGCGAAGGAAGGACAAACACAGGAACTATTGGCAATAGCAGAAAACTGAGAGCAGGCTAGATGTCTGAACCAGACAGACGCATGGCTGAATTGACGATGGCGATTTAGCAGATATAGCAATACGTGGAGTCCCGCTGCAAAAGAGAGAAGTGGGCAGTTCAGTGCGGTA
Source organism: Cetorhinus maximus (assembly GCF_964194155.1). NCBI lineage: Eukaryota > Metazoa > Chordata > Chondrichthyes > Lamniformes > Cetorhinidae > Cetorhinus > Cetorhinus maximus. The sequence continues at coordinate 66,704 of NW_027596283.1, read as the reverse complement.
TTATACATTATGGGTGTCTGTGCAGACCATTTCGTAGACTGTTAAACGGAGCCAGGAATAGAAAACTTTGTACAATGAAGTAATAAAAACACCCAATGTCTACTTCTGCCTTTGAAATATTATCATTGCCCTGTCAGTTAGATTTAAAAAGCACTCTAAGGATAATGGGAAAGGAATGGATACACTTATCCACGGTCTATATTGGTTTGCAGAGAACTGTGAATATGGCAGCTTCATGATGACCAAAGCAAGAACAGATGAGCGTCGGAGTCGAGCATGAAGCGTTACCTCACCAATTGCCATATGTGAATGATTTAACCTGAACACAGGCATTCAACAAAGCAGCCAATCTCAGTTAAAGATACAAAATCAATCCGTGATTCGAGCTCTCAGGGAGAAATATATCACCTAAAAGAAACACAGACTTAGTGGAATATGTTAAATTTAAAAACAGAGAGATTGGCCTGAAAGAAAAGAATGGCTGGCAGGAAGAGTAGCCAACAAATACCCAGATTACTGTTATCAGTGTGGCGGGAAGGAAGGGAGAAAGAGAGTTGAGGAAACACTCCCGCCAAAAAGGTTGGATGACATTTTGACAAAGGGAGGGTTGACTTTCAGGTTGTATGTCACAGTCAGGTGTTTGGACGGAATAAATGAAAATAATAAAATAAAACATTCAAAAGAGAAAGTCAGATCCCGAGACGCTGCATTACTTCATGTGATAACACATGCTTTCTCTCATTAGGCAGGGATCTGCTGGGTCAAATTCAGGGGCAGTTCTTTCCTCACACTTTGCTGTTGTGACGGAAATGATGGGAACTAGTGACAGGGCAGTGCTGCATCAAAGGGAAATAATTTAAAAATTGACAAAGACTGTTTTTTAAAATTAATTAATTCATTGAATGTGGCATCCGTGGCGAGGCCAGCACTTATTTTCCATCTTAGACACTACAGCTCCAGTGTGTTGGTGGTGGAGGGAGTGTACGTTTGTGCATCGCATGCTAATAAAGAAGGTGATTTGTTTTTGGATGATATCAAGCTTCTTGAGTGTTTTGGGCGCTGCATTCAACCAAGCGAATGTTAAGTATTGCATCACACTCCTGCCGTGGATGTAGGAGACACAGGCCAGGCCTGTCGAGACAGGAGGTAAATTATTCAACGCAGGATTCGCTGATCCTGATGGGATCTTTTAGCCATGTTATTGATCTGGCTATTCTCGTTCAGTAACTCGTCAATGGATTTCCCCAGGAAGTTGGCAGGTGATTTAGCGATGCTAAAGTAATTGAATGTCAAGCGAAGATGTTTAACTTCTCTATTTTTGGGGATGGTCATTGCCTGGCACTTGTTTGGCGCGAATGTTACTTGTCATTTGTCAGCCCAAGCCTGGGTATTATGCAGGTCTTGCTGCATTGTTAATGGACTGCTTCAGTGTCTGAGGAGTCGCGAACGGCACTGAAAATTGTTAAATCTTCATCACACATCCTCACTTCAGACATCATGATGGTGTGAAGGTCATTGATAAAGGAGTTGAAAATGGTTTTCTCCCAAGTCCCATTGACTCCAGTTTTGTCAGCGCTCCCTGATACCGTATTCGGTCAAATGCAGCCTTGCTTTTAAGTGCCGTGACTCCCACCTCAATTCTGGACGTTAGCTTTTTTTTTTTCCGTTTTGGATCCAGGGCTGTTACGAAGTAAGGAGCTGTGTGTCCCTGCTGGAACACAAACTGAACGTCAGTGGGCAGGTTAAGTGAAACAAGTGGTGCAGGATAGCACAGTTAATAACCCTTCCATTAATTTACTGATAATAGATAGCTGACTAATGGGGCGGTGATTGACCGGGTTAGATTTGTCTTGCTTTATGTGGACAGGGTATAGATAGGCAATATTACAAATAGCCGGGTAGGGACTACCTTTGTGTCTCTACCGGAATAGCTTGGCTAGGGGCACGGCAAAAATATTTGAATGAATGGGCAGATGTATCTTCCAGGTTAGGAGAGACAGGGAGGTATAGCATGATAAGAGGATGTAGGAGTAGAGGAATATTGGGGTCGGAGCATATGGTGAAATAATGGGACAGAACGATGTAGAGCAATGTAAAACCATCAACATCGAGAGGAGAGGGAGAATGAGAAAAGGAGGGACGAAGCAAGGGACTGTTTTTTTATACTGAGATGGAGAAAGTGATTTAAGTAAATGTGTGTATTGTTCTACAACCTTTCACAGCATGAGAAATTCCAATGGGCTTTACAGCCAATGACGTAGTGCAGAATTGTTGGGCATTGCTCTCTCTCCCTATTTATCTATCCCACCGTGAATAACTATCTTTCCTACTATTCACTGTGGTACGGTGATTCTGTGTGATGCTTGACCTTGATGTACGTTTTATCGGTGACTTGAATATGATATCGGAATTCTTCCATATTAATGATTTTCATCACCTTGTAAAATGTTTTCTCCAATTTCAATCACGTAAACGATTGATTCCAGATTTCTCCCTCAAATTCTGCAAATGTCTCATTCAGTTCATTTCTTATTGTGCTGAAAATTGATTGAACAGCTTTCGGGACAAGCTCAACCTCATTGATTATTATCCTTTAAATACTCCATAGTCTGCAGTTGCAGTTAATCAAACCATTGTATACAATCATATCTGTGCCTGACAGGACACATTGTAGCCCAGAGTCCACGCATATTTTGTTCGCTTCCACATTGTAGCTATCTTTTCAAATGAGGTAAAACATCTTTGAATTCGATCTTCTGTCAATTCAGGCATTAAAGGAGTATTTCTTTTATTGAAATCCAATTCCTCGGTGGATCAGGATCGTCCTCTGAACCGTTAACTTTCCTTTCTCCCTTTACTCAAAGCTATAATTTAGCCAGATCAGGTCCACCGCATTATTTGTTTTTTTGAAATTATTTATCTGTTTCCTTAACACTTTCTGCCCTTGCTAACTTCCCTCTCTGGGGCTCCAGCTCCAGCCTTCTCATTTTCCATTTCATTATATCTTGCTTTTATTTTTGTTTTCATTGTCATTTTTTTCCAATTCAAGCGTCTCTCATTTCCATCTCTTTGGCTCTTTGTTCCTCCAGTTCAAGATCTGCTTTCCTCTACCTCCTTCTATGGCAAACTGTTTCATTTCGTTTCATTTTTCTCTTCCAAGTTGCTTCTTTTGGAACTGAATTTTGCTAACCCCAGCTATGATCGTAAATTTGAGATTGTTCTCTTTTTTAGTTCCAAATGCTGTTTAATTAATATAATCATATCATCCGTAAGGAACGCTACATTTATATCTACCTGCAATTTACCTGAAAACTCTCCCAGGTTATCCTTAGTCAAGGATTTGAAATAATTTACTGATACGTCGCCTACTTATAGAAAAGACATAGCAATAGTTAATTCCATTTTTAAATTCAATCCCATATATTTAACATCATAGCAAGCCTGTCCCTGTGCACAGACATTCCACTCCCTGTCTCCTTTAAGGATTAAAAGATTCTCTCTAAATTCAAGTATTTTTAATCCCTGGACAAGCCACCAATTTGTCGTGATACCAGCTAATGCTATGATTGAACACGAGAGATCACGGAATGGAAGTTGCTTTGATTGAATATATTTTTTTGTAAACCATGGATGCAACTTACTGAGACTGATTCACGGGTGTCTGATGTTTATTTTCTTTATGGAAATATAAAGCATTTAAAAAAACACGAAACATTGGCTATATTTCACTGGATTAAAAAAAGTTTGGAAAGCCTTCAGTCCAGACATCAAGAAAGAATTGACCCAAACTCACGTTGTCCCATTTATTACAGCAACCAGTACAGACCCTTTACTACAGTAAGGAGGTGCCACTATTTTCACATCCAGGGCAAAGCTGGTTCAGTTGCAAAGAGTTTTCATTTTCAGTGAAATTATGGACATTCAATAGATGTCCTTCTACAATTTTTACCTCCTCTGAGATATCCAGAAAGCTCACTCTAAATTAGTTAATACTTTAAGTATATGTGTTCATTTCCAAATTAAAACATAAAAAACCCTGTTTTATCATACTGATTTTCCCTACCTCCGTGTGGGTCTTTCTTTGATTCACTGCATCTGGGCAACAGCAAGTTTTCTTTTGTATGTTTTAACTTCCCTAAATTACTAACCCCTTTGGTGACCCATCTCTTCACTTCAAGAGTGTAAAATAAATTAAAATACGTGAATGCAAAGAGAGCAGCATGTTTGCAATCTCCATTTCACATAACTCCAGGCTTCGTGATTTCCAACAAACAAAAGAAATAGAACGTAAATTATACGTAACGATACATCTTGTTCCTAACACCAACAAACACAATTGCAATTAATTTAAACTATATTTAGTTGCTAACAGTGCCTCCATAACCAGTTTGTGTGCGCATGTATGTGCACATAACCATTAGATTACGGCTGTGTGTATTTGTGTGCATAACTAATCGCTTATTGTTTATGTGCATGTGTGCATTAAATTATTTTTATTCATTCACGGGGTGTCGGCTTCACTGGCTGGGGCAGCATTTATTGTCCATCTTTAGCTATTCTTGAGAAGTGGTGGTGAGCTGCCTCCTTGAACAACTGCAGTTCATGTTGGTAGGTGCATCCGCAGTTCTGTTAGGAAGGGAGATCCTGGAATTTGACCCAGCGACAGTGAAGGGACGGCGATATATTTCCAAGTCAGGATGGTGAGTAACTTGGAGGGGATCTTCCACGCCGTGGTGTTCCACTGTGCCTTTGGCTGTAGTGGAGGGTGTTGAAGGCCCTGCCTATGTAGTCTTGGTGAATTTCTAATTTTCGTTTATGTATAACCAAATGATTATTATGTGTGTGTATTTGTCTACAAAACCATCTGTTTATTACGTGAGTGAATTTGCAAACACAACCAGTAGTTTATTATGTGTGTGAATGTGTACCTAAACACATTTTTATTACTTGTGTGTACCTGTTTACATAACCACTAGTTTATTGTTTGTATGTATGTGTGCACATAACCTCTTGTATATTTATTGCGTGTACTTGTGTGCATAACCACTAGTTTATTGCCTTTGTGTATGTGAACATAACAATTATTTTATTGCTTTTGTGTATGTGAGCATAACCACTGGTTTATTGTCTATGTGTATGTGTTATCTAACCACTTGCTTGTAGTTCTATAGCTATTGCCGTGCAATTAACAAATATGGTCAGCAAAAAAGCAAGTGTTTGTGTCGCTGCATGAGGGAGAGAAGTAACTGGCGGCTTTTCCTGCATTCAGCCTGGCCGTTATCACTGGACCATTGCAATGACAGCGGATTACATTACATGATTATCACCATCATGTTGCTGAGTCCTGGTTAACTTACTGCGGACATTTTATATATGATTTCATGCAGATGTTGACCTTAATTTGTCACTTGCCACTTATGAGCCCAAGAATGAATGCTGTCCTGGTTCTGTTGCATTTGGACATGGATTGCTTCCTTATCTGAGCAGCTCCGAATGGCACTGGAAATTGTGCAATCATCAGCAATACCCTCAATTCTGACCTTATGGTGGAGGGAAGGTAATTGATGAAGCAACTGAAGATGTTTGGCATGGAGTACTACTCTGGAGAACTCGTGCAGGGATGTCCTGGGACAGAGAACATTGACCTCGAACATCTACAGACATCTTCGGTTGCACTAGGTATGACTGCAACGAACTCAGAGGACCCCCGGAATTCCATTGAGTACTGTTTGATTGAGCTCTTGGATAATAGACTCCGTCATAAGCCGCCTTGTTGTCCAGGATAGTCACTGGCATCTCACCTCTGCATTTCAGATCTTTTTTACATTTTGAAACAACATTTTATGAAGCCAGGAGATGGGTTGACAAACCTATCCAAAACTACGCGTCAGTGAGCAGGTTATTGCTAATCAATGCAGCTGAACAGCACTATCAATGACACCTTCCGTAAACATGCAGATGATCAGAAGTTGATGATGGGGTTATAATTGGTAGGATTGGATTTTTTCATATTTGAGAAAAAAGAAAGACCTGGTAAAATTTCCAAATAGCCAAGTATATGTCAGTGTTGTAGCTGCATTGGAATAGCTTGACTGAGGGCGCAACGAGTTCTCGAGCACAAGCCTTCAGTCCGATTATCGGAGACCTGTCATGTTTCATAGCTTTTGCTTATCCAATGCCTTCAGCCCTTGTCTTGATGTCACGTTTAGTGAAACGAATTTCATGAAGGATAACACCTGTGGCGTTGAATGCCTCAGGAGGCGAGTGAGATGAATCATTAACTCGACACTTCTGGATGGAGTTTTCGGCAAGTTCTTCAGCCTTGTGTTTTGCAGCGATGTGGTGTGCTCCCCCATCACTGATGCTGTGGATACTTGAGGAACCTCCTTCTCAATTTTGTTTTGCTGCTATTAATTTCCCATCGCCAACACAACAGGATGTGGCTGACTAAGTTATGATTAATTCATCGTGAGGTCACTTAGCTCAGTCTGGGGATTGCTTTTTACCCTGTTTGTCATGTAAGTCATTGTGTGTTCTAGCTTCACAAGGCAGGCACATCGTTTTTAGGTTTGGTGGCTGCTGCTCCTCGCATGCCCACCAGCACTCGTCAATGAAAAGGGATTTACGTTACCGTGGAGGGCTGGGACTGTCAGATGAGTGGCCGTGAGGTTAAAGTTTGTGTTTGTTGCAATAGTGATGTTGCCACTGTGCTTCAGGGCGTCATGGATGCTCAGTTTGAGTTGGTTGATATCTTCCAAATCAATCCTAATCGGCACGATGTTTGTGCCACACTCCATCATGAAGGGCATCCTTAATGTGAAGTAATTGTGAAGACATCCGACAGCTGGTTGGCAAATGATGATTTTGCAGACAATCAATCCTCAATGTTACATTTATTAAGAGAATTACATATCAATCGTTGTCCACATTATCACCATCGTCATTCCCTCGAAACGAGGATGATTTCAGCCAGTGTGCGTCTGCAGATCACTCAGCAGACCAATCCTGAAGGCACAGGTCATTGGTCAAAATCGGCAGGATTTTCCCTGAGGAAGGTTGTTTCCTGAGTTTCGGTTTGTTTTTTTTTCCCCTTCCGTTTTGATCACTTCTCCACAGCAGAGTTGATGTGGTCACTGGGGTGCAGCTTGTTGGATGAGGCTACAACACATGGCACAGTTATTGGCAAGTTCCTCCCAAGTACCGAGATCTCTTTATCCCCGTTTAATTGAAGCTGTTAGTGTGTCCTTGAAACATTTCCTCTGTCTCCTTGAGATCGTCTGTCAGCCTCAATTAGTTAAAAGTGGATCTGCTTCAGGAGCCTTTCATTTGACATGTGAGTGTAGTGTCCAGACAAGTGGAGCTCTTTTCACATGATCCTGGTGAAGATTCTTGTGGGACTGATTTCAGGGAGGATACAGGAGTTGGTTCACCAGTCTTCCCACTTGCAATATAATATCCTGCGGAGATACTGCTGGTGGAAATTCTCCAGCAGCCGGTGGTGTCTTTGTTCGGTGAACCAAGTGCCACTGATATATCTAAGTGTGGGGGCATCAACAGGGCGGTTGGCCTCGCTCAAAATCTCAGACTTGTTTTTACAAAAAACTGGGTGGAATAGGTCTTACCACCATACGTCTGCAATTCCAACATTATTTCACTTTAAAAGAAGGATGATATTCAAACTCTTGCTACTATATATGCATATCATTCATGGCCACTCCGGAGAAGGTTTGCTCATGAATGCTACTGGAACGACTCCATCCCGTATGTGAAAACATCCTTCCAAAACCCCAATGTGTTTACCGGTCACGCACAAAAATACACATGCATGATATTTGTCACTGGATAAAGCAAACAATGCTTTCTGTAGCTGATTAAACTTCTATGCAGCGTTTTTGTTCATTAGTCAAAGGCATTTTGAAATGCGCTGATAAATCTTTCAAAGACCGGGGTAATCAGAAACGTGGCCCTTGCTGTGTAACCACTGCTGCGATGCAGCGGGAGAGGCAGATAATTTAGACCCAACAGCTCCCAAAAACAGCAATGTGCTCATGACCATATATTGTGTTTCATTGTGATGTTGGTGGCGGGGCGAACATTGACCGTGACACTAGGGAGAGTTCCCTTGCTCATCATCGAGGTATTGTCATGGTATTTTTACATCAGCCCAAACAGACAGCTGAAGCCTCGGTTACCACCAATCCGAAAATTCATCCTTGTCAATGCCAGACAAACCCTGAGAAGAAAGAGACAGAAACATGAATCAAATCAAAGAATGTCTAATTCACTGAATGACACCAGACCTGTGATTAGAGACAGAATCATTTTCCACTAAAGATATTGCCAACAATACTTTCCTCACCATCTGTTTGCCGTTCTGCTGTCGCATTTCTCAGAGAAAAAGTGAGGAGCAACATTTGGCCCGTGAGCTGCTGAACGTCAGTAATGTGCACGAATCAGGGGCTCGATGTATTCCGTAATCAGAGACTGGGAGGTTCATTCAGACTGCATGGAACCCATTTGCTCCGGCGACACTGTCTTGTGTTTAAAGCAGCTATTCTATAATGTCGCTCCTGCCTGCACTTTGTCCAGTGCTCTGAAATTACCCGCCACCTGCCTCCGCCCCCACGTCTGCATTTCTCCAGTTCCGTTTCGAAACTGTCAATTGAATCTGCATCAAGAATGTCTTCAACCTTTCCATTCCTCGTTACAACCACTCTCTATAAAACTGTTCTATTTCTATCCTCTCGGGTTAATGCAAATTATTGAAAACAGTGTCACTATTCCTTGTTCTAGTGGAAACTGTTTCTCCTGACTGTCAATATTCCACGTTAATTTGGAGACGTCTATTCAATTCCACGTTATCTGCCGATCTACGGAAAAAAATTCCAACCTCCCCAGTGACCACAATGAAACGAAAATTCCCCATCCCTGGCACCAGTCAAGTAAATATTCTCTGCACTCTCTCCAAGGCCTACACACCCTTTGAAATGTGCAGTGTACCGAATGAGGTGCATTACTTCAACTGAGGACTAACTGGTGATGCATACAATTTTAAGAGAAGCTCCTTGCTTTTGTATTATACCCCTGTGTGTCTAAAGTCAAATACCCTCAATTCATGGTTAACAACCTTATCGATGTGACCTTCTTGTGATGAAGATCAGGGTACATGTATCCACTCTGTTCCCGCAACGCATTTGAAGTTGTGGATTTTTAAAGCTATTTTGACTCTCCCAATCGTATTCTTCACACTAACATCAATTACAGTATATCTGCACATGTATTTCCCTTTCACCCGTCTATGCATATCCTCCTTAAAATTTCTACTGTCCTCCTCAATGTTTATATTTCTGAACCCCTGTTACCTACAAACGTAAAACTTATGCCCTCTATATGGGAGGCCACACGTGAGACCCAGCGAAAATACAGCATAGCAGAGAAGGGAAGGAGACAGAAATTGCAACTTGCTCCCCCGGTTACGAATACACGTTCTCTATAACCCGTTGTGGGAGAATCTGCTGATCATGCTCAGGCCTGATTTGGCATCGGCCAGCCTGGAATCGTTCAGAACAAACCTACCGAAAATCTTCTTCTGCGATGAGAGGTATGTTTTTTCGGTGAATCATAAAATGCAGTGGTCATGATTTGAGCAAAAAGGGAACATGAGTGTCTACTGTCGCCTGTCTGAATAGCCAACCTCCGCACTTTCTCTCTCCTTTCCGTCTCTTCACGAACATCATACCCACAATGTCACTGTCTATTTAATGCATAGGTTTCAGTTTCCACAACAACTCCTTTAAATGACAAGTCGATCACACTTTGTTCATTTATGTTACTTCAAGCTCACTTCACTCAACAGCGGGCACGTTAGTGAATACTGCAGAACAATTATCAGACATGATGTTTCATTAACATATCCGTGTTTCTGATCATTTATAAAACCATTTGATTGGAGCCTCGAGAAATTTCCAGGCGATAGACATTGTTCACGGACCAACGTTGGTACATAATCATGCAACATCTACCCTCAGACTGTGTGAGGGTGTCAGTAACGTGTTGGGGTAGGTGTCCTCTGCCCTGTCTGTCAACAGAGACATTGTATATACTTCGATGGTCTGTGTGTGTGTGTGTGTGTGTGTGTTTGTATGTGTGGTGTGTGTGCATGTTTGTGTCTGTGTGTACACGAGGGAGAGAAGGAGCTAGAGGGGGAAAAAGAGATAATGTTTGTGACTGTGTTTGTGTGAGCTTGTGAGTATTTGCGAGTGAGTGAATATGTAAATCAGCATGTGCGTGGCATGTGTGTTGTGTGCACACTTGTGTGTTTCAGTGTGCGTATGATTTTGTTAGTGTGAATGTGCCTCTTTGTGTGTGTGAGAGAGAGAGAGCGACAGATTGCGTGAGCGAGGTAATATGTGGTAGTCTAGGCATGTGTGAGTGTGTTTGTGACTGTTTTTTAGTGCACATTCCTGTCCATGCCCTGTTTGTGTGTGTGAGTGTGAAAGGGTGAGAGCCTTTGGGCATGCTTGTGCTTGTATCCTTTTGTGAATGTGTCTGTGATTTTTATCTCTGTGTATGTTGGCGAGGAATTGCGACTCTCTTTGTGTGTGTTACATGTGAGTGTGCAAGTCTGTGTCTGTGTGTGTGTGAGAGAGAGCGTGTGTGCATGCGTTTATGTGTCTGTGTTTGAGTTTGTGTGTCTTTGTGTTACTGTGCGTGCATGCGCTTAACTGTGTGTGTGTCTCTCTGTGTTTGCATGTGCAAGCCTGTCTCTGAAAGTGTCTGTGCAAGCGTCTATGTGTCTGTTTTTCAGGTTGTGTCCCTTTGTTTGTTAGAATATCTGTGTGTGTTTATGTGTAATGGTGCGAAAGCATGTCAGGATTTCTGCGTGTGTGTGTGTGTGTGTATCTGTGCGTGTGTTTGTGCGTGTGTGTATCTGTATATATGCGTGTCAGTGCAACACTATGAGGGTCATCAGCTTCCCTGTTTCTCATCTTGGACAGTGGACATACCCAACGAGAGTCAGGTTTTGTGTATCAAGGGGAGTGTTGGAGGGAAATGTCAACCCGATTTCTACGTTTTACCGCTGGCTCCCCGTCAGTCGCTACTTCCACTCATGTCACTCCTCATAGAGTCATGTCATATTCCCGCACGGCGCCTTGGGAAGTTGGAGAGTCGGCTCGAGGTATCTTCATAACGAAAAAGTTAAAAAGACAAGGGTAAATCATTTGAAACCACCTTCAGGCAGACGTGCTGATTGGATGATACACATCGGCCTCCTTTTGATGCCAAAGGAACCACATATGCAAGTGCTCAACCGTTTCACTTCACTCCACCGGATATTCAATATATGCCTGAATGCATTGCATACCATAATGAACGATGGACACTTAAATTAATTTGGAGTTGTTTCTGAAGACTTTCATCAAGGCTAATTAAAACAAACAGTTGCATTGAATGAATTTATCGATGATAATTAGACATTCAGCATTTGAGAGTTTGTGCTTAGCCCTCAGAGAGACACAGTGTTCTGCTGGCGCATATTCAGGGACAGGTCACTCTTTAACCTTGCTAAAGGCTGTCAGACATGTTGGCGGCTGGCAACTGGGCAGCTCCGTGTAAGAGGAAAAATATTCACAAACCGACAACACTTAAAACTTAGAAGTATTTAACCACCTGGGCAGCTGAATAAGGGAGTGTGAGGGAAATAGAGAAAGAGAGAAAGAACGACAGGAAGCTGGGGAAGGAGGTTGAGAAAGGGGCAGACACAAATATTGACAAAGGGGAAGGCAGCGTCATAGAAAAAGAGAAGATAGATTCAGAGCTTGAGAGGGAAAGGAAGGAGCTGAAGCGAGAGGCGGATGCAGAAATAGATTAAAACACAATTTGATTTTCTATTGCGCCCTTAAAGCTTAAGAATGTCCCAAACAGTTTCACCGTCATTATTCAAGTGCCGTCACTGATGTAACATAGGGAAGAAACTTTTTCATTGGCAAACGACCCCTCCAGAAAAGTAATTGGATAATCTGTTTGTGATTTTAGTCGAGGGAAACATTTTACACAGGGCCAATCGTTGCTGTATTTTCAAAGCTGTGAGACCTGGTGATCAGCAGAAGAACATTGAAGATAATTGTAGACGAGTGCAAATTGAAGTATATGAAGCTAAGGAGAATCTCAATTTATACCGTGAGATGTTGAGATCGGAAACTCACTGCCTGGCAACACATTCAATAGGAAGTTTCAGAATATGAGGTGCATAAATAATTCAATGGAATAACCTGACGGACAATGTGGAGAAAGCATTGGAGAAGTGCTTATAACTGTGAAAACAGGGCCCACGCTAAACACAGAGCAAACTCTGAACACAGGGACCACACAGAACAATGAGACCACACTACACGCAGAGCCCACTCTGGACACAGATCGCACTCTGAACACGGGGACCTCTCTGAACACAGAGATCACAATGAAGACGGGGCCCACTCTGAACAGTGACCACTCAGAACATAGGGCACACACTGAGCACAGGGCCCACTCTGAACACAGGGCCCACTCTGAAGACAGAGCCGACTCTAAACACTGAGCTCAAACTGAACACGGAGCTCACACTGAACACGGAGTCCACACTGAAGAAGGAGCCCACACTGAACAAGGGGCTCACACTGATCACGGAGGCCAGTCTGAACTCAGTTCCCAAACTGAACACAGTGCCTACACTGAACACAGAGTCCACACAGAACGCAGGCCCACACTGAACGCAGAGTCCAAAAAGAACACAGAGTCCAACTGAACACAGGGCCCTCAATGAACACAGAGCACACCATGAACATAGGGCCCAAAATTAGCACAGAGTTCACAATGAATTCAAAGCCCACACTCGACACAGGGCCCACTCTGAGCACCGGGACCATTCTGAACTCAGGGCCCAATTTGAAAAAAGACCCACTCTGAAGACAAGGCCTGCTCTGAACACACGGCCCAAGCTTAACGCAGACCTCACTCTGAACACAGGGTACACCCTGACACCAGGGCCCACACTGAACACTGACAACACACTGAACACTGACAACACACTGAAAAAAGAGCCCACTATGAACACAGAGCCCACACTGAACTGAGAGCCAACACTGAACACAGAGCCCTACCTGCACATATAGATCAAACTGAAGACTGATCCTACTCTGAACCCAGGGCTCGCCCTGATCACAGGGTCCCTTCTGAACACAGGGCCCGCTGTGAACACCGAGCCCATACTGAACTCAGGGCTCACTATTAACACAGAGAAAACACTGAATGCAGAGCCCCCTATGAATACAGAGGCCACACTGGACAGAGAGCCAACATTGAACACAGAGCCCTAACTGCACATAGAGCTCACACTGAACACAGAGCCAACTCTGACCACAGTGCCCACACTGAACACAGGGCCTGCTCTAAACACAGGGCCTGCTCTGAAAACAGGGCACGCACTGAACACAGGACACACACTGAACACAGAGCCCAAACTGAACACAGGCCCCAGACTGAGTACAGAGCCCACAGTGAACACAGAACACAGAGCCAAAAGTGAAGACAGAGTCCACACTGAATTCAGAGACCACACTGAACACAGGGCCCACAATGAATACAGAGCCCACCCTGAACACAGAGCCCACACTGAACACAGAGCTAGCATTGAACTCAGGGAAAACACTAAATACAGGGCGCTCTCTGAGCGCAGGGACCACTCTGAACAAAGGGCCCACACTGAACACTGAACACAGAGGTCACCCTGAACAGGGAGCCCACACTTAACACGGAGCCCAAACTGAACAAGGAGCTCACATTGATCCCGGAGCCCACTGAGAACACAGGGCCCACATCGAACACAGAGACCAGACTGAAGACAGAGGCCCACACTGAACACAGAGCACACACTGAACAAAGAGTCCAAACCAAACACAGAGCGTACACTGAACTCAGGGCCCACACTAAACAGAAAGCCGAATGTGAACACAGGGACCACTCTGATCACAGGGCCCACACTGAACACCGGGCCCACTCTGAACACAGGGCCCACACTGATCCCGGAGCCCACACTGAACACCGGGCCCACTCTGAACACAGGGCCCACACTGAAAACAGGGCCCACGGTGAAGACAGAGCCTTCTCTGAACTCAGGTTCCAATCTAAACACAGGTCCCACTCAGAACACCGGCCGACTCGGAACACAGGGCCCACACTGACACCAGGGCCCACACTGAACGCTGACACTCACTGAACACAGAGCTCACTATGAATACAGAGCCCATACTGAACACAGAGCCAACATTGTACACAGAGACCTAATTACACATGGGGATCACACTGAATGCAGAACTCTCTCTGAAACAGTGCCCACAGTGAACAAAGGAACTGCTCCGAACACACGGCCCATACTGAACACCGAGCCCACACTGAACACAGAGCCCAGACTGAACACAGAGCCCACACTGAACACAGAGTCCACAATTAACACAGTGTCCAATCTGAACAGAGGGCCCAAACTAAACACAGAGCTCACACCGAATTCAGCGCCCACACTAAACATAGGGTGCAATCTGATCACAGGGACCACTCTGAACACAGGGCCCACAATGAAAACCATGCCCAAACTGACGACAAGGACTTCATTGAACAGAGGACCCAATCTGAACACAGGGCCCACACTGCTCCAGGTCCCACACTGAAAGCTGACCACACACTGAACACAAAGCCCACTAAGAATACGGAGCCGTCACTGAACACAGAGCCAACACTGAACAAAGAGCCCTCACTGGACACAGAGCTCAAAATGAATACAGAGATCATTCTAGACACAGTGCCCACATTGAACCAAGGGCCTGCTCTGAACAAAGGGCCATCTCTCAAAACAGGGCCAGCACTGAACACAGAACGCCACACTGAACACAGAGCCCAGACAGAGCACAGGCACCAGACTGAACACAGAGCCCACAATGAACACAGAACTCAAAACGGAACACAGAGCCCACACTGAAAACAGGGCCCACACTAAACACAGAGCCGACACTGAACACAGGTCACACACTGAACACAGGGCCCACACTGATCACAGAGCCAACACTGAACTCAGGCCCACACTGAACACAGAGCGCACACTGAATACAGAGTCCACACTGAACACAGAGCTCACACTGAACACAGGGCCGAAACTAAACACAGAGCCCACACTGAACACAGAGCTCACACTGAACACAGGGTCGAAACTAAACACAGAGCTCTCAACGAACTCAGGGCCACACTAAACATAGGGCAAACACTGAACACAGGGCACACACTGAACACGGGGCTCGCACTGAACACAGGACCCACTCTGAAGACAAGGCCTTCTCTGAGCACAGGAACCAATCTGAACACAGGACCCACTCTGAACACAGGGCCAAAACTGACTCCAGGGCCCACACTGAACACTGACAACACACTGAACACAGAGCGCACTAGGAAAACAGAAGCCACAATGAACACAGGGCCAGCTCTGAACACAGACCCCACACTGAACACAGGGTCCACAATGAACACAGATCCCACACTGAACACAGGACCCACACAGAACACAGAGACCATATTGAACACGGAGACAACGCAAAACACAGGGTCCAAACTAAACATAGAGCTTACACCGAACTCAGGGCCACCACTAAACATAGGGTCCACTCTGAACACAGGGACCACTCTGAACACTGAGCCCACACTGAACACGGGGCGCCCTCTGAACACAGAGCCCACACTGAATGCCGGGCACACTCTGAAGACAAGGACTTCACTGATCACAGGGCCCAATCTGAACACAGAGCCCATTATGATCACAGGGCCCACACTGAAAGCTGAAAGCACAGTGAACACAGAGATCACTGTGAATATAGAGCCCAAACCAAACACAGAGCCAATACTGAACCCAGAGACCTAACTGCACACAGAGCTCACAATGAACACAAAGCCCATTCTGAACACAGTGCCCGCACTGAAAACAGGGACCATTCTGAACACAGGGTTCACTGTGAACATAGAGCCCACACAGAGCACAGGCACCAGACTGAACACAGAGCCCACTCTGAACACAGGGCCAAAACTGACTCCAGGGCCCACACTGAACTCCGACAACACACTGAACACAGAGCGCACTATGAAAACAGAGGCCACAATGAACATAGGGCCAGCTCTGAACACGACACTGAACACAGGGTCCACAATGAACACAGATCCCACACTGAACACAGAGACCACATTGAACACCGAGATAACGCAAAACACAGGGTCCAAACTAAACATAGAGCTTACACCGAACTCAGGGCCACCACTAAACATAGGGTCCACTCTGAACACAGGGACCACTCTGAACAAAGAGCCCACACTGAACACCGGGCCCACTCTGAACACAGAGCCCACACTAAACACGGGGCGCCCTCTGAACACAGAGCCCACACTGAATACCGGGCCCACTCTGATGACAAGGACTTCTCTGATCACAAGGCCCAATCTGAACACAGAGCCCACTATGATCACAGGGCCCACACTGAATGCTGACCGCACACTGAACACAGAGATCACTATGAATATAGAGCCCACACCAAACAGAGAGCCAACACTGAACCCAGAGACCTAACTGCACACAGAGCACACAATGAACACAAAGCCCATTCTGAACACAGTGTCCGCACTGAAAACAGGGACTACTCTGAACACAGGGTTCACTGTGAACACAGAGCCCACACAGAGCACAGACACCAGACTGAACACAGAGCCCACACTGAAGACAGGTACCACACTGAACACAGAGCCCTCACTGAACACAGATTCCACACTGAACACGGAGCCCTAACTGAACACAGGACCCATAATGAACACAGAGCCCTAGCTGAACCCAGTACCCAAACTAAACACAGAACTCTCACCGAATTCCGGGCCCACACTAAACAGAGGGCGTAATCTGAACACAGGGACGACTCTGAACACGGGGCCCACACTGAACACCGGACCCTCTCTGAAGGCAAGGCGTTCTCTGAACACAGGGCCCACACTGAACACCGGACCCTCTCTGAAGGCAAGGCGTTCTCTGAACACAGGGCCCAATGTGAACAAAGGGCCCTCTATCAACTCAGGGCCCAAACTGACTCCAGAGCCCACAGTGAAAGCTGACAACACAGAGAACACAGAGTCCACTCTGAAAATACAGCCCACAGTGAACCCAGTGCAAACACTGAACACAGAGCCCCAACTGCACACAGAGCTCACACTGAACATAGAGCCAACACTGAACACGGGACCCACACTGAACATAGGGTTCACTCTTAACACAGGGCCTACAATGAACACAGATGCCACACTGATCACAGGGCCCACACTGAACACGGAGACCACACTGAAATGGAGAAAACGCTGAACGCAGAGCCCACTCTGAACGCAGGTACCGGTCTGAACACAGAGCGCACACTGAACATATAGTCCACACTGAACACACAACCCACACAGAACACAGGGCCCACAATGAACACAGAACCCACACTGAACACGCAGCCAACACTGAATGCATAGCCCACAATGAACAAAGAGCCCAAAGATGAACACAGAGCTCACACTGAACACATGGCCCATAGTGACCACAGAGCCCACACTGAAGACAGGTCACGCTCTGAACACAGGACCCACACTGAACACAGAGTCCACTCTGAGCACAGAGCCCACAATGAACATAGTGCCCACAATCAACACAGAGCCTACACAGAACAGAGGGCCCACAGTGAACACTGAGACCACACTGAACACTGAGGCCACACTGAACACACAGCCGACATTGAACACTGAGTCCGCACTGTACTCAGAGTCCCGACTGAACAATGGGCCCACTCTGAACAAAGCATCCACACTGAACACAGAGCCCGCTCTGAACCTAGAGTTCACGCTGAAAACAGAGCCCACACTGAACACTGGGCCGACACTGAACACAGAGCCCACGCTGAACACGGAGCCCACACTGAACACATAGCCCACACTGAACACTGGGCCAACACTGAACACAGAGCCCACGCTGAACACGGAGCCCACGCTGAACACGGAGCCCACACTGAACACATAGCCCACACTGAACACTGGGCCAACACTGAATTTGGACAGCTGTCCCAAAGACTAGTCGATCAACTGCCCGACATAGCAACCCACACCCAACCATACACTGAAGACAATGGCCCAGACTTCCCCTACACCTTCCCTGGGAATAATCATTCCCAGCGGCAGGGCAGGCTCGCCAGAGTCAGGAGGGAGTGGCCCAGGGAGCACCAACGTTCATTCCACATCCCGTGAAGCCTCATGACATCGGGTCAAACAATGGGGAGGAAGTCTCCACTTGGCACACAATGGCTTCAGTGTGTATCCTCTCCAAGATGCGCTGCACCTACACACCGAGGCTCCTTCAACAGAGCTTTCCAAACCCATAATCCTCACCACCTCGAAGGACAAGGGCTGCGGGCACATGGGGAGGACATTGAATGAAGGTACCTCTCCAAGCCACACACCATCCTGACTGGAACTATATCACTGTTACTGCACTGTCGCTGGCTCCAATCCTGAAACTCCCTCCCTAACAGCGCTGTGGGTGTATCTACACCACACGGGACTGTAGCGTCTCAAGGAGCCGGCTCACCCACCACCTTCCCATGGGGCAATTAGGGATGGGCAATGAAACTTGCCTTTTCCTAAAATTATCTCACATCGTCTTCAAATCAATTAAGATGATCACAGTTTTTGGACGTGTATATTTGTCTGTGTATACATAAACTGCCCATGGAGCATCTGCACACAGTATATCACAGTATTATGTAAATTAATCTGATGATATGTGTACGCTCAATAGTTGAGTGTTTGTGTATTGTCCCCACAGGTAGGCAGTCATCTGCTGGATCATATCCAGGGACAGCTCATTCCTACCCGGAGTCAGACAGAATGGCGACTGGGGAACGGGCAGTTCCGCTTCAGTGGCAAATATTTAACAAACCGACAGCGGCCTAAAATAGGAAATATTTAACCACGTGTGTGACTCATCTCCTGACTCAGCAAAGCAAAGTTATTCGCCCCAAACAAATGACAGGCAATGGCCTGGTGATCAGCGCTGGATGTATTAAGCTACCTGCGCCCTAAGCAGCGATTAATAATTGTTCAGAGAAACGTCCCCTGATGTTGAACCCAACACTTGTATTTAAGAGTGTCAGGTAATGACCATCTCCAGCAAGAGAGAATCTAAGCATCGCGCCCTTGAAGTTCAATGGCATTACCTTCACTGTCAACATCCTGGGGTTACCATTGACCAGAAACTGACTGTAGAAGCCATTTTAATAATGTGGCTCCAAGAGCAGGTCAGAGGCAGAGAATCCAGCGCGGAATACATCACCACCTGACTCCCCAAAGCCTGTCCACCATCTAAAAGGCACAAATCAGGAGTCTGAAGGAGTTCTTCCCCCGACACCGCCCCCCACCCCCTCCCCCCGCCCCTGCTCGATACCATCCAAGTAAGAGCCGCCCCACTTGAACGGCACCAGATCCACAAAACTTCACTCTCTCCACCACAGACGCACAATAGCATCAGTCTATACCATCTACAAGATGCACCAAAGATCCTTTGACGGCGCACCGCAGACCCACGACCCCTCTAGAAGGGGAAGGGCAGCACACAAATGGGTATTTTTAGGTTCCCCTTCGAGCCACCCACAATCCTGATTTGGAAATGTGTCTTCCTTTCCTTCACTGTCGCTGCGACAAAATCCTGGAACTCCATCCCTAAGAATACTGTGGGTGTACCTGCAACAGATGGACAGCTCACCACCACCTTCTCAAGGGCACGCAGCGATCGACAGTTGACACTGTCCTAGCCAGTGGCCCCATCGCAAACAATTCAACAAAGACACCGATAAGCCAGGGTGGAAGGGAGTCAGAAATATAGCATGGGTAGAAGATGCAGAAGGGGGGCGAATAAATAGGAGATGCACATAATGAAACAAAGTAAGAGAGGCTAACCGAACAAGACAAATTAATGGAGAAGCAGATAGGGAAAGAGGGAGAAATGAACGTTGGAGGAAGGCAGAGGGAGAGACAGAGATAGGGAGGGAAAGTGAAAGGGGAGGAGAGAGAGGGAATAAGAATGAGGGAGGAAGCAATAGAGGAGGAAAGCGAGGGTGAGAGGTAGTGAGATGGAGAGAAAGAGAGAGAGAGAGAGAGGAAGGGAGAGAGAGCAGAGGGAAATGACAGGAAATGCAAAGAAAATCAAAGGGAGACTTTTCCAACACAACTTTCAGAGCCCCGGGATATCCCAGAGTTTCCACAGAAAGTGAAATAATGTTGACATTTCCCCACTGTTGTGAAGTGGGGAACATGAAAGTCAATTTTGGCACAGCAAGATTCCACAAGCAGCAGTGGAAAAATGCTGAATAACCTGGTTTGTTGATAGTGGTCGATGGATGAATATTGGGACAATGGCATCTAGTGTGAACTCCACAATTCTACTTTCAATAGTGGTGGTGGGATATTTTAGAGTGTGTAAAGATTGGGAAATCAGTAGAAATACTTTGAAAATAATTCACAAAGGAAGTGGAGGGAAATGAAGAGAATGTCTTGTTGACACTAAGCCGTTGTGATCTGGAATGCACCTCCCGAAAAGATATTGGAGCAGATTCAATAGCAACAGGGCATTGTAACAATAACTGACATGGAAAATAATAGCGGGGCAATGGGGAAAGAGAAGAGATTGAGGGGGCATAATTCAACATCTCTTTCACAGAACCAGCAGAGACACCATGGGCCAAATGGTCCCCGTAATCTGAAGAATGTTTCTTACACTAAACACTGAGAACAATTCCTTTAAACCTTCACCTGTTCAATCTTTACACAGATCCGTCTCTCCGTTGATTAATAAAATCCGGCCTGGGACAGATTTTTAGCCGTGGATTACAGTTAATGCCAGCCTCAGTTAGTGAAGTGTTCCTTTAACCAGCCCAAGATACATCCACCCCTCACGGTGTGCCTGCGAATATTAACGACATAATTCTCTCTGAGTTCATATAAAAAGTATGCGTGCACCAGTCATCTCTCTGTGACTCCGGGGAGCTCAGGGGAAGATATGGAAAGTACTGTTCTTGGTGCATTGAGAGCTGGTGCTGAGGGAGTGCAAGCTTATCGGTAGGTTATCCAATGATGTTATCTCTCAGTTGCCAAACTCTAGATGCATTGAATACAACAGGAAGAGGTCATTGAACCCTTCAAGCCAGTATTCTTATTCAATTTGGCCATGGATGATATCTGTCTTAAACCCATTGGATAATTTTGGATCCATAATCATTATAATCCTTTCCAAACAGCAAGCTGTCAGTCTCAGATGTAGCCTTCTTCAAAAATTGGGTGTTTTGTTTTTGGAATCCAACCTCAACTAATATCCACCGAGGAGCTATCCTCAGCATTCTCGAAATTCCCATCCACATACTGTCCCTCGGTGATATTTTGTATTAATCGTACAGCATGTTTCTAAATCCCTACATCATTTCGAAGCTCTGTTACTCTGTAATCACCTCAAGCCCAAAATTCCTTCCAGATACATGCGTCCCACCAAAATTGCCCTCCTATCCATTCCGAGATTTTAAGTTACCTGCCATTTGTGAGCATGCCGTCAGTTGCCTGGAGCCGAGGCTCGAGAGTCCCCTGTGTAACCTCATCAACCAGGGTCTCTCCTCTCTGGAGATGGTCCTTCAATCCAACCTCTTTTGGTGTGCGTTGGGTCACCTGTCAAAAATTACTTTTATTTGGACTATGTGTGAAATGATTTTGGAAAATGCTCCCATGAGTCAATTGTGTAATTTTATTATCTTGATTTTTCATTATAAATTGCATAATTCTCAATCTGGAAATTTTTGGTCCATATTTTCCTTTGGTTTATCCACTGTAGGAGCATTGTGCTCAGTTCTGGTCTCCTTATCCCTTAGATAGATCTGGAGCACTGTGCACAGTTCTGGTGTCCATATCCCTCGATTAGATATGTGCAAATTTCTGGGGTCCATCTCGCTCTGTTAGATCTTTAGCACTTTGCAGAGTTCTGGTATCCAACCTCCTCGATTATATGTGGAACACTGTGCACAGTTCTGGTTTCCATACACCTTGGTTTGTTCTGGAGCACTGTGCACAGTTCAGGTCTCCATACCCATCGGTTAGACCTGGAGCACTGGGCACTGTTCTGGTTTCCATACACCTTGGTTTGTCCTGGAGCAATGTGCACAGTTCAGGTCTCCATGTACCTCGGTTAGATTTGTAGCTCCGTGCACTGTTCTGGCATTCATATCCCTTGGTTAAACCACTGCTGGAGCACTGTGCACAGTTCTGGTCATGATATCCCTTGGTTTTACCACAGCTGGAGCAATGTGCAAAGTTCTGGTCTCAATATCCCCGATTTAGATCATGCTTGGAATACTGTGTGCTGTCCTTGCCCTCATATTCCCTGGTCAGTCTCACTTGCAGAGCTGTGTCCATCACATGTCTAATTATATATGGGTTCGAGCAGAGCTGAACGCTCAAAAACCCTGACTGTTGCCTCTTCCTTTCTGATTTCCAGATTGGAGCGTCGAATGCGTCAGAAAAGGAGGAAACTGTAGAAAAGACCAGCGTCACAAACTTGAAACTCTGGACACATGGCAGTGCGTCTGGTCTTACACGTGCTGCAGGCTCCCTGAGCTAGAATAATGAAAACTGTCCCGATGTGACCCCTGTCTGAGTCTCGGCTGACTCTTACTGTAATGTCTGTCATTCAGGCTCTGATACATTGTGTGGATCCAATGAGCCCTGACGTTCTGCACTCTGAATCACGTGAATAAAACTGGCTGCATCAATCACCACATCTTCTCCGTGTCTCATTGCTCACTCGTATCGGGTTTCTCCACATTGACAGGGAGGGAGGGGAGGTCGGGAAATGGCGCGACCATATTGACCAATTGTAACTCCAATATAGTCAGGCTCACAAAAACGTACCTTAGAGCCAATGCCCCAGCTCACCAATGACCATCCCTGTGAATAGCTGGAACTGCTGGAAGGGCAGAACCAGCATAGGTGATGGCACAGTGGCATACAGCCAGGAGGGGCAGGTTCTGTAATGACTCCAAAATCGTTGATTCCTAATGGCATCAGGGCAAAAACAGCATTCAACCATACTGAAGATGTGCAAGGACCACCCCAGGCAGACAGTAGCTCACTCTATTTTCCTGCCTCTCTATGTTACAGATGTCTGCTGACCACACAGGACCAAAACTGTAAACATTGCCAAAAAAAAAAAGAAAATCGCAGCCTGCCTCTGATTTTCCTTGCTTCATAGCGAAGCATGTAACCTGATCGTAAAATGGCCTCCCCTAAACCCCTTCCCGAAGGCACATGAGTTACGTATCTAAGTAGAAATGTAGAACAGCGACCCATGATCACAATCACCTTTCATCTTCGTAACGAAGAGTCAACTTACAGCACGATGATGAGGGAGTTGTCTAGTGAGGTAAGGCTGGTCAGTGTGTTTCCACACCCATCGGAGTTTAGAAGAACACAACGTCATAAAAAGCGTTTCGCATCCCGAGTGTATTTGATAAGGGAGATACCGGGAGGGTTTCACCACTTGTGAGGGAGATTAGAAACAATATGGAAAGACTAAGAATAAGAGGTGTTTGTTTATGAAAGAGACGAGGAGATTGTCCATATCTGTCAAAGGTTCATTAGTCTGTTGAATTCTCTCCTCCAGAGAGCAGTGTAGGCTGGCTGATTGCATTTATTCGAAGCAGAATTTGATTGGATTTTTATAGGCAAGTGACTCAAGTGTGATGGTGGGACCGGCGATACAGTGTCGTTGAGACACAACCAGATGAGCCGTGATCTAATTGATCGGTGGAGAAGTCTGAAGGGGCTGAATGGACGTCTACTGTTACAAAGTCTTTTGTTCCTAAGTTCCGACAAATGTTTGTAAATTGTATTGATATAAGTGTTTTGAGGCCTTGGCAGACTGAGTGTTTTTTCACCTGAGAATTAGAAATAGACGTCGTTGTCTCCAATTGTAAATAGCTGACACCTCCTTCCCACTTAACTACTGGAGTTTTTCCTTTATCTTTAAGAATTATCACAACCGCATTTACTGTCAGGCAGCAGGAATTACATGACCTCCCTGCATTTACTTAAATCAGAGAGTCTGACCAAAACACTAACAGTCTCATAAAACAACACACATAGTTGCAAAACTTAATGATAAAGTAAAGCACACTATTGGAACTGGAGGGCGAGAATAAGAGAGGGAGGAACAGTCAGACAGGAGTTCAAAGTAGGGAAAGGGAGAGAGAGAAAAAACTGTTGATAAAGGGAAGATCAAGTTTTTGTGACACCTTTCACCAGGAGATTGCTGAAGGGTGGTCAGTGCTAGAATCTACAAATTGTCGCTGCCAATTGGTGCACAGCAAGCTCCCACCAGCAAGGCGATACTGACCAAATAACCTGTGATCGTTGTGTTGGTGGATGGATGAGCACTCGCCCCAGGAAACCAGGGAGAGATCTCCCAACTCTTCTCCTAGCGGCCGAGGGTGATTTTAGGATACCTATAAAGCTTTGTGAGCTTAATCATTATTCCGATCTGTCTCATCGCAGATGAATGAAAACCAACTTGCTTCCAGTTAAATTTGGACTTGGTAAACTGCCCCTTCAACTTTCCCAAGGTGGAATCTAGCCGCGGAGCGCATGTGACACTATTAACTACAGTGTGCACTGTATTCATATATAGAGCGTCTGTGCTCCAGCTATCTCATTGCGACCTGGGAGGAGAACAGCGGAGAATGAGGAAAGCACTGCTTTTGCTGCTTTTTTACTGTTGCTGATGCCGCCCAATCACTGCTGAAGGAGGAGAGAGTGCAAGATGTATATTAGGGGTTAGTACATCTCTCAGTACAAAACCTAAAGAAACATTAAGAGAGACAGGAGGAGGCCATTCAAACCATTGAAGTTGCGTTGCATTTCAATTGGATTGTAGCTGATATGTGTCTGAACTCCTTCAATGAAATTGGTTCTGTGGCACTTGAAAACTTTCCAAAGGGAAAGATATCAAACTCAGTTTTTAAAATGTTTCATTTGTTGTCTACATTAACCTCAATCCATCATGAAGTTATTCCCAGTCTCCTCGTCCTGTCCATCAGTCTGTGGTCATTCGGTGATATCTTGAGTCATTCATATAGCATGTTTCCAAATTCCTCGATCAGCTCACCCCCTCCGTACCTCTGTAATCACCTCCTGCCCAATCATTAGTCCAGGTTTTGTTGACTCTCGAATTCAGGCCTCCTTTGGGTTTCCAGACTTTGACTGGAGGATCAGACATTGGAGGCACTGCATTTGGTTGCTGGAGCCTCGAGCTCTGGTATTCTCTCCATAATCCTCTCGACCTCTCTCCCCACGTTTTAGATAGTCCCTAAAAACAACTTTTCTTGAGTGAACTTTTTGTTGTCTGTCCTTAAGATGTTTTGCTGTGGCTTTCTGTCATTTTTCCCTTTCTCTGGTTCCTGTGTCGTGTCTTGGGACATTTCTTCACTCTCCAGGTGCGCCAAAGGATGCACCCTGCTAGTTGTGCAGAGAAACCGCCTCTGTTCATCTCGGTTTGACACAATTACAGCACTCTGAATGTGGATGGAGCCATATCCCTCACTTCGACTACGGTCAGAGTACTATGCGCAGTGCTGATGTCTGTATTCCTCCATTAGACCACACTTAGAGCACTATGCACAGTTCTGGTGACGGTATCCCTCGGTTAAACCACACTCGGAGCACTGTGCACAGCTCTGACCTCCATTCCCCTTGTTTAGACCACACGTGGGGCACTGTGCATTGACCTGGCCTTCCTATCGATGAGTTAGACCACACTAGGTGCCCTGTGCACAGCTCTGGGCTCCATGTTCCGCCATGCTATCATCGCAATCCATATTTGAGCTCTCAGTATGCATCAGGTATCAAAAGACTCAGACTCAACTCCATTGTTCAATAAATTCCCGTTATGACCTTGGGATTTGGGGATACTGGAGGGGCCTGTAGTATGGGAAGATGCAATGAAGAGGAGTCTTTAATTCCCTGGAAATGGTGATTCATTTTAAGAGCTGTGAGGCTGCATGAGGTACAGAAAGGTGAATGTATCACAGGGCCAGGTGAACCTGTGGATTTGGCTGAGACTGACTTTAATTTCTGTAATTCCGGCTCTGATGCATTGTGTGGATACGATGACACCTAGCCCACTGCTTTCTGAATCATGTGATTAAAACTAGCTGCGTTGATCAACGCCTATTGCCCGTGTCTCATTTCCCACTCGGATCGCTGTGTCACCATATCGACTGGCAGGGAGGAATGGTCAGAAAATGGCAGGTTCACATTGACATCTTACAACTCCAATTTAGCCATACGTGTAGAACATGGCAGAGTCTCGTTGGCATCTTGTATCTCCTGAACTGTCATGCTATCAGAATCGGAGCTTCACAGCCAATGCCAAAGGTTCGCCACCCATATTCCTGGGTTTGTCATGCCCCACTGACAGGAGGGAGGTACCAGGCTTGACGGCAAAGGGGAATACAATAGGTCTGGGTTCGCACTGGGAGTGCTCAGCATTTAATCCAGGCTCTGTGATGCCACAAGTCATGATGGCAAACAGGGGGAATGAGAACCTCCTGCTGATTTCCACCTACCGCTCTCCCAAATCTGATCAATTCTAAATACCACATGGAAGAAGCACTGACCGTATCAAGGGCACAGAATATTCTCTGCTGTGGGACCTGCATGTCCATCAACAAGAGTCGCTCTGGGTCACCGTTACAGACCCAGGTAGCCGAGCCCCGAAAGGCAGAATAGGCCTGAGGCAGGTGAACCAACAAGAGGGAATATTCTACTTCGCCTCATCATCACCAATCTACCTGCTGCAGATGCATCCGTCTCTGATGCTGTTGGTAGGCATGACCACCGCACAGTCCTTGTGACAACAGACCTGTCTTCAAACTGGAGTCACGCTTCATTTTGTTGTTTGACACGCTGTCAACGGGATAGATTCAGAACAGATCACGCAGCTCAAATCTCAACATCCATGAGGCGCTGTGGGACATGACAAGCAGCAGAATTAAATTCAGACAGAATCTGCAAGACCATGGCCCGGCCTACTCGTCATGCTACCGTGACCGTTAAAACTAGGGGTGAAACATGGATATCGGCCAATGGAATGAGAACTTCTGATTTTGTCAACAACAATCTGGCCTTAAATGGTGCCCGTTCCTTACAATTATAAACCTCAGTCTGACTTTCTCGCCAATTGGCATTCAGTTTTAGCATGTGTTGAATGATATTGCTAGGTTCTCAAGAGCCCAAAAGCAAAATGATTCCCAATTACAAACTCATATTCAGACTGCAGGAGACGATGTAAAGACCAGCAGCAGGCACACCTGAGGATCCAAACCTACGGGCCGTCACCCCATTGACGTATTGCTCTATTTGCCCAGACTTAAGTTACAAATGGCGCTTCATATCAGCTGAGAAATGTAAGATCATAATTCTTACGCACTTTTGGAATGTTGTTAAGTTGACCTATAGTTGGCAGCTCTTTCAATGACAATGCTCTGTAACGTAACTTTAAGGTGAAAAGGCAGCACAGAATGGACCTAAGGTTTTAGTTGGGAAACATTTCGCTTTTGGGCTCTGGAGTGTCCGGCGTTCTCATTCACCAGGAGCCAAAACTGGATGCTGATGGCTAGAATGGTGAACTGAGTGCTAGAAATGTAAAGGCCTGTCACAAGCTAAGGCTAGGTTGTTGTAGGTAAATCAGTCTCTCTCGCCCCATTAGTCGAGATTGGTAAACCTAGGGCACTAGCTAACATCGGTATTTTGTAGGGAAGCACTCTTATAATTGGTTGAGAATCGCAAAGATTTGCAAGGGCAGGCAACATCTTCTGGCCTTTCCAGTAAAGGTAACATATACCCTGAAAATGTTTTAAAACTAATACACATGAAACACCTAGAATTAGCAACCTAACGGAAGTGGAGAGAATAATGGGACTTTAGGGTGACAGATCCCCAGTTTCAGAACGTTTCCTTCCCAGCGATTGAAGGAAACAGCTGAGAAATTGTGGATGCCCGGTCTATAATTCTGTGCAGTTCCATTCATCTGAGAATTATTCCTTGAGGCTGCGCAATTCTAAAAGCCACTCTGTTGTTTAAGAATGGGGTGAGAGAGAGAGAGAGACAGAGAGAAAAGGAGACAAAGCAATTCCCGACAACTTTCCCTCATGTGAGTTGTCAGGCGTGGAGGGAATTCAGGATATGTTTACAATAAATGATATCTGTGCTACCAGGGAATATAGACCTGGAGAGATTACCCAAGTAACCCATGTACTCCCTGGAATTTGGAACGTTCCTGAGTGGTTTGGTTGAAGTATTCAAGGTGTTAAGGGGAACAGATAAGTTTGATACAGAGAAACTATGTTCACTGGGGAGGAGAATCAGGCTATGGGACAGAGTCTAAAAGGCCTAATCAGACTGCTCAGTACAATATTTCGGTAACACTGCGATACACAAAGGGCGATACACATCGGTAACTCCATTCTTTAAATAGGAACAGGTGCGAGATCGTTTGTCAATATTTAAATGTAAAATTGATAGGTTTCTGTGGTCCAACGGTATTAAGGTACCCGGGCAATGATGTCCTCATGGTTTGAGATCACACATTTTTGACAACCTTGTGGAATGCCAGCCTATACATTTTGCACTCAGGCGGCCGGGAAGCAGATGGGTCCCTGTGCTGGCTCGATTCGTTCCGGCCAGATCCTGGCGGCCATGTACAAGGATACTGGTGGCCGATCAGTTCCGTGATCGAGGCAAATGTTTAACCGGCTTATAAGCTGCCCGAGACCAGCACTCCGTGTTGCACGGATGGCAAGAATGTTGTCCGAAATTGGTGCAGGTTGAAACCCACCAATCATTCTGCCCTCTTCCATGTCCTTTGCGTATACATTCTTGGAAACTGTGCCCCACTGGCCAGGCCAAAATTTTTTAACTACCACGAACTGCCCATGAGAATTTGCTGGCGGTCTGTTTCCCTGTACCGCTACAGCCCATGTGTTGCCTGGACATGCACAGTGCAGTCGGGGAGTGAGGTTTGCGCTGGGAGATGAGGTTACAGATTGCCTTTGCGCTCAATCCTACCTCTCCGGCAGATGGCCCACAGTGCCTCACGGCTGCCCGCTTTTGCGCTACCAGACTCAGTTGGGAGTGACACACATCAAGATGGAAGGTGCTGTCATAGTGAAGGGTGGACTTTGACCCTAAAAAGTCTTTGGGCCTGTCACTCCTGCCGATACCCGCCATGGTCAAATTCATCTGCTCAAGAGTTGATTAGTGAGGACAAGGCCAAGGATGTTTCCCTCTTGTTGCTTCTCTCACTGCCTGCCACTGAGAGATGGAAGTGGAACAAAATGCAATGTTTTGGCTGTTGCCTGGTCACGGGTGGTTAGAATGGCAGGTCCTCTCTCAGAAACACAGGAGAAAGCTAGGAACAGCAGGTTTGATTTGGAAGCTGTTGGAGTTCTGCAAGTTTAGAAGATAATATCCAGGCAGGAAATGCCTAGAAGGGGGCAGATAGCCAGGCCCAAGCTAAGGAAGACCTAAAAGAACCCAAGGGAGTTGAAAAGGAGAAAGTCCCAAGCAGGCTTTCAAGTTAATGGAAGGAAAGTGATATTCCTTCGCTTTTAGCCTCTCTGATATATCCTTCAAGACTCAGCCAAGTCAGTCATCAATGTTGATGCTGAGTCACTGTTACTATTCGGCATTGAAGAACCCTCACAGCCAGAGTACATCCTGTGCCATCTTTGCAATTCCAGCTGAGGTTTCCCCTGTATAAGCGTGATACCAGTTTGAAACCCAATTTTATAGAACCTAACTTTTATTTTTTTTTTTGTTTAGATACGTTTAGGGGCTACTGAAGGGTCACTGGAGTCAGCTGAGAAACTTTTAACAAAGGAACAAAACATTTATTAAAGAAGAAAAGTTGAAATATATTCCAATATTTCTTCAACCACAACTATAGCTTTACAGATATATAAAAGATGGCAAGGATAACACAAGTTACAAAAACTATCTTACACTCTAATACTCACAGTAAGTATAAAGTCCAATAGGCACAACACTCTGAAATAAGGTGACAGGTGCCACTCAACCAGAGGCAATGAATCTTGCATCAGCTCCCCCCAGACCCTTGTCACACCGTGAGTCAACTGGTCTCACTGAACCCCATCTTTCACCCGAGCGCTTCCTATCTCTATTTGTCACCTTGGAATCCTGTCCTAAATAAGAAGCTTCCACAAAAGTTCACCTCCAGCGTTCTGATGTTCCTCTCCTCTAGGCCCCAAGATCCATCCAGACTGTTGTCATGAATTCTCTCACAAAGACTCAGCCGGAAACAGCACTACTGCTTCAATTGCCGAGAGCAACGTGTTACAGAACCTAAGTTGCCTCTTTGGACATGCTTGCCTGTTGCAAGCTGTTCTTGCAATGCCTCTTACATCTGCATTCTGAGTCTTCATACTTTTAAACTTGAAGCTTGAAGCCTTACTCGATCCCTCACTCTTAGCTCCACTGAACAGCAGCTTTTCCAGGAATCTGTCCTCCGTTTAAGTCGAAGGTCTGTTTGGAGCTTTCTCCTGCTCCACTCCCTTGGATTCTTGAGGTTTCGTTCAGCTTGGGCCTGGCTATCCGCCCTCTTCTAAGCTGTTCCTGCCTGGGAGCTACCTTCATAACCTTCCAAACTCCAACAGCTTCCTAATCAAAATCGCTGTGTCTAGGTTTTTTGTGTGTGCCTGTGAGAGGGCCTGCCTTCCTAAGACCCTGAAGCCCAAATCTTCCACTCATGTTTGCTTACCTTAGCTGCAACGGTCGGACAAGCCCTCATTAGAGATGACGGCACAAGTTTAAATGGAAACTAGAACTCAATTTGACATTTCCTTATCACACAAGTGCAGGAATACAAATCACACTTAATCTTTAAAGCTAACATGCATTCGTAACATCTGCAGACACCAGAATAACTCACTTAAACAATCCCAATTAGATAACAGCCCTTGCGAATCACAGTGCCTCCACCAAGCGTTGCTCAACTTGGATACATATGCTGCGGAATGGAGCTGGCAGGAAATCTGCGGGAGTATTTTTACGGTGCCTTGTTGGGTCTGGTTCCACGAGATCCCATGAGGTGTGGATGAAATGTAGGAAGGAAGAAGACTTTCATTTCTGTAGCACCCTTCATCACTAAATGATATCTGAACGCGCGCCCCACTGCCAGTGGAAAGGTGCTGAGTTGTAGCTACGAACATAATGTAGTCGATTGCCACTGGCAAGTAGGGCACAGAAAGATCCACCAAACAGGAATGAATGATGAGCAGCTTTAGCTGTTTTGCTCGAGGGGTCAAAATTGACACCAGGGGAGAACGCTTCAAATCTTCTTCCAAATTTGGGGGTGTGATATTTTAGAAGTTTGCAGCTTAGGGATCCAGCGAAAACAGATTTAAGAGAATTTACAAAGTGCTCGTGAGTAGATGGGGAGACTTTCTTTGGCTGCAGCGAGTGGTTGTGCCCGGTACGGCGCTGACTGAAAGGACGGTGGAAGCAGGTTCAATAGTATCTTTCACAAGGGGAAATGGATCAGGAGATACAAAACTGGGGAACGTCCGGAGAGGAAGGGGGTAGCATCGGATAGTACATTATAAGAGGCAGGACAGGTGCGATTGGACAACGGCCTCTTCCTCTGCTGTGTGGCTTCAATCTAATCACAGCACAGTGTTTCTATAATCAACCCCATTTTAATCATTGCTGAGGTTTTACTGCTGCTGGTTAATGAAAAACCTGCCTTGTAGACGGCTTTAATCGTTGATTCACTACATTGTTGTTCCCAGTTTCTGAATGATTAATTTAGTACGTCCCAGTCCGAGCCAATCTCCACTAAGGAGAGTGTGATTATTAACTACAGAACCCTTTCTTAATTTGTATAAATACCGCCCGTACTCTGATCATCTCATTGCGACAGGGAAGAGCTCAGCAGATGATGATGAAAGCACTGCTATTAGTTGTTGGTGTCCTGCTACTGGTGCAGACCACCGATGCCCAACCACGAGCCCTGCCTGATGGTAGCGGAGGTGAGTGTATCTCTCAGAATTCCATGATTGACTCCATTGTTTTCAGCCCTGGACCTATAGCTTCTCCCTCTCTACTTACTTCCTCCCTCTCCCTGGAAAGTCTCCGAGACTGAGACTTGTGTGGATTTGATCCCAAAATATGATTTCTGCCATATATCCGTGTAACTCAAAGACAACCTATATCCACTATGGAAACATCACCCGACAGTGACCTTGTCTCATCTGACCTGTCACTAAAATCTTCATCCGGACATTGGTTACATCTGGAGCTGCCTATGTCAATATAACTCTGGCTGGGGCTCCCACATTCTACCTTCCATAATGTGAAGCCACACAAAACCATGCTGCCTATGTCCTAACACTCACTGATCACCCTGTGCCCGTAGGTTTACTTTCAACAACCGGTATCTATAGTTCAGAGGTCAGATTTTGGTTTTTAAATCCCTCCCGTATCTTGCCCCCTCCCTATCCCTGTAATTCCCCCCACCCATTCACTCTCCAAGATCTCTCCATTACCCCAATTCCAGCCCATGGACCTTCACCCATTTCATTCCATCCTACATTGGCGACCCTGTCTCCAGCCGCCTGGCAACCGAACCCAAGAATTCATTCACTAAACCTCTCCACATCTGCCCGGCCCCCTCTCCACCTTTCAGACGCTTAATAAAATCCTCCCTTGGACCAAGCTTTTGGTCACCTGCCCTAGTGTCTCCCTATGTGAGTCGGAGATTGATTCAATTTGATAACTCTCCTGTGAAGCTCGCTGGGGCGCTAGGCTAGGTCACAGGGATATAAACAACTTCGTGTTTTTGTTGTGTGAGATATGGATGTCTCTAATAGGGTAGATGAAGGGAAGATTTTCGCACCTGTTGCCGGTGACCCCCATCTAGGTGTCCAACAGGATAAGAGATTCAATAAGGGATCGAATAGGAAAATCAGGATAAACATCTGTACCCAAGAGGGGTGAGGATGTGGGAATCGCTATAACAGGGGAAGGGTTGAGGTGAATAATGTCGACACATTGAAAGGAACGATAGAGTAAACAAAAGAGGGAGACATGGGATTCCGTGTAAGACCATGTTGTCCATCACCCTCCCTTGAGTGCATCCCAGATTGACCTAGAACGTTAATGACATGATCATACAGTGCGGAAGAGGCCCTTTAGCCCATCGAGTCTGCACCGACATGTGAGAAGCAACTGCCCTACCTACCTAATCCCATTTACTAGCACTTGACCCATAGCCTTAAAAGTTATGTAGGTGCCAAGTGCTCATCCAGGTACTTTTTAATAGAGGTGACCCGATGTTCACCTGCCATACCAACCCCAGCCCCCCCAACACAAACAGCACCCCTAGCCCAGAAACAGTGACTAATGAGATTTGTCCTGCTTTTTTCCAGCCATCGCATTCGGATGCATCCATGTTGGGTATTGCAAAACGAGGCCCTGCAAGAGGGCGTCAGACGAGTTTCCCAACATGTGCGCTCGGGGCTTTCACTGCTGCGTGTCTAAATGAGGCCCGAGGCCAGGGAGGATGCGCTTGTGTCCGAGGCTCTGACAGAAGCTAACCTTGATTGACGTATCGTTAGGAGGCGGAAACCCCCCTTGAACCCTATCCCACTGCATTCCTGAACCATGTGAATAAAGACTCACTGCATTGCTCACCACCTCTTACCCATGTCTCATTTCTTGCGCGAGCTGGCAAGTGCTGCCATACAGGCAAGGGCGGGGCGGGCAGTGGGGAGAATGGGAGGCAGGGAGCAGCAGGGTCACATTTCCACCTGGTGGATACAACAGTGCTGTGCTCTGAGTCCGCCCTACGTCCCAGGCTCATTCATCATCGCCTTTTTGCACCGACCCACAGGGCAGGTCCACCCCATCCAGCAGGTTTGTGCTCCTGGGAACCATCAACAATCCTTCTGGGTCCCCCGATACCTCTTGGCAACAGGGCGAATATGGCCATTGGTGGCACCAGATTGATAACGCCTTCTGGTCCCACCTCAGCTGATGATTGAATATACCACACTGATGCACATCTGGAAGAGGCAGTCGGGGAAGCAAGAGTACGGAGAGCAATCTGGGTCAATGCTATCAATGCCCAGCATGAAGATTGGTTCAGTAGCACCATCATTGAATGAGCTGCCTGAGTCGTGGAATACTCGGAGAGTTTTGGCCCCCTTATCTGAGGAGAGATGTACTGGCATTGGAGGTTGTTCAGAGAGTGTTCACTAGGTTGATCCTGGGGATGGTGGGATTTTCTTGCGAGGAGTGGTGGAGTAGGTTGGACATGTACTCATTGCAGTTTAGAAGAATGAGAGGCGGCCTTATTCAAATTTATAACATTCTTAGGGGGCTTGAAAGTGTAGATGTCATTTTTTTATTCATTTACAGGATGTGTGCTTCGCAGGCTGGTCCAGCATTTATTGTCCATCCCTAAGTGCCCCTGGAAAAGTTGGTGGTGAGCCGCCTTCTTGAAACGCTGCAGTCCCTGTACTGTCGGTGCACACAAATAGCTGTTTCGGAGTCCAGATTTTGACTCAGGGACAGTGAAGGAACGACTGGTATATTTCCAAGCCGGGATGGTGAGTTGCTCAGAAGGGATCTTCCAGCTGGTGGACTTCCCATGTGGCTGCTGCCCTGGCCATTCTAGATGATATTGGGCATGGGTTTGGGCGGCGCTGTCGAAGGACCTTTTGTTCGTTGCTGCAGTGCATCTTGTGTATGGTACACTCTGCTGCTACTGTGCGTCGGTGGTGGAGGGAGTGAATGTTTGTAGATGTGGTGCCAATAAATGGGCTGCTTTGCCCAGGATGGTTGTATCACCTATTGGGAGTGTCTCAGGTCAGAGGGCATAAACTCAGAGTAATGGGCCGCCCAATTAAAACAGACATGAGAAGGAAGGTACTCAATCTGTGGAACTCTTTACCGCAGAGGCATGTAGAGGCTGGATGGATAAGTATATTCCAGGCTGAGACAGATAGATTTTTAATCAGTAAGGGAATCAATGGTTATGGGGGAAAGGCCAGGAAAATGGTCTTCAGGCTTATCAGATCAGCCATGATCTCATTGAATAGCGGAGCAGACTCGATGGGATGAATGGCCTGCTTCTGCTCCTACGCTCTATGTTCTTATAGGTTAGGCCCGAAAATTTGGGCCAGTGTCTCCTGTTGACAGGGGCATAAAACCTACTAAGCATCATCCTCACCAACCCACTTGCTGCAGGTTAACCTGCCCATGACAACAGTATTATTAGGAGTGACCACCTCTCGGTAAGAGTGCAAACAAAGTCCAACCTTTGCACTGAGGGCACACTCCAACGGCAAGTATCGAGACACAGGCTGATAGCGAGGCAGATATAATGAATGCAAGCTGTTCATAGTTTAAGAGATTTTAATGGGCTCAGGAGTTCCAAAAATATTTTTCAGCCAATCACGTGTGGCATCATACAAGAATCAAGCTAAGGAAAAACTAAAAACTGACTTAGCTAACCATCAGTAGCCTGCAACACAAAATGAGTGTAAGTTAAACACGAATTCACAAGTGAATTACGGTTCATTGTAAACTATGTGTTACACATAAAATAAGGCACACGTCAATAATTGACATGTTTGGTTTGGTGGGATGTGAAGGAATTGGGGTGATTTTATATTCTTCAATCTGTGTCCCTCTGATTCTTGATCCTTCTTCAATGTGAACAGCTTCTCCTGATCCACTCTGTCCCAGGCCCCTCATGATTTTGAACAGCTCTCCTCCCGACCATCTCTTCTCTGAGGAGAACAGTCCCAACTTCTTCAAGCGTTCCACGGAACCTAAGTTCCTCATCCCTGGAACCATTTTTGTGCTTGCTCATTCTCAGCCTCGACTTTTCTTCAGCCTGCCTGAACTGCACCACTGGACTCACATTATGACCGATGCAGTTGTTAAAACGGATTTATTTAAAAATCGCAGAGGAAAACTTTAAACAAATGTCATAACCTATAATTTTAAGTGTTCTGTTTGAGATACAACTCTAAATTCAGGAATTAGACCTCGAGGTTTCACATTAAAGTAAATGAAACATTTTATTAATTTACACTGGTTAAAACACATGATTACAAATTACTACTATCATAACTTATAGAAAATTCCCAAACAAATCTCCATTAAGGTAACAGCAACCCGTAGAATTCACGAGACACAGGCAAAACATTTTCACCTTGCGAATTCAAAATGAGGTTCTATTCACTTTGGTTCCTGTGGAGCCAGTTGGAGGTTTACAGCTGCCTGTACTCTGTGCAAAGTGTCGGGAATCTATTCAGTGCTGGCTCAGAGTTCAAGCTGTGCTCTATGTTCAGTGTGAGCTCCGTGCTTCGTGTAACCTCTGTTTTCAGTGTCGGCTCTGTGTTCAGTGTGGACTGTGAGTTCCGGCTGATCCCAGGTTTCGTTCTGGGCTCTGTGTTCAGTGTCTACTCAGCTCAGTGTAATCTCTGCGTTTAGTTTGCGTCCTTTGCAAAGTGTCGGCTCTGTGTTGAGTGTGGGCTCTGTGTGTATGGTGTGCTCTATATTCAGGGTGGACTCGTTCAGTCTGGCATCTGTGAACAGTGTGGGCACTGTGGTCCGCGTGAGCTCTGTGTTCTGTTTTGGCTCTGCGATCACTGGGAGCTTTATGATCAGTGTCGGCTCTGTATTTAGGATGGTCTCTGTGTTCAGTTTCGGCTCTGTGTCAAGGATGCGCTCTGTGTTCAATGTGGGATCTGTTTCAGGGTGCGCAATGTATTCTCGGTGAGCTCTGTGTTAAGGGTGCGCACTATGTTCTGGGTGAGCTCTGTGTTCAGTGTGGGCTCTGGGGTCAGTGAGTGCTCTGTGTTCAGTGTGTGCTCTGTGTTCAGTGTGGGCTCTGTGTTCAGTGTGGGCTCTGTGTTCAGTGTGGGCTCTGTGTTCAGTGAGGGTACTGTGTTCAGTTTGAGCTCTGTGTTCAGTGTGGGCTCTGTGTTCAGTGTGCGCTCTGTGTTCAATGAGGGTTCGTTATTCTGCGTGGTCTCTTTTTTCCGTGTGCCACGGTCTTCTGTGGGAGCTCTGTGTTCTGTGTGGGGTCGGTATTCAGTGTGGGCTCTGTGCTCAGTGTGGTCTCTCTGTTCAGCGTGGGCTCTGTGTTCAGTGACGGCTCTATGTTCAGTGTGGGCTCTGTGTTCAGTGCCGGCTCTGTGCTCAGTGTGGTCTCTGCGTTAAGGGCCGGCTCTGTGTTCAGCGTGGGCTCAGTGTTCTGTGTGAGCTCTGTGTTCAGTGGGGTGCGGGGAGCTGAAATCTACCCTGCACCCTGGAGTTAGCTCACTGAACCGGCCATTGAAGAACATTTGAAATAGGAGCAGCAGGAGCTTAATCTCACCCTCTACATATAAAAAGGGCTGTTTGTTTTTATAAACTTCGACTTGAATTAATTTAGCAGTGAACAGACTATATACGGCAACTTGAATTTACCCTTCAAACTGATTTAGTTCGACAGAGACCGAAACATCCGGCAGAGTCTCAGACACTGAATAGGCGAATAATCCTGACGTTTATTGAACAGAAGCAAAATCAAACAACAATGCACTTATCAAACAATGAAAGATTCATCATTGAACTTGCAAAATTGTTGATATTTTATTAAGTAACTAATTAGAGGAGACAACGGCAAAAGCAAATTTATCAACAAATCCCTACAGGACTCACACATTAAGTGTTAACACATCGACATTAATGGCTGGGAGGAACTCGTTACAATCGGTCAAAATGGTAACAACGAGTCCATCATTCTGCATCACACTTTGAGTCCCCATGCCTGAATGAGGAGGCAGGGAAGGGAAGGAAAGGAAGCAAATCCTGCTCTCCGGATTCTACTAGCAGGCGGGACGTCCTGCCCCATCTGTCCGAAGCTCTGCGGCTGGAGAATCGGCCATTTCATCCACATGAATACCCACAGGAAGTGGCCATCATCCTCAACTCGAGTGACAGCCGAAGATGTGGAGAATTTAATACCCAACTAGTTGTTAGCAAGCTTGGGAACAGAACAATCCGCCCCTCATTAAGTCACTGATGTAGATTGTAAATTTAGTGAGAATGGGGATTGACGAAGATTATTGGGGGCCAGGCCGTGCAGAAAGGGGGGTTTGGGAGTGAGATGGAAAATCAGTGCGTCATAATCCGGAGAGAGTTACTTCAAATTTCAGCCTTGGGGTTTGAGAACTTGAAGTTATAAACACGTCTGTATACAAACAGCCTGGATCAGTAACACTGACAGATTGTGAATGATTTAGCGATGTGTACAGTGAACATTCTCGCTCTAAAACAGTGCCCATTAGGATTTCACATCACAACTTGCCAAGGCTCCTTGACAGCACCTTCCATTCTCATGAACCGAACACATTTGAAGGACAAGGGCAGCAGCCACAGGGAACGCCATGACCTGCAAGGTCCTCTCCAAACCACACACCATCCTGACTTGGAACTCTGTCAGCCGTTCCCTGACTGTCGCAGCGACAACATCCTGGAACTCCCTCCCTAACAGCGCTGTGGGTGTGCCTACACCACATGGAATACAGCGGTTCAAGAAGACGGCTGACCACCATCCTCTCAATGGCAATTACTAAAGGGCAATAAAAGCTGGCCTAACCAGCGATGCTCACAACCCAAGAAGGAATGAAAATATATGCCCAGACCATGAGACAATGTTGACTATAAAATGCTTAAACCTGGTGACAATTTCAATCCTCCCTATATCTTTCATGTTGGGTAACTGAAGGCAGGTCTTGTTCCGGGAAAAAAAAAATCTTCCAAATATCAGGTGAGATGTTTCCCTGTTATCTTTTCACAACTCCTTTCACAAAAACAACTATAATTTGCATGGTTGCTGCCACAATGTGCATCATTGACGAATGTTTCAGCCAACCAGCACAGCCAATGGTCACATGTGAATCCCATGTGATGAGTGATGTTGGATGTGGTGTTGCAGAGACTGACACCACTCACAGCAGGTTGTACCGGAGAAGGAGGAGCGAGCAAATAGACTGTCCCCCATTTTATCTCACACAGCAGTACCTCATTCGGGGTCTCTGGTAAGCAGTCACGTATGAAGAGACCTTGATAACAAGATCAGGGGTTCGTTACTTCCTGGGTATTGGCTTGGTGGTGTGTGTGCTGCTTTTCCTGTACGCAGACCGGACTCAGCAAAGGAACAGGATTCGAATATTAGCAGGGTGTGAATAGAGGGGGGCTGGAGGAGGAGCTAGAGAAGAGAGCAGGAAGGTCATGAATAATAATGATTTAAATAATTCGTGGTTTTTGAGTTTAATAAGGAAAAGCGAAGGATTTGATTGAATGAATTGGTTTTTATTAAGGGCATGTAAGCAAGTGACCTTCACCTCTGGCTGCAGCGGCCCCAGTGAAAGGGTAAGGTAGGGTTCACCTCTTCGTGTTGAGGTCCCTGTGAGAGGTGGAGTGAGAGCTTGCTGTATCGATATTCTCACTGAAACACGGTCCCAACGTTTAATTACATTTCCCTCTATTTGCCAATATCATTCACTCTCCCTAATGTTAATTGTGCCTTTAACTTCCCAGAATATCACTCAGTGAGATGTGGACTCTGCTGCTGATCCTCGGTTTCCTGAGTAAGTTATTTACATGGTTATGAAACTCCACCATGCATGTTTAAACCGGTTATGGAGAGAGAGTTCACTTATGATTTTGACGAGGGCGGTTTCACTGCTGTGCCTGAGGCACAAGAAATTTTTAGCAATATACATGGTATATAAAATTAGAAGATATTGTTCGATTCACGGAATGACAGCACTCTGTCTAATGGGCTTGAATATTACCTCATGTGACCTCATACAGTCTGGGCCCAAAAAACAATAAACCAGGGGTCTTCCTAACTGGTGGACATCCAAAAGTGCTGGAAGTCCATAGGGACTTGGGGATACTTTACACAGATTATGACATTCCTTTAACAGGTTCACAAAATAATGCAAAAGCCTAATGGGATGCTTTATATCTGTAATAATGGACAAGTTTGTAGACGTCATGTGTCAGATTGATAAAGCCCTGGTCAGGCCACACACGGAGTAACTGTGATCAGTCCTGTGCACCACACCTCAGCAAGGATAGATTTTCCTTGGAGGGAGTGACGTGTAGATTTACCAGATCGAAACGTGGATTCCAAGAGGTAAATTATTAGGAGATTTTGAACAAACTGATGTTCTTGTCCCATTTTAGAAGAGGGGATGATTTGATCAAAATGTTACAGTTTTTCAGGGTAAGGGGGATAGAATCTCTTTCCGTGACTTTGGATGTGGAGGATGAGGGGGCGTGATCAAAAAATTAGATTCAGAGTTTGTTGAGTGAAATTACCAAACACTTCTACATAAAACATTAGTAGACGTTTGAATTCTTCTTCTGTAAAAAGCAATGGATGATTAACTTCAAAATCTGAGACCGGTACATTTTAATTATCCAAAGATCTGAAAGGATACGTGGCCAATGCTGGCGGATTGGGTTACATCACAGATCAGACATAATCTCACTGACTGCTGGAATAAACTCCAGGGGCTGAATGGACGCCTCCTCTTCCTGCATTCTCAAAACTGACTGGAGAGGTTCAAACATGAAGTGTATTTTAAACTTCTCACATCCCGGTTTCTCATACTCACAATCACAAATCTGATTTAAAATATACCCCATGTCTGATTCCTGCTACATGTGTACCCTGTACAGCCTGATCTCCAAATTATCAGCAGTAACATCTCTGAACATCCTGATTAAGGTGCTGCAAATATAATTCACAATGAAGATCCCAGAACGGAGAGATTTTAATATTAGCTGAAAATTCTGACCTGATTGGAGCCTCTTTTTTCTTGTTAAGGTTGAAGACTGATGGGCAATCCGATAGCGATGTATAAAACTGTGACTGTTCCTAATAAGTTAGACGTAGAGAAGATGTCCTCAAACGCGGGAGGGACAACAACTAGGGCTCAGAAATCTCAGACATTCACCAGTAGAGCCAAATGGGATTTCAGGAGGGATCTCTTCACCCGGATAATGGTGAGAATGTTTAACTTGATACCAGGAAGCGGAATGGGCGAGTAACAGAGATGGGTTTGAGAGGATGCTGGTTACAAAGAGGAAGGAGAAATGAATAGGAAGGTATGTCAATGGGTAAAGTTGAAGAGAGGCTAGGGGGAGGCTCGTCTGTAGCATAAGGAACGACATAGAGCAAATGAGCTGAATGGTCTGTTTCTCTGCTGTAAATCCGACATTATTCAATGTTTTAATCATTTGATTTGCTCCTTAATATTGTTTATTCTACCCCAGCGTTTTCTATCCTTCATATCCTCTTGAATCGCAGAATTGTAGCAGTGGAGGAGGAGGCCATTCGGCCCATTGTGTCAGCACTGGCTCTCCAAATGAGCAGTTGAGCTAGTGCCACTCAACCCCTCACCCCCTCTCCCTGTAACCCCGCACATTCTTCCTTTTCAGATAACAGACTGATACTCTCTCGATCTCCTATAATCAACCTGCCTCCTCTACATCCTCAGGCAGCGCATTCTTGACCCTCACCACTCGCTGCCTGAGAAAGTTTCTCATCGTGTCTCCATCTCTTCTTTTCCCAATCCCCGTATATCTGTGTTTCTCTCATTCTCACTTCTTCCCCCAGTGGGAATAATTTCTCCCGATTGACTCGGTCCAGATCCCTCACGATTTTGGCCCAGCAAGATTTTGAACACCTCAGTCATATCTCCTCTCAGCCTTCTCACCCCAACGTAAACAGTCCCAACTGCTCCAATCTATCCACGGAACTGAAGTTCCTGGAACCATTCTCGTGGAGCTTTTCCGTGCTCTCTTCAATGCCTTCACACCCTTCACATGCGGGCTCTATCCCTCCCACTTTCACACACATTCACACACTCCCCCAATCTCTGTCACACTCAGTCACACTCTCCCCCTCACTCTGTCACACAAACTCACACTCTCCCCCTCTCTCTGTCACACAAACTCACAGTCTCCAACTGTCTCTGTCACACATTCACACTCTCCTCATCTCTCTGTCAAACACACTCACACTCTCCCCCTCTCTCTGTCACGCACAATCACACTCTACCCCCTCACTCTGTCACACAAACTCACACTCTCCCACTCTCTCTGTCACACACACTTACCCTTTCGCCGACCCTTTGTCACACGCACTCACACTCTCCCCCTCTCTCTGTCACACAAAGTCACAGTCTCCCACTCTCTCAGTCACACACTCACACTCTCCTCATCTCTCTGACAAACACACTCACACTCGCCCCCTCTCTCTGTCACGCAGAATCACACTCTAGCCCCTTCCTGTGATACAAATTCACAGTTTTCCCCTCTCTCTGTGAAAAGCACTAAGAAGGTCTCCCTCTCCCTGTCACACACACTCACACTCTCTCCCTCTCTCTGCCACACATAATCACACTCCCTCCCTCTCTCTGTCACACACACTCACACTCTCTCCCTCTCTCTGCCACACATAATCACACTCCCTCCCTCTCTCTGTCACACACACTCACACTCTCTCCCTCTCTCTGTCACACATAATCACACTCCCTCCGTCTCTTTGTCACACACACTCACGCTCTCCCCCTCTCTCTGTGACAAGCACGCACACTCTCTCCCTCTCTCGGTGACACACAAACACTCCCATCTTTCTCAGACACACACTTTCCCTCTCTCTGTCACACACACACACACACTCTCTCTCTCTTACATGCGAACACTCTCTCCATCTCTCTGTCACACACGCACACTCTCTCCTTATCTCTGCACACACATAAACACTCTCTCTAACACGTGAACACTCACTGCCTCTTCCTGTCGGACACAATCACACGATCCCGCTCGCTCTGTTGTACACAATTACACTATCCACTTCTCTCTGTCACACACAGTCACCCTCTCCTCCTCTCTCTTTTGCACACATTCACACTCTTCCCTCTCTCTGTCACGTGCACTCACACTCTACCCCCTCCCTGTGATACACGTTCACACTCTCCCCTCTCTCTGTGACAAGCACTCATATTTTTCCCTCTCCCTGTCACACACACACTGACACTCTCTCCCTCTCTCTTTCACACACACTCACACTCACGCCCGCCCTCTGTGACAAGCACTATACTCTCTCCCGCTCTCTGTCACACACACTCACACTCTTCCCCTATCTCTTTCATACACACCTATGCTCTCTCCGCATCTCTGTGACAAGCACTCACACTCTCTCCCTAATCTGTCATACACACTCAACCACTCACACTCTCTCTGTAACACTCACTCACACTCTCTCCCTTTCACTGTCACACAAAACACTCCCCTCTCACTCACATATGCACACTCTATCCCTCTGTTACTCATGCACACTCATACTCACCCCCACAATCTGTGAGAAGCACTCACACTTTCTCCCTCTCCCTGAGACATGGACTCACATTCTATCCCTCTGTCAGACACACTCAGACCATCCCCTCTCTCTGTCATACACACACCCGCTCTCTCCCTCTCTCTGCCACACACACTCACAGTCACTCCCTTCCTATCACACACACTCACACTCTCCCCGTCTCTCTATGACAAGCACTCACAATCTCTTCCTCTTTCACAAACACAGGCACTCTCCCCTCTCTCTGTCATAGATATTCACAATCTCTACCTCTCTCTGTCACACACACACTCCCCTCTCTCACACACATTCACAATGACTCACTCTCTGTCACATATATCACACTCACTCTCTCTGGCACACCCACATTCTCTCCCCCTCTCTGTCACACATGCTCACACTCTCCCCCTCTCTCTGTCACACACAATCATATTCTCCCCCACTCTCTGTTTCACACTCTCACACTCATC
The DNA here is from genome assembly GCF_964194155.1 of Cetorhinus maximus. Classification (NCBI taxonomy): domain Eukaryota; kingdom Metazoa; phylum Chordata; class Chondrichthyes; order Lamniformes; family Cetorhinidae; genus Cetorhinus; species Cetorhinus maximus. The sequence goes on along the minus strand of NW_027596283.1, from coordinate 22,604 downwards.
AATTCTCTCCGTCACACACGCTCAGACACTCTCCCGCTCTCTGTGACATTAACTCACACTCTCTCCCTCTCTCTGTGACACACAAACACTCCCTATCTCTCTCATACACGGATACACCTTCCCTCTCTGTGTCACACACATACACACTCTCAATCACACGCGAACACTCACACCCTCTCTCTGTCACCCACACTCAAACTATCTGTTTCTCTCTGTCACACACAATCACACTATCCTCCTCTCTCTGTCATGCACACTCACACTCCCCCCTCTCTGTGGCACACTTGCACACACTCCCCCTCTCTCTGTGACAAGCACTCACACTCTGTCCCTCTGTCACAAGTGTATCACACACACTCACACTATGCCCCTCTCTCAGCCACAGACAATCAGACTCTCTCCCTCTCTCTGTCACACAGAAGAACTCCCCCTCTCTCTCATAAATGAAAACAATTTCCCTCTCTCTGTCACACACACCCACGCATACTTGCTCTCTATAACACAAACGCACACTCCCCCCCTCTCTCTGCCACACACACCCCTCTCTCTCACACGCTCACAATGACTCCGTCTCTGTCACACACTCACACATACTTGTTCTCTATAACACACACTCAAACTCTCCCCCTCTCTCTGCCACATGCATTCACACTCTCTCCTTCTCTCTGTCACTCGCACACACCCCTCTCTCTCACACGCTCACGCTGACTCCCTCTCTGTCACGCATACTCACACTAACTCCCTCTCCCTGCTACACACACTCTCTCCCCCTCTCTGTTACACACAGTCACACTCTCCGCCTCTGTTTATCACACACGCTCACACTCTCCCCATCTCTCTGCTCCACACACTCACACTCTACCCCTCTGTCTGTCACACAGAATCAAAATCTCCCCCTCTCCCTGTCACACACACTCACAGTCTCTGCTTCTCTCTGGCACACAGACACAGACACTCCCCCTTTCTCTGTGACGGGCACTGACACTCCCTCCCACTGTCACACGCATTCACACTCTCTCCCTCTCTCTGCCTCACACACACACACTCCCTCCCACACAAGAACATTCTGCCTCTGTCTCTGTCACACACACGCACACTCACTCCCGCTCTCTGTCACACACACACATTCTCTGTCTCACACGTGAACACTCTCACCCTCTCTCTGTCACACACACGCACACTATCCGCTTCTCTCTGTCTCACACACTCACACTCTCTCCCTCTCTCCGCCTCACGCACACGCACACTCACTCACTCCCGCTCTCTGTCACACACAGACATTCTCTGTCTCACACGTGAACACTCTCACCCTCTCTCTGTCACACACACTCACACAATCTCCGTCTCTCTGTTGCACACACTCACACTATCAGCTTCCCTCTGTCACACACACTCATACTATCTCCATCTCTGTGACACACACACACACTCTCCCCCTCTCTCTGAGACAAGCACTCACATTCTAGCACTCTGTCACAAACACTCATACTCCCCCTCTCTCTGTCACATGCATTCACACTCTCGGACTCTCTGTCAAACACAAACACAAACTCCTCTTATTCCCGCACCCTGCCTCCCTCTGTCACACACACTCACACACAATCCCTCTCTCTGTCGCACACATTCACACTCACCTACACCCGCTGTCCCATATACTCACACTCTCCTTCTCTCTGCCACACAGACTAACACTCTTCCCCTCTCTCACACAATCACACTCTCCCCCTCGCTCTGTCACGCACACTCACACTCAATTCTTCTCTCTGTCAAACATACTCACACTCCCTCATTCTCTCTGTCACACACATTCTCATTCTCTCCCTCTCTCTCTTTGACAAGCACTCACAGTCTCTCCCTTTGTAACAATTACTCACACACTTCCTCTCTCTCACAAACACTGAGACATACGCCCTCTCTGTGTGACAAGCACTCACACTATCTCCGTCTATCAGAACCATTGACACTGTCTCCCTCGCTCTGTCACAAACATTCACGCTTTCTCCATCTCTCTGTCACACTCACTCACACTCTCTACCTCTCCCTGTCACGAACACTCATACCCTCTCCCTCTCTGTGACAGGAAGTCACATTCTCTACCTCTGTTACAAACATTCACACTCTCTCCCTCTCTCTGTCACAAATATTCAGACTCTCTCCCTCTCTCTGGCACACTCACTCAGGTCTCTCCCTCTGTTACGGACATTCACACACACTCTCTCTCTCCATCATACACACCGTCATACACACTCAGACTCTCTCCCTCTCTCTGTGACAAACATTCACAGTCTCTACCTCTGTGACACGCATTCACACTCTCTCCCTCTCTCCGTCACAACTCCAATATTTGCCCGATGCTTTACTTCTCAATCCTCTCTTTAAACTATTCCATCCCTTGAAAACTCTCATACATCCCAGCTGCACTAAGTAAATGGACCACTTGAGTGGGGTGCAAGAGGAATTGCATTGTAAGGGTTAACAGAACCTGTTTGTTCAGTGGCTGGGATTAATGTCAGTCTCCATGGATCCTTCCTTAAACTGTTAAGAAGGGAGCCTCCTCAATGCGTTAGCTCAACGTGTCAGCGGAATCTTCAGCCCTTATTACAGTGACCTGCAGTTCCAAGAGAGAGGGAGACTATATCATCGGGATAGTGAAAGCTGGTGGTTTTGCGGTTATGACAGAGGGGGAATAGGGCCCGTCGCTCTGGTGTCAGTGAGAGGCAGGGCCTGTCGCAGTGGATGCAGAGCGGGGTATTCCCCCTGGCTCTGGTGGCAGAGGGGGGAGCGGAGCCTTTGACTCTTGTAACAGGGTGGGGACGGTCCTCTCTCTATGGGGACGGAGCCAAGCTAGTGCCTGTGTTCATGGTCACTGGACGGGCCACGGCCTAATCCCAATCCTGGTTTCAGCTTTTTCCCTCTAGTGCCCTTAAAAATTGGAGCCTCGATGTGGAGGGGGGAGACTGGTCGGGTTAAATGCCACCGCCTTCCTGCAGGGAAATAAGAACAGGAAGAGGGAAAACATACCAGGTAGACTGGGGTGAGCTTCCTCCTGCTACACATTCACTGGGGCAGAGTAAGATACACCAGGAAGATGGAGGGATGGGGTTTGTGAGCACTGTAGGTTCATATAAAAATAAATACAACAAAAATAATCTCTATGCTGCTTGTGCTTTCAAAGTATTTTTTTTTGGAAAAGAATCAGTGTGAGAAATGTTGATTTTTTTTTGAAACATATGGAAATTTTTAACAAGATGCAATGTGTAGGGTTAAGCATTGATAATGTATTGAAGAGGAATTACCGAAACGAGCAAAATTTACCTACTCCCATTCTGAATGAGATTAGAGCCTGATAACTGTAACAAATGTGCACATTGCTGTCTGAAATAATCCCCAAATAGCATCTCCAGACAATATCTCCAATAGGGATTGAGGAGAGAGTTCATGTACAGGGTCAGGTGGAAAAAGAGCGAATGCACCACCCGAGTGATCTGCGCACCCTGCTGCAAACTTAAATCCCTTACAATATTGTCCAATAGTCACAGTTATTCAATCTGTTTCCAGATGCACCCATGCAGTGACTGAACTTCTCTGAGTCGGGCAGAGATCAGCGCGTGTAGTGGCGGTGACCGGCCAGTAGAGGGTGGGGTTGTATCACTTTAATCTCAAGACAGTGAAACGGGTTTGAGAAGATATCTTGACCCTGGGATCTGGGAATGCGGAACCAACTCACCATTCACACTCCCATCCTGTCTGATGCTGAGCCTCACCACTCAGTGAGCGGCCCTTATAGAGAAAGAGAGGCGGAAATGTTTCAGATGATGCAGCCATTCCATTAAAAAAGGAGCTTCTTAAAACGTTCTGTTGAAGCGTTCAGGAATTTATTGAGCACAAAATTCATGTAATAACATTTACACACAACGTTTTAAATCAATCTGATGTCCCATCAGAGCGGATTATCAGAGAATCAAGCGTTTTTCAGTTGTAAGCTCAGTATTCAACCACTCAAACCCTTGCAATTGGAATGCTCCTTGCATTCTGCCACTTTATTGACGCCTTTCTAACGGAGAGATTTCCTTGTCTGATTGTCCATCAATGGACGCCGTGTTTGCTGATCTGTGCAGTTTGAGAGGATTATCCTGCAGTGTCAATGGATCATTTCACAACATTTCTATTGATGGTCGTCAGTCAAAATGGAAAGAAAATCTCACTTTTCACTTTCTCAAGAATAGAATTCCGTGTAAGGAAAATGTGATTCAATCCACCTCTTATCAGGAACTTCAGTTAATTCAGCTTCTCCCCTTACATTTACTTTCTATCACACCAACATCAATGTATGTTTATAAAGCAGATCTAAAACAGCTATTGGCACACAACATTACTCATATCCAATAAAATCTTGATTTGTGAGTCTGTTTTTGACTCTGCAAAGCCCCGCACCCTATTATCCCCCCATTCTACAGAAACATTGATTAAAAACATGATATCTTCCCAGAGGCTGACCTTCAACAAGTGCCCGTTCTCAGTGTTGACAGATCCATGAAGCTTTAGGACCTGTGCACAGTGTGAGATCTTTAAGAGAACACCTTCATTAAACAGGAGATCACTTCATTCCTGGAACGGGCCGGAGCTGGAAGGGTCAGTCTGGCTTCAGCATGACCAGCGGTCACTAATTTAAAAGAGGGACATCATTCTCTATTTAACAAAGCAAAGGCTGTAAAACTGCACCCCTCTCTCTTGCAGTGTGTAGCGGAATCAATAGCGGTATCAGAATCACACATGTCTAGCTGTAGATGATCACTTTGCTGACAGATTCATTGTATTAAAGAAGCTGAAGTTAAAGCAGAGCCGTCATCGAGCGAGTTTATAAAACACAAGCAGATGGGATCACGGCTGATCAGTGACATTCTCCATCTGATTCACGGTTCCGGAGGATCCACACCTGAACACTGAATGTCTTCCCGCTTCAAGTCCTTTAGACATTGATTCTTCTGGAACTGCCGCAAACAGAAGAAATGATGGATGAATGTCACAAGCAAGGGAGGGATTGGGCAGGATGACTGGGTGGGTGAGAGATGGATTGATCATGAGAATTATCTCCTTTTACTGTTCATTCGTGGGATGTGGGCTTCCAGGTGGTTGTGTTCCCATTATCCTCTGCCCTTGTCCTTCTATTTGATATTGGTCCTGGGTTTGGTAGGTGCTGTCGAAGGAGCCTTGGTCGATTGCTGCAGTACATCTTGTAGATGGTACATACTGTTGCTACTGTGTGTCTAAGAAGCCTTGGAAAATTGCAGCAGTGCATCTTGAAAATGGTACACTCACTACTGCCACTGTGTGTCAAAGGGGCGTTGGTGAGTTGCTGCAGTGCATCTTCTAGATAGTACACACTGCTGGTACTGTGTGTCTAACGAGCCTTGGTAAATTCCAACAGTACATCTTGTAAATGGTACACACATTACTGCTACTGTGTTTCTCAGGAGCCTTGGTGAGTTGCTGCAGTACATCTTGTAGATAGTACACACTGCTGCTATTGTGTGTCTAATGAGTCTTGGTAAATTCCAACAGTACATCTTGTAAATGGTACACACATTACTGCTACTGTGTGTCTCAGGAGCCTTGATGAGTTGCTGCAGTGCATCTTGTAGTTGTTACACACTGCTGCTACTGTGCGTCAGAGGTGGAGGAAGTGATTATTTATGGATTTGGTGCTATTCAAGCGGAGCTGCTTTGTCCTGGACGGTGTCGAGCTTCCTGAGTGTTGCAGGAGCTGCACTCATCCAGGCGAGTGGAGAGTATTCCATCACACACCTGACTTGTGCCTTGCCGATTGTGGACAGGGTTTGGGAAGTCAGGAGGAGAGTTACTCGCTGCAGGACTTTCAGCCTCTGACCTGCTCTTGCAGCCACAGTATTTAAATGACGGGTCCAGTTCAGTTTCTGATCAATGGGCAGGAGAATAACCAGAGGGGAAATTGGAACAGCAATCTGAGGGGGGAACTCCTGATCAGTGAAGGCAGACTGTGAAAGGAGGACCTGGTGTCTCTCATGTTTGTCCTGTGTGCAGTGCAGTCTCTCACCCGATCCATAATGATATCCTTCGCTCTCTCTTCATTGAGCCTTCTCACTGAAGTGACCTTCACACGAAGCGTCTTGTAGTTAGTATCTAAAAACAACAGTCACAACATCAACAGGATAAACACACCCAAAATTTTACATAAGGCTCAGTTTGTATTCGGAACTATCACTTCCGTTTAATTTCTGTTTCGTCTAATCCAGCTTATCATCCCCTTTATCCGGTCTCCCTCTCTCCATATCTCTCTTCATCTCATTCCACCTTATATCAATTCTACCCCTCCCATCTTATCATTTTCTATCCTTTCTCTTCACTGCCAGCCCCTTGTTACCTCTCCTTATACCATTTTCATACGTGTGTACATCTGGTCAGAGAGAAAGAGAAATAGAGAGAGAGAGAGATAGCGGGAGAGACAGATATAAATACAAGAGGGTAGATGGAGAGATAGTCAGAAAGAGAGAAGGAGAGACGGGAGAGAGACACAGAGAGAGAGAGGGAGAGATAGAGAAACGGAGAGATAGAGAATGAGATGTGGAGAGGAAGAGAGACGGGGGAGAGAGACAAAGAGAGAGAGGGAGAGATAGAGAAACGGAGAGATAGAGAATGAGATGTGGAGAGGAAGAGAGACGGGGGAGAGAGACAAAGAGAGAGTCAGAGAGGGAGAGAGGAAAAGAGACAGGAAGAGAGAGAGAGAGACAGAGAGGGAGAGAGGAATAGAGAAAGGAAGAGAGAGACAGTGTGAGAGACAGGTAGTGGGAGAGAGGCAGGCAGAGAGAGAGAGAGACGGATAGAGAGACAGAGAAAGAAAAAAACAGAGAGAGCAGGGCGTGGTGAACAGAGACATGAAGAGACAGAGCGAAATATAACAGAGGAAGCCAGTTAAGTGGTGTAAAGAAATAGAGGGAGGCAGTCAGAGACATATTGAGACAAAGGAGACAACTCGAGAAATGGAGAAATGAGGGTCGTCACTGAGACATAAAGAGATGTGGTAACAGAGATCGAGGAGGGAGTGGCAGATAGGCAGAGAACAGAAATATTATACATTTATCGACATAAAAATCAGTGAAGGAGGGAAAGAGAGACGCAGAGAGACACAGAGAAAGAGACAGAGACAGAGAGAGAGACAGAGAGAGACAGACAGAGAGAGGCAGAGAGAGAGAGACAGAGAGAAAGACAGAGAGAGACAGAGACAGAGACAGAGACAGAGGGACAGAGAGAGAGAGAGAGAGATAGATGAAGCCACATGTGACACAGAGGCAGAAAATTTACAGAGAAGCTCAGGAAATATTTAGAAAGTTGCAGCCCATGATTCCAATGATTTCACACGAAGCGAACACACGGTTTTGTTTTGTTTTAATTTGTTGTTTGTCTGCATCGCGGGCAAGGCCAGCATTTTCTGTCCATCCATAACTGACCATGTGAAGGTGGTGGGCAGGCGCCTTCTTGATGCGCTGCAATCCGTCTGGTCTCCCTTCTCTGCAGCGGCTGGATACAACTGAGTGTCTGCCTGGGCCATTCCAGAGGATAGTGAGGGGTCAATCACATTGCTGTCGAGTTGGAGTCACATATAGACCAGAGCGGGGAAGGGCGGCAGATTTCCATCCCTAAAGGCTCATTCCAAAAGTCTAGGGGTTTGACAGAGATTTGGAATGATTCACCAGTGCCAGGAATGGCTTCCTGTAATTAATTTTAATACAGAGAAAGGCAGAGTTTTAGTGTCTCAAGGAATCAAGGGATATGGGGAGCGGGCAGGAAAGGGCAGTTTGATACCAAGATCAGCCATGATCGTATTGAGTGGGGGAGCATGTTCGAGGGACCGAATGGTCTTCTCTTGTTCATATTCGTTCTGCTCTACTGTTCTGCACATCCTCACTTACTGGTTAACCTGATATCACTGCTTCACCTCAGCGAATCAGTCAGTACCATTACTCACCAGGGGATTTGTCAGAAATCCTCTCAGCTGCAGAATCATCCACATTTCAACTGAGAAATAAACTGACCGGGCCCAAACTCTTCAAATTCTGGGAGAAAGCAGCCAAACTAAAGCTTCAGCATTGGGTGGGTAACAGCAGGGAGAGAACAAGCGACAGACAGCTGGGGTGAGGGAGGACAGGGCTGAATCAAGAGTGAGAGGGAAAAGTTATCACTGGGAAATTGGAGAAAGACAGAAAAGGAGCCGGATTAGACAAATTATCCGCACTCACTAAATTCCAAATAACTGACAGACAGCGTCTCGCTCCCCTTGGTCACTAAACCCCACTTCCCTCAGTCACTGCATCCCACTCCCCTTGGTCACTAAACCCCACTTCCCTCACTCACTGCATCCGCTCCCCTTGGTCACTAAACCCCACTTCCCTCAGTCACTGCATCCCACTCCCCTTGGTCACTAAACCCCACTTCCCTCAGTCACTGCATCCCGCTCCCCTTGGTCACTAAACCCCACTTCCCTCACTCACTGCATCCGCTCCCCTTGGTCACTAAACCCCACTTCCCTCAGTCACTTCATCCCACTCCCCTTGGTCACTAAACCCCACTTCCCTCAGTCACTGCATCCCGCTCCCCTTGGTTACTAAACCCTACGTCCCTCAGTCACTGCATCCCGCTCCCCTTGGTCACTAAACCCCACGTCCCTCAGTCACTGCATCCCGCTCCCCTTGGTTACTAAACCCCACGTCCCTCAGTCACTGCATCCCGCTCCCCTTGGTCACTAAACCCCACTTCCCTCAGTCACTGCATCCCACTCCCCTTGGTCACTAAACCCCACTTCCCTCAGTCACTGCATCCCGCTCCCCTTGCTCACTAAACCCCACGTCCCTCAGTCACTGCATCCCGCTCCCCTTGGTCACTAAACCCCACTTCCCTCAGTCACTGCATCCCGCTCCCCTTGGTCACTAAACCCCACGTCCCTCAGTCACTGCATCCCGCTCCCCTTGGTCACTAAACCCCACGTCCCTCAGTCACTGCATACCGCTCCCCTTGGTCACTAAACCCCACTTCCCTCAGTCAGTGCATTCCACTCCCCTGGGTCACTAAACCCCACTTCCCTGAGTCACTGCGTCCCTCTCCCCTCAGTCACTACACACCACTCATCTCAGTCTCTACCTCCCAATCCCCTCAGTCATTGCAACCCACTCCGCTCTGTCCTACATCCCAATCCCCTCAATTCCACATCCTACTCCTCTCAGGCACTGAATCTCACTCCCTTCACTTACCTCAACTCATTCCCTCAGCAACAATATCCCATTCCCCCCACTCGCTACATCCCACTCCCCTCAGTCAGTGCACCCCGCACCATTCAGTGCCAGTTTACTACATCCGATTTTCGCACTCACTACATCCCAGGCCCCTCAGTCACTACACCCCGCAGCCTTCAGTGCCAATTTACAGCGATCATGCTGTTTGAATATTTTCTGTGGAACATCTCCTCCAAACTGATAACTGATATTTCAAATTCATTTGGGTTAGCTGTTTCAGGGAGACTGCATTTTGGAATCGAGTGGTCCTTAGATTCCACAGTTGGTGATGTCCCTGTACCTAAAATGAAGCCAGGAGACATGGGATATTGAACTGCGCCCATCACCTAAAGAGAACATTAAATTGGTAGGAAAGTTTTGACAATGATTCACTTTCATCTGCTACATAATTCAACAGAAAAATGTCACTCTGCTCCATCACCCCTGGCTGTATATCAGTTACCAACCCCCAAAACCGTCAGTTACTACATCACACCCCCCTCAGTCACTACATCCCACTCCCCTCAGTCACTACATTCCGAAACCCTCAGTCACAATATCCCAGTCCCCTCAGTAAATACATTACTCTCCTCTCAGTCACTGCCCCCCACTCCCCTCAGTCACTACATCACACTCCCCTCTGTCACTGCATCCCACTCTCCTCAGTCACTACATCCCGCTCCCCTCAATCACTACATCCCACTTCCCTCCCTCACTACATCCCGCTCCCCTCAGTCACAATATCCCAGTCCCCTCAGTAAATACATCATTCTCCTCTCAGTCACTGCACCCCACTCCCCTCAGTCAATACATCCCAATTCCTTCAGTAACTACACCCCACTCTCCTCAGTGACTGCATCCCACTCCGCTCAGTCACAATATCCCAGTGCCCTCAGTAACTACATCTCACTGTCCACATTGACTACATCCCACTCCCCTCAGTCACTATAATCCCAATCCACTCAGTGACTACATCCCACTCCCCTCAGTCAGTACATCGTACTCCTCTCAGTCACTGCATCCCACACCCCACAGTGACTACATCACACTCCCCTTAGTAACTACATCCCACTCACCTCAGTCACTACATCCCACTAACCTCAGTCACTACATCCCACTCCCCTCATTCACTATGTCCCACTCCCCTGAGTCAGTACATCACACTCCCCGTAGTCACTACATCCCACTCCCCTCAGTCACTTCATCCCACTGCCCTCAGTCAGTACATCCCACTCCCCACAGTCACTACATCCCACTCCACTCAGTCACTGCATCCCAATCCATCAGTCACTATATCCCAATCCGCTCAGTGACTACATCCCACTCCCCTCAGTCAGTACATCGTACTCCTCTCAGTCACTGCATCCCACTCCCCACAGTGACTACATCACTTTCCCCTTAGTAACTACATCCCACTCACCTCAGTCACTACATCCCACTTACCTCAGTCACTACATCCCATTCCCCTCATTCACTACGTCCAACTCTCCTGAGTCAGTACATCCCACTCCCCATAGTCACTACATCCCACTCCCCTCAGTCACTTCATCCCACTCCGCTCAGTCAGTACATCCCACTCCCCACAGTCACTACATCCCACTCCGCTCAATCACTGCATCCCAATCCCCTCAGTCACAGTATGCCACTCGCCTCAGTCACCAAATTCCATTAAAGTCAGTCACTACATCACAATCCTCTCACTAGCAACCTCCTACTCCCCACAGTCACTCTGTCCAACACCCCTCAGTCACTGCTTCCTACTCACCTCAGTCACTGCATCCAACTCACCTCAGTCACTGCATCCCATTCCCCTCAGTCACTATATACTTCTCCCCTCAGTCGCTAGATCACACACCCCTCAGTGACTACATCCCACTCTCCTCAGTGACTACAATACACTTCCCTCAGTCACTCCATCCTACTCCCCACAGTGACTACATCACACTCCCCTCAGTAAACAAATCCCACTCCCTTCATGCTCTATATCCCACTTACCTCAGTCACTACATCCCACTCCCCACATTCACTATGTCCCACTCCCCTCAGTTAGTAAAACCCACGCCCCACAGTCACTACATGCCACTACCCTCAGTGACTGCTTCCCACTCCCCTCAGTCACTGCCTTCCAACTCTCCTCAGTCACTGCATCCCATTCCCCTCAGTCACTATATATTACTCCCCTCAGTCACTAGATCACATACCCCTCAGTGACTACATCCCACTCCCCTCAGTCATAATATCCCAGTCCCCTCAGTAACTACATCCCACTGTCCTCATTGACTACATCCCACTCCCCTCAGTCACTATATCCCACTCCACTCAGTGACTACATCCCACTCCCCTCAGTCAGAACATCGTACTCCTCTCAGTCACTGCTTCCCACTGCCCACAGTGACTACATCACACTCACCTCAGTAACTACATCCCACTCCCCTCAGTCACTACATCCCACTTACCTCAGTACCTACATCCCACTCCCCTCATTCACTACATCCCGCTCCCCTCAGTCAGTACATCCAACTCACCACACTCACTACATCCTAATCCGCTCAGTCACTGCATCCCACTACCCTCAGTCACTGCATCCCACTCCCCTCAGTCACTGCATGTCACTCTCTTCAGTCACCAAATTCCATTAAACTCAGTCTCTACATCACAATCCTCTCATTGGCTACCTCCAACTCCCCACAGTCACTGTGTCGCACACCGCTCAGTCACTGCTTCCCACTCCCCTCAGTCACTGCATCCCATTCCCCTCAGTCACTATATACTTCTCCCCTCAGTCACTAGATCACACACCCCTCAGTGACTACATCCCACTCTCCCCAGTGCCTACAACACACTCCCCTCAGTGACTATATCCCACTTACCTCAGTCACTACATCCCACTCCCCACATTCACTACGTCCTACTCCCCTCAGTCATTAAAACTCACTCCCCACAATCTCTACATGACACTGCCCACAGTAACTATAACCCACTCACCTCAGTAACTACACCCCACTCCCCTCAGTCACTGCATCCCACTCCCCTAAGTCACTGCATCCCACTCCCCTCAGACACTGTATCCGGCTCCCCTCAGTGACTGCATCCCACTCCCCTCAGTCACTGTATCCCACTTCCCTCAGTTACTACATTCCACTCCGTACAGTCACTACATCCCACTCTACTCAGTCACTGCATCCCACTCCCCTCAGTCACTACATCCCACTCTACTCAGTCACTGCATCACACTCGTCTCAGTCACTACATCCCACTCTACTCAGTCACTGCATCACACTCCCCTCAGTCACTGTATCCCACTTCCCTCAGTTACTACATTCCACTCCGTACAGTCATTACATCCCACTCTCCTCAGTCACTGCATCACACTCCCCTCAGTCACTGTATCCCACTTCCCTCAGTTACTACATTCCACTCCGTACAGTCACTATATCCCACTCTCCTCAGTCACTGCATCACACTCCCCTCAGTCTCTGTATCCCACTTCCCTCAGTTACTACATTCCACTCCGTACAGTCACTACATCCCACTCTACTCAGTCACTGCACCACACTCCCCTCAGTCACGACATCCATCTCCCCTCAGTCACAAAATCCCACTCCCCTCAGTCACTAAATCCCACTCCTCAGTCAGCACATCCCACACCGTCCAGAGAGTTTCTGTGGAATAACTCCTCCAAACTGACACCTGATTTTCCATTTCCTTTTGGGCAAGTTGATTCAGGCAAAGTGGATTTTTGAGTCGAGGGTTCCTCAGATTCCAGAGTTTGTTTTGTCGCTTGTTCTGCAATGAAGTATGGAGACATGGGGGATTAACGTGTACCCATCACCTCAAGAGAACTTTGAATTTGTAGGAAAGTTTAGGAAATGATTCAATTCATTAGTTATACAATTGTAAACCCACAAATGTCAACCTGCTCTGTTACTCCTGGCTGTACCCCAGTGACTTACTTCCAGTCCCCTCAATCAGTACATTCCTATCCCTGCAGCAACTACATTCCACTCGCCTCAGTCACTACATCCCATTCCCCTCAGTCACTGCATCCCTATCCCCTCCGTCACTGCATCACTCTTCCCACAGTCACAACATCCCTTTCCTCTCAGTCACTACATCCAACCAATCAGTCACTGCATCCCTCTCCCCTCAGTCACGACATCCCACTCCCCTTAGTCACTACATCCCAAACACCTCAGTCACTGCAGCCCAGTCCCCTCAGTCAATGCATCCCACTCCCCTCAGTCACTGTATCCCACTCCCCTCAGTCACTGAATCACACTCCCCTCAGTCACAGCATCCCACTCCCCTCAGTTACTACATCCCACCCCCCTCAGTCACTGTATCCCACTCCCCTCAGTCACAGCATTCCACTCCCCTCAGTTCCTGTATCCCACTCCCCTCAGTCACTGAATCACACTCCCCTCAGTCACTGAATCACACTCCCCTTAGTCACTACATCCCAAAACCCTCAGTCACTGCATCCCACTCCCCTCAGTCAATGCATCCCACTCCCCTCATTCACAGCCTCCCACTCCCCTCAGTTACTACATCCCACTCCCCTCAGTCACTACATACTGCTCCTCTCAGTCTCTACAGCCCAGTCTACTGTTACGGCATCCCACTCCCCTTAGTCGCGACAACCCTCTCCCCTCAGTCACGACATCCCACTCTCCTCAGTCACTAAATCCCACTCCCCTCAATTAGCACATCCCAGACCGTCCAGAGATTTTCGGTTAGATATCCCCTCCAAAGTGATACCTGATTTTTTATGTTCTTTTGTGCTAGTTGATTCAGGGAAAGTGGATTTTCGAGTCGCGTGTTCCTCAGATTTCGGAGTTGGTTTTGTCACTTGTTCTGCAATGAAGTAAGGAGACATGGGGGATTAACGTGTACCCAACACCTCAAGAGAGTTTTGAATTTGTAGGAAAGTTTAGGAAATGATTCAATTCATCAGTTATACAATTGTAAACCCACAAATATCACCGTGCTCTGTCATTCCAGGCTGTATGCCAGTGACTAAATTCCAGTCCCCTCAGTCACTGCACCCCACTACGCTCAGTCATTGCATCCCACTCCCCTCGTTCACTGCTTCCCACTCCCCTCAGTCACTACTTCCCATCCCCTCATTCACTGCATCCTACTCACCTAATTCACTGCATCCACTCCCCTCAGCCACTACATTCTACGCCCCTCAGTCACCACATTCAAGTTTAACAAAACAATGCAAATCATTTTCTCTGGCACAATTGCACATTTCCTCTGTAAGTGACTGAATAATGTATTTGATTCAATACATCTATAGTCAAATTAAGTGAAGAGGGGGGATAACTGGAGATGTCACTCGTTTGACAGGAAGCTTCAGTGAACGTGACACATTTTAGAAAATGTTGATAATTTAAGAATCGTATATTGTTGCTCTATTTCTTTAATTGTGTGATAGTAAATATGACATTGAGTACTGCTTTCACTTTAAAGTGTGCTTGCATTGCAAATGATTGTTTTCAAATTACAAAAATAACACAAGATTAGAAAAAATAGTGCTGTTGCCTGGCAACAGGGGTCTGGGCAGGCAGCTGAGAGCAGATTGCAAGAGGTGAGAAGTTAAATAAAGAAAGTAAACAATGAACGTTTGGATTCCAGCCCTCAGTCCCTAAATCCCGCTCCCCGCACTCACAAAATACCATTAACCTAACCCACTATATCCCAATCAGTCAGTCATTACATCCAAATCCTCTCACTCAATATATCCAACTCCACACAGCCACTACATCCCACGGCTCTCAGTCACTACATCCCACTCCCGTTAGTCATTATATCCCACTCCCCTAAGTCACTAAATTCCAATCCCTTCAGTTAGTACATCCCACTCCCCTCAGTCACTACATCCCACTCCACTCAGTCACTACATCTCACTCCCCTCAGTCACTACACCCCATTCCCCTCAGTGAACACATGCAACTACCCTCAGTCACTACATCCCACTCCCCTCAGTCGCTACATCCCACTCCCCTCAGTCTCTGCATCCTAGTCCCCTCAGTCACTACATCCCACTGCCCTCAGTCACTACATCCCACTAACCTCCGTCACCGCATCTCTCTTCCCTCAGTCACTTAATCCCAATCCCCTCAGTCACCGCATCTCACTTCACTCAATCACTGTATCCCACTGCCCTCAGTCACTTCATCCCACTCCGCACAGTAACTATATCCTAAATCCTTCAGCATGAGATTTCAGACACCATTTTGTGTGAAGTTGTTCGGTAGAAAATTATCTCCAGGCTGATACCTGTTATTTCCAACGCTGTTGAGCGAGATGATGGATGGGCAGTGGATTCACGAGTCGAGTGTTCCTCAGGTTTCGGAGTTCGTGTTGTCCCTGGATCTGTAATGAAGTAAGGAGACATGGGGAGTTTGCAGAGTGCAGATCACCTCAAGACATCATTTAATTTGTAGGAAAGTTTGGGAAATGAATCTGTTCATTATTTATACATTCTGAAACCAAAAAATGCAAACCTGACGCTCAAGAATATATCCCAGTGAGTAAGTCCCTCTACTTTCCGTCACAACATCCCACTCCCGTCACTCACTACATCCTACACTCCACAGACAGTACTTCTCACTTCCCTGAATAACTATAACTAACTCCTCTCTGTCATTACAGCCAACTCCTCTTCAGTCACCACTTCCTACTCCCCTCACTCACCGCATTAAACCCCTCTCCCCGCTCAATGACATACACTCTCCTCGCTCACTTAATAACAGTCACCTCGGTCTCTGAATTACACTGCAGTCGGTCACTGAATTGAGATCCCCTCGCTTACTTAATAACATTCCCCTCACTTACCTAATAACATTCATCTCGCTAACTGAACAAGACATCGATCAGTCACTACATCCGATGCCCATCAGTCATTGCATCCCACTCCCATCGACCATTGCATGCCACTCTACACAGTCGCCGAATCCCATTCCACTCAGTCACTGCATCCCACTCCCCTCAGTCATTGCATCGCACTGCCCACAGTCACTACATCCCACTCCCCTCAGTAACTACATCCCACTCCCCTATGTCACTGCATCCCATTCCCCTCTGACACTGCATTACACTCCCCTCAGTCACTGCATCCCAGTCACTTCAGTCACAGCATCAAACTCCCCTCACTCACTACACCCCACACGCATCAGTCACTACATCCCACCCCCTCAGTCACAACATCCCACTCCACTCACTCACTACATCTCACTCCACATATTAGCTACATCCCACACCCCTATGTCACTGCAGCCCAATCCGGTCAGAACTGCAATTCACTCCCCTCAGCCCCTGCATCACAATCCGCTCAGTGAAAGCATACCAGTCACCTCAGTCACTGCATCAAACTCCCCTCAGTCACTACATCCCTCCCCACTCAGTCGTTACATCCCACTTACTTCAGTTACTGCATCCCTCTCCCCTCAGTCACTGTGTCCCACCCCTCTCAGTCACTACATCACACTCCCCTCAGTCACAACATCCCATTCCCCTCAGTCAGTGCCTCCCACGACCCTCAGACACTGTATCACACTGCCAACAGTCACTACATCCCATTGGCCCCAGTCACTACATCCCACTCCCCTCAACCATTGCAACCCTCTCCGCTCAGTCACTGCATCCATCTCCCCTCAGTCGCTAAATCCCACTCATCTCACTGACTATATCCCATTCCCGTCAGTCATGGCATCCAACTGCCCTCAGTCCTAACATCCCACTCCCCTTAATAACGGCATCCCACTCCACTCAGTTATTACATCCCACTCCGCTCAGTCACTGCATCCCACTCCCCTTAATTACTACATCCCACTCCCCTCAGTCTCAAAATCCCACTCCCCTCAGTCACTGCATCCCACTCCCCTTAATTACTACATCCCACTCCCCTTAATTACTACATCCCACTCCCCTCAGTCGCAAAATCACACTCCCCTCAGTCACTGCATCACACTCCCCTTAATTACTACATCCCACTCCCCTTAATTACTACATCCCACTCCCCTCAGTCGCAAAATCACACTCCCCTCTGTCACTGCATCCAACTCCCCTCATTCAAAACAACGCAGCCCCCTCAGTCACTAATTCACTCTCCCCTCAGACACTGCATCACACTCCCCTAAGCCATTATATCCCACTCACCCATTCACTACATCCCTCTCCCCTCAAATACTGCATCCCACTCCCCTCAGACATTACTTCTCACTTTCCTCGGTAATTACATCCCACTCCACTCAGCCACTGCATCCCAATCCCCTATGTCATTGCATCCCACTCCCCTCAGTCAAAACAACCCACCCCCTCAGTCACGGCATCCCACTCCACTCATTCACTGCATCCCACTCCCCTCAGTCACTGCATCCACTCACTTCAGTCACTATATCCCACTCCCCTCTGTCACTGCATCCCACCCCCCTCAGTCACGGCATCCCACTCCCCTCAGTCACTGCATCCACTCACCTCAGTCACTATATCCCACTCCCCTCAGTCAAATATCCCACTCCACCTAATTCACTGCATCTCACTCCCCTCAGTCACAACATTCCTCTCCCCTCAGACCCTACAGTCCACTCAGTCACTACATCCTTCTCCTATTAGACACTGCATCGCACTCCCCTCTGTCACTGCATCCCACTCCCCTAAGCTACCACATCCCACTCCCCCCATTCACTACATTCTCTCTCCCCTCAGACACGGCATCACGCTCCCAACAAATACTGCATCCCACTCCCCTCAGACATTACTCCTCAATCTCCTCGGTAATTACATCCCACTCCACTCAGCCGCTGCATCCCACTCCCCTCTGTCACTGTATCACACTCCCCAAAGTCAAAACATTCTACTTCCCCCAGATGCTAAATCTCACTTCCCTGCATCATTCTCACCTCTGTCAATACATTGCACTCCCCAGGAGAATAAATTCGATTCCCCTCAGCCAGTTCATCCGACTTCCATCAATCACAGCAACTGAAGCCCCTCAGGAATTACATTTCAGTCACCACAGTGATATCTTCCAGCTCCCCTCAGTAACTACATCCCACTCCCCTGAGTCACTACCTCCCACTCACCAGAGTTACTAAATCCCACTCCTGTCAGTTACTACATACCACTTCTCTCAGTCATCACATCCCACTCCCTGCATCCACTATTTATCACTCCCCTCAGTCATTACATCCCACTCCCCTCAGTCACTACAACCTAACCACCCCCCATTCTTTACATTCCACCCCCCTCAGTAACTACATGCCAAACCCCTCATTCTCTACATCCCACTCCCTGCAGTCACTATTTCCCACTCCGCTAAGTCACGGGTTTCAACTCCACCCAGTTAGGGCATCCGACTCCAGAGTGTCGCTGAACCCGAATCCCGTCCATCACTGCATCTCACATCACTCAGTCACTGCAAACCACTCGAAATGGTAATTAAATGCTGCTCCCCTGAATCATTACATCTCTCTGTCCTCGGTCAGTGCATCCCCTTCACTGAATTGCTCTATTCCACTTCCCAAAGTCACAACTTAATTATCCCCTCAGTCAATGCATCTCGCTCACCTAATACAGTGTATTTAAACTCCTTCTGTCAATGTATCCAACTCCATTCAGTCACAACATCCCAAACAACCTAGTCAGTTCATGGCACTCCCCTCAGTCACTGCATCCAACTCCGCTCAGTCTATAATCCCACTCCTATCAGTTACTTCACTGTATTCCCCTCAGTCGCAATACCCCGCTCCCCTCCATCAGCGCACCACACTGCCTTCAGTTCCAGGTTTCAGTGAACATGATGTGTGAAAGTTTTCTGTGGAATATCTCCTCCAAACTGATACCTGGCATTTCAGCTCCTGTTGGGCTAGTTGTTTCAGGGTGTGTAGATTTCCGACTCGAGTGTTCCTCAGATTCCAGAGTTGGTGTTGTCCCTTGATCTGCAATAAAGTAAAGAGACGTGGGGTATTGATGTGCACCCATCAACTCAAGAGATCATTTAATTGGTAAGAAAATTGAGTAAATTATTCACTACATCATTCAATCAGATATTCCACTTGAAGACCACCAATGTTACCCTGCTCTGTCAATCCTGTCTGTACTCCTGTGACTAACTCCAAGTCCCATCAGTCACTACATTCCAATCCCACCAGCCTCCTACCCTCATTTGGCCTATTCCATTCCCCTCAGTCACTAAATTCCACTCACCTTAGTCACTAAAACCCTCTCCCCTAAATCACTCCACCTGACTCCCCTGAGACACGGTGTCAGTTCCCCTTCTGTAATTCCACCCCACTCCCCTGACTCAGTGCCTCCCACCCTGGGAGCCACATCATCCCACTCCCCTCAGTCACTACATCACTCTCCCCTCAGTCATTACATCCCACTCCCCTCAGTCACTATATCCCTCTTCCCTCAGTCATTACATCCCACTCCCCTCAGTCACTACATCCCTCTCCCCTGAGTTATTACATCCCACTCCCCTCAATCACTACATCCCTCTCCCTTCAGTCATTATATCCCACTACCCTCAGTCACTATATCCCACTCCCCTCAGTCACTACATCCCACTACGCTCAGTCGCTGAAACACACTCCACTAAGTCACTACATCCCACTCTCCTCAGCTGCTGCATCCCACTCCAATATGTCACCACATCCCACCCCCCTCAGTCCTTACATCTCACTCCCCCCCCAGTCACCACATTCTAGCTCACCGAAACATTACGTATCATTATCCTCTGGCATAATTACACGTTCCCTCTGTAAGCGTTTGAATGATACATTTGATAGAACCCTCCTGGAGTCAATTAAAGTGAGGAATCTGTTTCGCAGCAACCCCAGCCTACAGATATCTGAGATTGAAGACTTCGCTAAAATAGTAGGTTTTATATCAACAGATTCTTTCGTCGATTGTTCCTCGGGCTCCTGAGCTGGAGAAGTCTCTGAATCTGTAATGATGGACGCGGGAGATGAGGGAGCGAGTAGTGGAGATAAGTCGAAAATTCACTCGTTTGACATGAAGCTCGAGTGAACGTCACATGTTTTAGTAAATATGGACTTTAAGTCGTTTATATTGGCACTTGTAGGTTCTCGGAGTGAATGTTGCATTTCAAATGAGAGTTTACAGCTAAAGAAATTCAGCAAACACATCAGTAGAAAGAAATGGTGTTGTTACATAGCAACAGGTGTCCAGGCTGGTAGGTATCTCCCACAGACACACACGGAAGAAGACAGACAGCATCTTGTTTGGGAAGCTGTTGGAGTTCTGCTAGCTTTCCAGAGAAACAGAAGGCACTGAAAAGGGGCAGTTTGGTAGGCCCAATAGAAACTTTATTGTCAGTAGCTGCCAGAGAGGCTGGTGCAATGGGAACAGATAACCACACCCAACTTGAAGACAAGAGCACAAAAGTTAGGGGAATGGAACAGGAGAAAGTCTGAAGCAGGTCCTGTAAACGAAGTTAAGATTTAGGGAAAGAGAAAATGCAACATGCTTCAGATTTAAAGAGTCAAAAGCTGCAAGAAGCAGATTGGAAGTGAAAGCAGGTTGCATGAGGCAAGAAGGTAAAATAAAGAAAGTAAAAAATAAAACCTAGGATTCCAGCCCTCAGTTACTAAATTTCAATCCCCACTTCACTACATCCCATTCCTCTAACTCACTATGTCCCACTCACACAGTCGTTACATCCCAAAAATTCAGTCACCCTTGATCACAGAATCCAAATCCCCTCAGTTCCAACTCCCCATTCCCCTCAGCCGCAGCATTCCATTCCTCCACTCACTACATCCCACTCCCCTCAGTCAGTACATCCCGCAACCTTGAGCATCAGATTTCAGCGATCATACTGTGTGAAGATTTTCTGTAGAATATCCACTCCAGCCTGATACCTGTTATTTCAGATGCTGTTGGTCTAGAAGAAGCAGGGAAAGTGAATTCTTCTGTCGAGTGTTCCTCAAGTTCTGGAGCTGGTGCTGTCTGTGGATCTGCAATGAAGTAAGGGGACATGGGAGATTAAAGCATGTGGAGCACTTCCAGAGAGCATTCACTTGGTAGGAAAGTTTAGCAAATGATTCACTTCATCTTTTATATAGTCTGTACCCCACCAAATTAATTCTGCTTTGTCACTCATGACTGTACATAATTCCCAGTCACACCAGTCACAAAATCCAACACCCCTCAGTCACTACATTACACTGCCCTCAGTCAGTACATCCCACCCCTTCTCTCAATATATCCCACACCCCTCACTCACTATATCCCACTCCCCTCACTCACTATATCCCACTCCCCTCACTTACTAAATCCCACTCCCCTCACTCACTATATCCCAATCCTCTCAGCCACAACATCCCACTGACCTCATTCACGACACTCACCCTCCTCAAATCCTTTCTCCCCCAGCCACGACGTCCCAATACCCTCAGTCGCTACATCAAACTGAGGGCAGGTGGTTGCTGTTTGCGGGGGGTAGCCTGGTAATGGGGAGGACTGTCGTGTGCCTGTGGTTGTGGGGGGTGGGCTGCTGTCTGGAACTGGGTTTTGGGGAGAATAGTTGGGGTTTGGGGAGGTGGTCCAGAAGTCAGTTGTGCATCAGAGTTACAACTGGGGTTATTTGGGGGTGAGGATGTTTGGGGGGCGGGGTGGGTGGTGTGTGGTGGGAGGCGGGGTGGTGAGCGGGAGGGAGTGCGTGGGGAGGCTTCCTGTGTGGGTCTGGGGTGGGTGTCAGTCCTAGAATAACCGAGCAGGTGGAAGTGGTTTTAACCCTTCTCCTTTTTCGATGGTAACTACCCTGCTAAATTCCTCAGAACCAACCAAATTCCTCATCTTAAATGTTAGAGTCGGATACTCATGGTGCAGGGAAATTTTCCATCGGAAGTTCCATTTTCCGGGGCAATTTCCGTGTATTCCTCACATGGGGACTCCGAGGGGTTTTCCCCATGAATCTTCCAGAGTACCCCCCGGGAACGAAGGTCATCACCCACCGGAGATGGGAAGTCCTGGGTGATTCTAACAGAGAGAATTGTGGAGAGTCCCAGCAACGGGAATCAGCCCATCCTAACTTTAATCCTCACGGGCAATTTCACTGCACGTGTGTGCATCAGGAATTTCACAGGATCCTCACACATTTCCCCATTTGTATCAAATCTCAGACGGTTCTGAGGTTAGAGGACGCAGGCCGTTATGTTGGTGTCCAAACCCTTGATGGTTATGCACCCCCACCCACCCGGTCCACAGTTCACTCCCACAGCCCCCACACCCAATCGCAATAATATTCCTACCAGACCCCCAACCCTC